>NC_081205.1:29530937-30137812 GCF_902713425.1 Acipenser ruthenus
ATAATGAAGACGCCATCTTTAAATATCCTTAGGTCCATTCTACCATTTGCTTAATATTGCAACTTAAGGAGTCTAACCAATTCTTTAAAATCAATTTTCTTGCTGTATGCTTTTTATAACTTTCCCAGCATTATTGCTGGTCCCCCTTTCATTGTGCTGAGAATGCTTTGGTTCTTCTCATGTTCAAAATATAGAACAAAGACAATTGTGAAGATTTAGTACCTGGTTAAAGTACCTAAGATGATACTCAGGGAGGCTGAAGTACACTACAACAGGGCAGTTATGGTGTTAATGGAGCATGATTAGTACCATTGTTATTACTGGCTTCACGTTTAATAGAGGGCTAATACATTTTAGCTTTCTGTGCCATCTGAAAACAATGCAGAGCGTTTTCTGTAGACTACATTGCAGTTCTCATTTATTGCTTTTGTTTTTGCTATTGGTATAACCACTAAGCTTAGCAACCATTCTGAATTGTGTTTTAATATTTTATAGCTTAAGATGCTACTAATGGCAGTTCAAAAACATATTGCTCCCAGTGGTCTATTTTTGAATTTACTGAGAGTTGAGAATACCACAATGTTTTGTTCATGCAGCTAAAAGCTATTACAATGAGCTGTTTGCAGTACCTGTGGTAAAGAACCTGCATTCAATTTGATACTCAGTTTCATACAGAACATCCCCTTCAAGACAAGTCTGTTGCCAAGGGTTTGGTTATATCTTCCTACAGCAGTTTTTTTAGTACAGAAACAGCAGTTTGAAGAGTTTGAGGACCATGAGTTCAGGAACTGCTCTTCATAGACATGTAATGTAGACTGGATCAGCACCTTAAGTCAGTGCCTGCACCACTATTCAAAGCTGTGTATGTCCAGAATGTGCTGGCTCTTACTCCTATAAAAACAATTTGTATGATCTAGCCTATGTTACATTTATTTATGACAGGCAACTGAAAATTAAGCAAATCAGTGGAACTCACTTTAACCTAAGATCAAATCAGGTAAACATCAAGTATATTTTATGTGCTTCCAATACCAATTTAAAAAAACATTATTTGTAAGAAGAACCTTTCAGAATAATTGCAAACAGCATAACATGGTAAGGGAACCTTAAAAAGAATTACAGACAATTACATTTGAAGATGCTTAAGTTATTATTATTATTATTATTATTATTATTATTATTATTATTATTATTATTATTATTATTATTCAGTACTTAAAAAGAAAAGAACAAAATGAAGCTCCCAGTTTCCCAGTCTGTACTCAAGGATCTTGTCTCTTCTCTGTGTTATTGGAACCCAAATCCGATCACAGTTCTTCTGGCAAGGCTTTGTTTTTTTTGACATCTTCTACATGGCCTGGATTAAATGTTTCTGATTCATTACCAGACTTTGCCTCTGAGGGTGCTTTCTATCAGATTGTATTGTAGGCTTTTCTTGACACACTATCAGAGTTTCTCACACTTAAAAAAAAATAAAACCCTCAGGAGAACACATCAGAGTTCAATGGTACTTAAGAAGCCGTCTTTCCTGAATGAGTTTTATACATAGCGATACAGATACAATAAGATAGACTGTGTACTCTTGGTGTTTGACTAGAAAAGGCAGACTAGACAGAGCTACAGTGGCCCCTACTGGCCAGGGGCCCTGTAAACCCAAGCAGACACCTGCATGCCTGGCTTCTGTCTTCCAGGGGCCAGTAACGTGTCAAGGCTGTAAACAGGCAATTGTCTTGGCAGTGGGATCGATGTATGCCGACGAACCTTGAATTTTCTGAGCATTTCCCTTTAAGAAATTTTTGTCAGTGGATATTTAATGAAACCAAACAAGCCTGTTTATTAATACTGTATGAGGATTTCACAACAAGAAAAGCTGCCCTTCCCTCACCTTTACAATTCAGTATCAATCAATGGCAATTAACATCAGCATTGATTGTTTTAAAAGCTGAACGATTTTCTATTAATCTGGGGCACCGTCATTTATACTTGTATGCTGCCGTATGGAGGCTGTAAACTGAAGATGAAAATATCTTGCAAAACTAGCAAATGCAAGTGATTCATCACATACATGTCACCTTTCCTTAGACCTAACTTAAGAGCGTCATCAAGTTGAATCAGAGACTGCAGTTCACCCAGGCCAACAATCAGGTTAATTAAATCATGCTGTCAGATTGTTAGTGATTCGTGCTCATAATTGTGTGATCAAGGGCAATCGATGGAACGTGTTGTTTTGGATTTTGTATTAATACTTAATTAATACCTTAAAACTTTGTAAAGGAAATTACTCACAAAATACAAGTAGCGGCACTCCCCTGAATCCATATGTTGCATTGCGAAAGTATAGAAACACATTATACCGTGAGATAAATATCCTGGTCATATCACAAAACTGGCCAATTCAGGAATATGCCATATGGTTTACTGCCAAGTGTTATGTTAAGAATTACATGACTTAAAAGGTTTGGAGTGTGAGTTTTAGGGGATCCTGACCTCTTATCTTTTCATATGGCATTTGCAATGTATTTGACATCAGTATGAACCTTACAGTATTAGTAACCTTGGCTTACATCCGCATCCTGTGATTGAACATTGAAACAGCTTGTAAAGTATGAGCTAGGAATCTATTTTTGCAACGCGGTTGATAAGACCTTGCATACTTTTTCCTGAAATTTGCTGACAGCGTCCCTCAATCTGTCAGTGCCTCATTGCCCTTCATGTCAGCACTCTCTACGACTGATACATGGCTTAGATGGGCTGGACTGACTAAATGCTGATTGATTTTTTGTTTGCAATCCAGCAACGCAGAATAAAACACAAAAAAAATCAAATAAATGATTCTCACAGATAGTTAATGGATATTTCACCATGTATGACGTTTAAATTTTTTTTTCATATTATTCATAGTTAACATTTCATGCCTGACCATAGCTAATTTAACAAGAAGTTGTTATTCATGTTGAGAAAAACAAACTCATAATGGGCTAGTATGTTAAAAATAGGTCAGGAAATGTGTCCTAGGATTTGTTTTTGCTCAGAAATCCACATAAAAGCTTAACATTTCCAGCTTCATGTGAAATGCCTACTTCGTAGATTCTCTACATCCCAGTCAGAGTGATTGATCATCCTGCATTGTATCTGGATCCTCTCTAGCTGATCCCATGTTATTCATTAATCATGGAACCCAATTAAAAACGTCATTAGACCAATCTGTGTCCAAAATATCATTTACTGTATAATGGATTGGAGTGATCAATCATACCAACATATTAAATTCCTGCTTTGCAGGTTGTTCTTTTGTTTTTTTTGTGAACATTGTAATCAGTCTCTTAAAAAATAAAATAATATAATTTGTAATGGTTTGTTCATAATTCATAGTATACTTTACATAACTTAAAAATGCACAAAAGCTTTGCCATGGTATCCTTGCTACCTGTGTAACACATTTTGTTTGTGAATGTCACCTAAAAACTCACAGCATGTGCATTAACAGCTGCTAAAAAATCAATGTAATGTTACCCCTTGAGAGACATTCATTGACCTAGTGGCCATATGTTGTCAAAATGCCATTTATGCAGTTCATTATTAATTCATTATGGGAGCTTCATGTCATTTGCCTCGTATGATAAAGTCCACCTGTCCTTAACCTGTGCCACATGGATGTCCCGGCAGACATGCACTAAATTCTAGCTACCTTCATGTCTTGGCTGGATGTTTCATTGCTATTTCATTTCAATGTATTAAACAATATGGACATGATTATTAAACTTAAAAAAGGAGTATTAGGTCGCCCACAAAGGTAACAAAGATAATTTGCTAACACTTTACAATAAGTGTCTCTAATCACTGTGTATTTACATGGTAGTTACATAGTAAATACATGTGTAGTTACACATAATTACAATGTTATTATTCATAGTTACAACTTGTGCTTAATGTGTATATCTTTTTGCACATATATGTAGTACACAAGAAAGGGGTTAGGGTTAAGGTTAGGCTTAGTTAGGGTTAGGGGGTTAGGGTTGGGGTTAGGATTATGGTTATGTCATGCAAAATGTACACATTAAGTACATTGTAATTATGCATACTAACATTGTAATTATGTGTAAGTTACTTAACCTCCTTGTGCTCCGTCTTTCGGGTGAGACGTAATTGTAAGTGACTCTGCAGCTGATACATAGTTAACACACCCTAGTCTCTGTAAGTCGCCTTGGGTAAAGGCGTCTGCTAAATAAACAAATAATAATAATAATAATAATAATAATAATAATGTGCATTTACTAAGTAACTACTATGTAAATACACAGTAATTAGATACACTTAATATAAACAATAATTTTCTCTGATATCTTTTTTTTTTGTTAGACTTACATAAAAGTACTTTGATCCTAACTAGTAAATGTGTGATAACCAAGGTTTTAATATCAATATTTCACTAGCAGCATTATCATTGGGCCTCCACAGGGATATTGGTTTTAAAGCTGTGATTAGTACTCTGCGTATCTAGCTGTAAATTATTTATTTATTTAAATAAATACAGCCTACCAACAGTATAACACACATAGTGATCAAATAATTGCAGCCAGAAAGACATGCTATTAGCACATGAACAAGCTGAAAAAAATGAGAGGTGTCCTCTATGATAGTGCTGTGCATGGATAAGTACTTTTCTTTCCCGTGTGATAGTAATCTTCTCAGTGAGACTGTCAATGTTTGTTTTTATGGTATTTCCCTTAAAGTGTGTAAAATGCATCTATAATGCATTGCACTACCTGGCTTGGGGAATCTGTTTTGAAATGGGTGTACTCACTTGTTTGTTTCTCCTTGGTAACTGATACACGGTAACGCAGTTCTGTTCTGTGATCTATATGTATTTGCCCTGCTGGTCAATTCTACATTTTCAGAGACAGGAAAATGCTGGGATAGTTTACAGAAGATGTAAGTGTAATTTAACCTGTTTTTCTCATCATATTCTCTGTTCTCAGAGGGTATCAGTATCTACATGTCCCTAAACATTATATTGATGAACCTGTATGAATCTGACCCAGTGGAAGTAATATCTTCTAGCAGGTATCTCTTAATCTGCACCCACATTCCAGCGTAGACTCTAATTCAAACCATTAGGCGTGGTTCCTGTTTAGATAGGATGATAATGATTTGTTTGGAGAAGATAAATGCTCTAAATATGTAAACCTTAAATAAACAACGGATGTCAGACACCAGATGCACTTCAGAATAATGTTTAGCACATCTATATGAAACTACATCTTAATAATGGTGGGTCAGCAAGCCTAGTTTGCTGGGAGACAAAGAAGTAGAACTATATATTTACTTTGACCATGACCCAATTAGTCTATGAAGACATAAACGGAATAGATAGGGGTGGTAAGAACCCAAGGTGTGATTTATTCAAGTGGATGCGTCTGATTTTCATGCAGTGGAATAACACTGCACTGCTTGTAAACAGTAATACATCGTCTGGAAACTGGGCCATGTTCAGACTCAATTCAATATGTGGCATAGAGGCAAACAAAAAAATCACCCTTATCATTAGTTACAATGTATTTATTTGATCTAAAAAAAGGCTTTCTACAATCAACAAGTTAATGAAAATATGTACAGTATGTATTTGTTTTAAGGAGTCTTTCTAGTAACATGTAAATAATGATCTTCCATTATATCGTTTTATTGTGCCCATCCTAATATAAATAACAACTGTATTGTAATGACACCCTGTAAATGAGATACACACATCAAGAATGTTTAGGGTGGTAAAGAGAGAACAGCGAAATTAATTACAATATCAATACTCTGTCCTGAAGTGTTCATTGTGGTGAAAAATACACTTTCTCCAACACACTATCCAATTTTAAGGCTGACTTTTTTAAGCACAGTATGCCAGTATTTTAACTATCCCTACACACTGCGGATGAAGACAGATTACATTTTAAAAACAATTATGAAAAAATAATTATTTTAGAACATTTTAAAATTAACAATTTAAGTCCTTTCTGTGTTATATTCCTGTGTATGCCTATGCCGCATTAACAGCAATTATCAAATTGCATTAATAAAATAAGGCAGGACACACAAGCATATATATGGGATAGAGGGAGGAAACCCTTGAAATATGTCTCTTCAAGTCTCTCATTTAGAAGGTATTGTTTGCTCATTTCTTAGTTCCGACGTCATATCTTGTTACTCATTAGGAATGGAGCAAGCCATGAAATTTCACCCTGCTAAAGCTTCACATATTGAACTGCCAGAAATGATTTTCCTTCACTGCTCTCTCTGAGGTAAGAGATGATCTTATGAAGAAATAAATCCACTATAAAAACATGCCTTCCAACCGCTTCCAGGCTTACAGTAAGCCAGTCTTGCTGTTGGTTCTGCAGCAGAATGATATTGTTTTATGAATTCTGGAGTATTCTGGACTGTGGCTTATTCAGTTGAGAAAATGTGGTGGCTCTGAATACTGCCTTCTGAAAATGTAATTGCAGGCACTGAAAGAACAACAATAAACTGAAAGGACTCACGTGTTGTTTGAAACAGTCACAGAATTGAATCTGCCCCTGTTTGAATCAATTGAATGGATTGATTGATTTAAATACAATAATATAGGATGTAAAGGTGCATCAAAAGTGTGTGTTGCTTATTGATTGAGTGGTTAGCTTTAACATTAGGAATTATGTCTTTTTTTCCTATTGTAACATTGTTAAAAACATTGAAATTTTATGTTTTAAAAAGTGTTGGCTTGAACAGGAAATCCCCTTTAATCTCTCCACCACTACTGTTTACAGTATCTACATTTCACCTGGGCAGTCATGCAAAAACTTGATCACAATCAATCATACAAAACTGACTTATGCAGTCTAAAATGCTGTATTGTTGATTTAACACCACCTTCAAATGTACTAGAAGCAGATAGAACAGAAGAAAAAAAACAGCCATGCATTTTAACAGAGATGGATTTCTATCATGCAGGACAATCTCTAATCATCAAATATAAGTGGTAGTGATGATGCAATTTCCAGAAGCTTCAAATGCAAAACTGGACGAGTTATGTATGTGGGAATGTTTATTATTAGCTTTTCATTTAAAACTTTATCTAAATATGACGAGAAGCACATATGCCCTTGGTATAATTAAGGAACAGCCTTTATTATGACATTATGACAAAATTCTAACCATGCATAACATGTTCACTGCAGAGCACAGCATTAATCACTCAGAAGTGCATCTGAAATATGTGTCCAATTATATTATGCATTTTACATCAGACTCTTCTGGAGATATTTTATGTCACATGGTTTCTAGTTTTAGAAAAAAAAATAAAGAAATCTTCCAAGCTGTGGTTAGCCACTACTTTTACATTGGGTAATGCATGTTTTCTTTAAAAAAAACTTGTAATGCAGTGTGATGGGGTGCTAGCTTGCCCCTATAATTTGTGTTTGTTATTGCTGTTTTTACTGTTTTCATTATGATTATTCTTGTTTTGGTTTGGATCAGCAGGGAGGGGGTTAAATTCCTCCCTGCGAATATACATGTGAGAATGTGGCTGGAGCCTTAAGTGTTTAATTGGTAATTATTAGTTAATTGGGCTCCAGCCACAGAGTATAAAGGGCAGGTGAAACCCTTTGTGCAAGGAGGGTGGTTTGGAGTGTTTTGTTGTGAAGAGACATGCAGTAAGTTGTCTATAGAATGATTTATTTTGTTCCAGTGTTTTGTTGGAAACCTTTCGTTTAGTGTTTATACCTTTTGTTTGGCCCTTGTGCCTTTTTATTTGTGTTTTGTCTATTAAAATATTTTGGTTTCACTGCTTTTTCTGTCCCTGAGTCTTCCCTCTGCTGCTATCCTGCCACATGCAGTAATGAACAATACAACAAAAAAAATACAACAAAAAATGAGTCATCTTTTTATATGTGCAGTGGATTGATTATTTCCACTACTAACAGTGGGTAATGCATGGCTGAAATGTGGTAGAGAAGTCTAGGTTATTTCCCATGATCCCTCCCAATATGTTTAAATCTCAGGTAATACCTTATAACTTATACGCCAACACAAGTCACCATATGACATTAAATATCTATTCAGTTATGACAATCTTGCTTTAAATAACCACCTTTATTATAATACAAAATCTTAGAGATTTCCAAAAACATTGAACCCAATGGTGGTGGTTGGGAAAATGTCGGCTTTTATACAGGTGACTATCTCTCGATTAGCAACAATTAATCAAAGAATTAACTCGGGAGATGGTCATCTTCTGCACAAGGTTTTTAAAATAAATTTATGTTAGGATGGGCACAATAAACAAAAAAAAATGCATGACTTTGCGCCGTCATTCATATAATAAATAAATCATAATGCAACACGCAGTCAAATCAAAGAATCACTGTTTTAAATAAACACAAAATACAAACACCCGTTTTAAAATAAATAATACATTTTCCCATCACCAATATTTACAACACATGCATGGCTTTGCCCTGATCCTTTTAAAAATGTGCAGGTCTCTTTCCTACTGCCCTGCCACATATACCTATAGGTTAATTGGAACTTGCTGGTAATAGACTTGTAGATTAACCAATGAATGTACCAGGCACTTGACTATAGATTTCCTGCCTGAAAACCTTGCAAGTGTTCTATTAATTTTGTCCGCTCCTCACAGACGTTTTCTACTTTTTCCTGAGTGTTCAAAACAACATTGATTAAATACACACACCTCCAACATACTAGCCAACTTATCAGTCAAGATATATTTATTTATTTTATTCCAAATTCTATCGACCAAAAATGAATCTACTTTCCAAAAAAGGGGAAATCAATTCCAAAAACTGGGAACATTTAAAAAAAAGGTCTATAAATTCCAAAAATGGTATTTATTTATGTAGTTTGAAAAAATAATTAGGTCACTTGACAAACTGGCGAGCAGCATAAACACCTTTCAAGTCAATTTTGAATACACTGTAGCCACCCTGCACACTGTTATTAAGACAATAAGAGACAGCTTTCTTAGGTGATTAAACAGATCATTGTAATAATAACAGTTTACTGACCACATTTTATAAACCACAACTGCTATGCAATGGTGTCAATTCACACAACACGCAAACTATACAGACATTCCAAGCTGCACAGTAGCTCAAGTTTCTGTCATGATTCTTCACTGATTTCTTCCCAGATGGAGTTACACATTAGTCATGCCAGAAAATGACAAAACTGCTTCACATGTAAAAATAAATTGACCCATTTCTATGTTTGTTTGAGAAATGCTAAACCACTGTTAAATGGTGCATTTTAATATGAAGAAAATAACTAGAAATGCACAAAATGACATTAAATCAATTAGGATTTACTTACATCGCTGGTGGCAAAAAACAATTAGTTTACATTCATACCATTTAAGTCAGGTCACTGTTGCACAACAAGGACTGAAGGCTTGCTGCATGTATTTTGCTGACCATTAAAAAAAAAAGAAGAGGTAAGCAGCTGCGTTATCACCAGAGAAAAATTGTTCTATTACAGCACTAGGGCAGTAGCTTCTGTACTGAACCATTGTGTCAGATTGTGATGTTGATATGCTACATGAATGTCAAGGAAAGATCTCTCCCCTGTCCAACTCGAAGGGGGTCAATGCAGATGATTGTAAAACGCAAGCCCACTGTGCTCAAGATCGATCCAGCCCATGCCAAAATGGACTATTCAGCCAAACAATAGATAGATGCTTTCTGGACCACTGTGAAAGGTGAGGTGCCCCCTGTTGCTCTGGGATTGATGTAATGTTTTATTTTGATGCAGTTTGGCAGAGACAGGGCCATACGTCCCTATCACTTAATGTACAGCTATGGCCAAATGTTTTGCATCACCCTATAGAATTAACACATTTAGTTTCGAATGAAACCTGCTGAATAATGTTACGTTAACATATTGAATTACATATGTCGTTTTCCAGATACTTAATGAACAAACTGACAAAAATCGAAAAATGTGACATTTTGAAATCTAACATGAAATACTGTACTACTACCAGGACATCCCATTGAATTTTATGATATCATTTGTAAATGGGTCCCTGGCTCTCTACATTTCAGCCATGTGAGAAACTGGCACGTGATTGGTGGGCCAATTAATTAATTAATCATTTGATTTGGTAATTATACAGCTGTCGATAAAAAGCAATTAAAAGCCAGGGGGCAGTAGATTGTTTGACAGTTTGAATTGAAGCTGTTCCAACATTCACATAATTGTTTTTGTGTTTACAACTAATAAAGTACGCAACAACTAACTGTTTTTTAAGGTTCGATAGGGACACCTTTCTTTTGATTGTTGGATTGTACATGTTGGATTTTGGTCAGAATTTGGCGTTTTGTGTCTGTTTGTTAATTGTGTATATATATATATTGTATATACAAGGCTGGATTTGAGAGACTGTTGTCTGATGTTTTTCATTTAACCCATTCCTTGCTATTACTTTGAGTCTCATACTGGGCTGTACTCTAGCAAAAGAATCAATGTGTGACTGGCATTCTGACAGGACCTTGAGAATGGTTCTGCAATTCTGACTGTGGGATCGAACATTTGTATTGCAGTGCCCTGATGTGTTGAGGTTGGGGGGGGGGGTTCTGTCAACCAGAGATTTAATGACCCCTATATTAACTTAGAAAGATGCTTTTACCACTTCATTTCAAATATTCAATCACATACTATAATTATTAATTATTGTATTTCTCTTGCAAATGATCCCATAACCTGCCCTACAGCTAATGCTATTTTTTGTGAGCGAAATCTAAGAGTTAAGTTTTATCATCTGCCATCAATACACTTAAGACTAAAAGGTCACATCGTTCTGAGATTCCATTTTGAACACCACATGCAGTACCTGAAGACAATCTTCCCTCACACTGTGCCTGCTTTATGGGTCAGCCATGAGTGTTCAACACTGACCAACATCATGGAACCACAAAACTTAAAATATCTTAATGGATTCTGCTAAAACATTAAAAAAACAAGTTGTTTTTTTCTATGCTTGTACACCACACCCAAACTCTATTTGAACACTAACTAGTCTATACAGGCTAAATGATGATTAACCAATCTGTGTCAGTGGAAGTTCAATGCATTTCCTACACTGTCAAAAGTGAACAAGGTCAAAAGGTTCTCAGTAAGGTATACATCTACCAGCAGCCTGTAAAATGACTGTGCTCTTTTGCAGTCATATAGAGGCTGTTGTCATTAGCAGTATTGTCACAGGTATAATAGTTTGACAAGATGTTCTGTAACGTTGCAAACTTTCTGTAATGTGAACAGAATTTTCATTTATCATGGTATGTTGTTTAGTTTTGATGGTATGTGGTTTAGCTTTGGTATGAATTACAGAGGGATCCCCACCCACAGCTTTAAATACAAAGTTATACATGTTTGACATGCAGCCAGACAGAAAAAAATGCCTCTATACATACTCCCAATTATGATACACCCAATAGACTGTGCTAATGAAGGCTCTTGTTACTTGGTTCTCTATATGCATGTGTAACAACGTCTGTAACATATGGACAGACAGACGGGCAGACAGCCTCTATTTAAAACCTTTATACAACACAAATTAAACTTTTCTTTTAGTTTAATTTTAGGAAGTCAAATTCTGAAATCTCTCTCTATACAGCATATTGCTAGCATATTGATAATACTTCAATAACCAACTAACCATTTATAATAACCAATTAACTTTATAATATAGCCCATTGGATATGTATTTATTTATTTTAAAATAAATCCACTCACATGTTAGAACCCTATCATAGGGAACAATTGCCTTTTCTTCTACCTTGGCAAGGAGGAACTGGAAGCTTTTTGTCAGCTTTAACAAAACGGGTAATTAACAAACTGGGTAATCAAGATCTTCCAAACAGCTTGATCCACACACAGGGTAATTCCTCATTAAACATATGCAGGGCAACAGAATCTTCTTTCACAGTTGTACTTCAATGCATACAGTTCTAGCACAGACTGAAAATGAAAATAAACAACTATAATCTCTCCATCCTTGGTTTAGTTTTTATTTCAGATTAGAATATGTTAAAATCCCTTTTATTTGCCACAGTTGATTATCCTCCCATTAACACAGAACTACTTAAGCAAGTTTGTCCACTCAACGCTAGATGCTATGCTATAATACAGGTGAAGTATCAATGTGGACAACAATTTTGATAGGAATACAAGACAGCCTAGAAAGCAACAAATAAAGTTAAACAAAATTATGTATTATATTATCTATAATTATAGACTGCATAATTGTATGTATGCATGTATGTATGTATGTATGTATGTATTAAATGTGTTTGCTGAATTATCCATGGATAATATCCTCTGCACTGGATTGGAGATGGGCATTAATAACAGCACCACAGGGATGTGTAATTGATTTCTGCTCTGGGATTGTTTGTCCCTGGCCTTAGAACAAAGGTTGTAATTACCCATTCTCTAGTGGAGCCATTCCTTACACTGTGGTTGATGTTAAAATAAATGCCCATTTGTATGGCTGTAATCCAGAGTCTGTTTTAGCAGCAACCATCCAGCTCTTACACATTTACAAGGAAATAGTGTATTGTCTTTACTTTTAAATAATGTTTACAAGTGTTTCTGACTGGAACAGATAATAATGAATATATAAACAATACCGAAGATACTGCAAATGTAGGTTAACTTTATTCAGGGCAGAATTCCAAAACCTTTTGACAAAGGTTTATAATATTAATCAGAAAGTAAACTCTTATGGATAGAAATATGAGGTACAGCCATTCATGCATTCAAGCAACCCACCCACCCCCACCACTACTGTTGACATTTGAACTGCCAAGTGGTATAGATTTACAAGCTATGAGGTACTCCTATGACAACCCTTAAGATACATGAAGTGAAGGAACAAATAAAGTACTGAAATCATTCTTGTCTTTCTTCTCTATCTAGTCCAACACATCCAGTAGAAATATCTGATGACATTTCCTGGTTAGGTCAGAGATAAAGAAGCAGGGCAAGAGCACTTCATCTATCATTAGCTGCAAAGTACAAGCGCAGAATATGGACACAAATTGTAATGTAAGAGAGAGAGAGAGAGAGAAATGTATGGGGTAGTGTGTGATATGAGAAAGCAATGCCAACCCAAGAGGAGAGATGCTGCATAAACCCTGAAGCCAGGGTGTTTATCCAGACATCCAAACCAGAGGGTGGGCATTAGTCTAATTTATCCCACACAACCCCATGCAGTAATCTCTGGTGAGCATGAGTTCTAAAGTTCTGTGTTGCTTGTTGTTGGGGGCTTACTCTATTTAGCCTGTGTCATTGAGTTATATTAACTCACGCTGTTGTTGTGCTCTGTTGCAGATGTTAATGAGCACTTGTTTCCCATAATATAACTGCCCAGTTATTAGGGGAAATACAACTGGATGAGGCCACACCAAGGGGGCGTCAAGTTGTCATTAAGGCAAAAGTGTGTGGGGGGGGGGGGACCTTGACTTAGGCAGGGGTGAAATATTGTAGGCATTATTGCAGAGGGAGTAATTTTTAACATTAGGCAGATAGATTAAGTTTACAATTAGGCATGCTTAAATTTAAAATGTAAAGCACAGCACACAGTGCCGATAAAGAATCCAGAAGTGCAGTTAACATATTTAATGACTGGTGAAATACAATTCAAAGCTGCTGCGGTATGTCCACTGTTTTGTCATTTCAAATCCTTTCACAAAACAAATATTAAACTGTAAAGCTGCAGTGTCTAGTGCGAAACACTCAAATAAAAGTCGCTACATTTAAAAAATATTTAAACACTTTCAGTCCAATAAAATAAAGGTCTTTACATAATCTCAGCAAGTAAGAAATTGTCTGGTGTGAAAACACAACACAAAATAATAAATTAACATCCAAAGTAGCACTGTAGCATTACAATGTTCAATACAAAAAATGGCAGTTCTTGAAGTGTCTACATTTTTATTTTTTTAAAATCCAAATATGGATTTCAGCATAACAGGAAAGTATAATCAATCAGACTGTGGAGTCTGTATCATCTGATCCGAAACCGCCGAACTCCACGTCTTCGTTATCTGAACCAAAGATAACCCTAACCCTTGACCCTCAATCATTCAATGCACAGAGCAACTACTTCTAGGCAGTTTTTTCTATTCACTTGAGCCTCAATATTTCCTCTGAGGCATTATTTGCGCATGGTTATTAAAAACTGGAAACGAATGGAGAAAATTTGACTTTAAGCTAAAAGTTGCGGTGGGGGGTGATCGTTCAAACCAGGGCATTGACTCAGCAGAATCCAGTATGAATCACAAGGGTGGTGTATTGTTTTAATGAATAATGTGAAAGGCTTACAGACAAAATACACTGTTTCAGTCATAACTGTAAAACAAAAGATAGCTTGGCCAACAGTAACTATTATAGAATTTGAAACCTAAGTGTGAGTTAAAAGCATTTATGAACTGTCTAACTTGAACTATTTCATGAATTGCCAGATGAAAAGGCACAGTCAGTTTACAGAATGATGCAGTAGGACCTGACAGTTGTAATCTTCATACCCCTGACCTATTTCAAGTCTCTTGAAAAACTAATCAGGAATGTGCCTACACTTTGAAAGACCCTTCCTAGAGTTTACAGTATAATGAATAGCATGACATAAACAATTTGTAGAAATGGTGTGAAGAATCTCAACTTTCAGGATAGCTTTGCATAACTTCCCAAAACACTGACAGCAGCATACAGTACCTGCATTTGTTATTTAATGCAAAACTTTTATGATTTATTTAAGATAGTCTGTTTGGTAATCCTACAACTGTGTTATTGCTGTCAAGCACAGATATTTGATCTGTACAGTATATTCTGAAAGAAAGTAGGAAAAACAAAAGCTAAATGATTGCTCATTATTTGAGGCTCCTAAAGCCAAGATGCTACTTGTTTCAATGGCCATATATTTCTAACTGTTGACCTTATTGATACACACTGTAATACCATGGCTCATTTTGGGGGGCTTTAATACCTACAATACATGTGACTAAAAATGCATGTGGCAAAATTCTTCCTAAAGTTGGGTCAAATTCCATTGTAATCTGTCTAAATGCCTGAGAGGTTGTCGTGGTTGATAAAGCAGTGGGCATTTAGTTAAATACAAATATATTTTCTTATTTGAACCTGGCAAAACATGAATATTTCACAAACTGCTTGTGGATGATGGGATTATTATACATTGCTGAAAACGGCACAAAACAAGGGGCTCCTGAGTGGTGCATCCAGTAAAAGTAAAGGAGTGCAGGATGCGCCCTATAGCCAATAGCCTGGAGATCGCCGGTTCGAGTCCAGACCATGTCATTGCCAGCTGTGACCGGGAGTTCCCAAGGGGCGGCGCACAATTGACCGAGCGCCACCCAGGAATGGAAACTTGAATCTCCCTGTTAAGACCAACAAAGGCACTGACTAAAATTGTCTTAATAGAGAGTTGGTCCTTATAGAGGGAGGTCTTCCAATTGTCTGACAGAGAGTGACCTTAATGGTGGGTTTCATAGCAAGCTTTTCAGAAGTGGTGAGTTTCCTGTACAGTGTAGCACCCATTACTCCCAATACTCAGTGATACTAAAGTAAACTAAACCAGAAGGGAGTTTGCTTCTAGATCTGTGTGGTCCAGTGGTTAAAGAAAAGGGCTTGTAACTAGGAGGTCCCTGGTTCAAATCCCACCTCAGCCACTGACTCATTGTGTAACCCTGAGCAAATCACTTAACCTCCTTGTGCTCCGTCTTTCGGGTGAGACGTAATTGTAAGTGACTATGCAGCTGATGCATAGTTCACACACCCTAGTCTCTGTAAGTCGCCTTGGATAAAGGCGTCTGCTAAATAATAATAATAATAATAATAATAATAATAATAATAATAGATCTATTCCTGGCAGTGGGTATGAATTTGAGGGAATGCTTTGTTATAACAATCTGCAATTGTGCATGTTTTGTTACCTCACCATTGTGTACTGTAAGTGCTCATATTTCCAAATCAATATAACAAGGCATGAGCAAGTTAGAAAAATATATTTTACTAAAAACACATAAACTGTACTCCTTTGATTTCAGGGTGTTGCATGCCATTTATTCAAATAATAACGTTTCAAAGGACTTCCCACCATGGTAAATTATCATGTAATTGGCTTGTTTATTACAGCAATGCCCTTTTCTTATATAATTAGGTCCCATGGGGAAGAGAAAGCAACAATCCAGCATCCAGTATACATTCACATACAATATAGTTTGTCTTAATAAGTAGCATTTTTTTTTTTTTTTTTACATTTTAGCCCAAACTGTGTCTTGTGTTTAGCTCTTCTTGAACATATCTTTTCAGGTATTATTATTATTTATTTATTTATTTATTTATTTATTTACCTCCATTGATGGATTCATTGGTGAAAACAATAAAACTGAATACTTAAAACAAAGTACTAGTTCAAACCAACCAAAATTCGATTGCTGAATTTCATGAAAATGGATCTTTATATACTACTGTATCTTTTTTCACCACTTTTATCAATCACATTCCACTAGCTGTTTTGGGGCTGGTGGCAGGTGTTTTTTTATTGTTTTGTATCTTTTCAATTCTCATTCAAACAATAATAACATTGCAAGTATCATAGCGCATCACTGGACTTTGTTGTTTTCACCTGCGTCCATCACACACCTGTTTCTACTGCCTCTGATTAAGGATCGCTACGGATTCCCTGCCGGTGTGAGTGGCAACGTGCGGCAATTGTGTAAGCACATCGGGGAAGGACACTGGCTGTTTTGGAGCTGTTCTATGGTGTTTTTATTAGTTAGTTCATTGTGTATTTTAAATATTTATAATTCTTCATTTGCTTTTATATGTCTGATATGTCTTTTCAACTGCCATTTCTCTCTGTATCCTTATTTTTCCTTTTCTATTTTCTTTTTACTTCTTATACAATCAAGATGGCTATCATAGTAGCGGTGCATGTGTGTGTACATGTGAATGGTAGTTTAAGTTAATATTTTTTTATTTTAATATTTTTTAATATAACTGGGAGAAGATTTTATTTGGTATAAAATTTATGTTTTTTTGTATAGTATATAGTCATTAGAGAATTATCGAAGGGTAAACGTTTCTGATCCTAGCTTGAATGTATGATGTGATTGTCATTTAGAGTGATGTTTTTAGGGATGTGAAATTACTGCTGTCGGTTTCTGGTCATTTTGCCAGGACACTTTTGTAAAAGAGGCCTCGGCCTCAATGTTTTTTCCTGGTTAAAGAATGAATAAATAAAAAAATAAAAAAAGAAACATAAAATAGTCTTTTTTCACCATTTTTTATGTGATTGACTAGGTCTGTATAGAATATTGTCATGGCCATAACCTTTTATTACATTTATAGTCCCTGCATACCAAGAGAGCTTGAAATGTAAGTTAGCAGTTAAAACGGTGAACACTAAATTTAAAGTGAATAAACACTTGTAGTTGCCAATTCATACTAATAAACTGGTATTGAAAACCCCTGTCGTGAGGTTACAGGCTGGTGACCATAAACATTTTTTACTGCATATACAATTTTTCTCTCTGTTGTAGAATATCCTTGGTCCTTTTGTTCAGTATATCAAACATTTTTCATTTGAAATTGCCCACGCTATGGACATTCAGAATACTGAGCACTCAATATTTCAGGGTCCCAGATATTGGTCTCATATTTTTTGTTTTTATGGTCTCGTGTAAAGCAAATAACGCATGTCACAGCTACATTTTGTTTTTAACAAACCTAGTCTCAGGACCGAGGAGGATATAATTAATAAACTTATACCCATATATATAGAACTGACATTATCGCTATTCTTTTCAACTGAGCTTCTCTTCCACACTCTCAGCCCAAGGGCCAGGCTGTTGCTGTGCATCTCATTTTGAAGATATAGCTTCACATAGTTCCTACCTGTCCGTCTGCACTGTTGAACTGTCATGATTCAGTCAGTTAAAAGACAAACCACTGTGGTGCATATTACTAGTCCTAATGAACAGGTGTTTTAAAACAACAATCCTATTGCAGTTTTCATCAGCCATGTGCAGTAAGACACCTGGGACTCCAGAACACTACTGATAACCTATACACGCATTATGTATGTGTAAGTATAGTGAAGGTTTGCTTTGCTTGATGCTTTGACATACTGAAACAACTCAGGCAATAAGTATAGGAACTTTGTTTGCTATAGGAAACAATAGCATGCTGGGTCAACAGAAATGTACAATGCACTTCAGCCTAATCAAAATGAATATTTTTCATTGTGCTATCATAGCTGTCAGCAAATGTAAGTGCTTTATTTAACTGGATTAATAACACTGCTATCTGCACTGTTGGAATGCCTTTTTTCATTTGACATGTAATAGCTGTATGCCAGTAAGAATAGGCTTGACTCTGAATTTCTAGGATCATTATCGAGAAGTTTTTACCAGATAAAAGGGAACCATATAGAACATGTACATTTTTCACATGTCTCTGACTTATTCCACTAATGAGTCTCACTGCTGCCAGATAATATATAATTAGTCTGAGTCTCACATTCTAGGAAGCTCTCCAGTTCTGATAAAGAAAATAACTCTACTTCTCTGATTTGATTATCTGAGGACATTATATATATATATATATATATATATATATATATATATATATATATATATATATATATATACACACACACACACACACATACATACACACATAAATGACTTGTAACCTGATGAAGACACAGACGTGTCTAAACGCGTTGTTCTACACAATTTTTAATGTCAATGAATAAACTTTGATGGGGTACATGTCTCTTCACCTTTTTTTAACTGTTCGTCACCGTTTGGATCTACATGAGAGTGCTGCTATTCCGTCTACTGTGAGCTTACTAGCTGCTGCAACAGAGACAATTTGTTTTAATTGTTTTTTTCCTTTGTAATAAGCACCTCACCATAAACTTTTTTTGTGCACGAATGACTTTATATTTATATCTATATCTATTCCAGGCTGAATGCCCATTGGATGTTGACATCATATCCACTGGCGGCAACACTATGCAATAAGGATTAATGAGGAATATTAATCAAACGGAATGTAGAGGAATCCAGCTGTTTTTATAGAGTTGTGGTTGCAATCGAAACAGCTGTTCTTGTGGTCCACACCGTACCAATACATTCACAGCTTAATTAACAAATGAGAAGTTCAGGACTAACTCCCCACAACACAGAATTTGTAATGAATGGTATTTATTGTATGGTTTTGGAGTATGGTACAAGATGAAACAGTTGACCTCAAACCCACTTGGTTTGATGGTCTAATGGCTGGCCATTTGGATGAGGTGATAGACCCCCTGTGGTTAACTATGGTGTAATTGGAATAAGGAATTTGATGTCATGTTCCAGTTACCCCCTCAAGTTAATAACTTACATTTAATGGACCAACATAAAAGTGAAACACACAAGCTTTCTATAGATCCCTTCATTAGGTCCGGATATACATAATAAACACATGATAAAACATTTTGAATTCTAATTACCACTAGAGGAAACAAAAATAGGAATTTGAATTGGTTTTATCATGCATTTCACTTCATTTTCATGCAACTTTTTTTGACAGTCACAAATGGTTGGTGTCAAATTGTTGTTTTGAGAACAGGGCTACAGATTTAAAAAAAATAATAATAATAAAATAGGGCAGTAAATACCAGGTCTCGCAAATTCTCTCTTATTTTTTCAAAGTAGAAAAAAAATGAATGTTACAAAATGAAAACAAAACACCTTGAAAGTCCTTAAGAGAACCTGACATATATAACTTTGTTTGTTGGTTCCAGTTTCATAAAATTAATTAGGTGTTTTCCCTCTTTTAATAAATAGGAGTTAGTTAAAGACTTTGAAGGTATGGCCTTCAGTTTCTAGACATGCCATACATACTGTACATACAGTACTATGCAAAAGTTTTAGGCAGGTGTGAAAAAATGCTGTAAAGTAAGAATGCTTTCAAAAATAGACATGTTAATAGTTTATATTTATCAATTAACAAAATGCAAAGTGAGTGAACAGAAGAAAAATCTACATTAAATCAATATTTGGTGTGACCACCCTTTGCCTTCAAAACAGCATCAATTCTTCTAGGTACACTTGCACACAGTTTTTGAGGGAACTCGGCAGGTAGGTTGGCCCAAACATCTTGGAGAACTAACCACAGTTCTTCTGTGGATTTAGGCAGCCTCAGTTGCTTCTCTCTCTTCATGTAATCCCAGACAGACTCGATGATGTTGAGATCAGGGCTCTGTGGGGGCCATACCATCACTTCCAGGACTCCTTGTTCTTCTTTACGCTGAAGATAGTTCTTAATGACTTTCGCTGTATGTTTGGGGTCGTTGTCATGCTGCAGAATAAATTTGGGGCCAATCAGATGCCTCCCTGATGGTATTACATGATGGATAAGTATCTGCCTATACTTCTCAGCATTGAGGAGGCCATTAATTCTGACCAAATTCCCAACTCCATTTGCAGAAATACAGCCCCAAACTTGCAAGGAACCTCCACCATGCTTCACTGTTGCCTGCAGACACTAATTCGTGTACCGCTCTCCAGCCCTTCGGCGAACAAACTGCCTTCTGCTACAGCCAAATATTTCAAATTTTGACTCATCAGTCCAGAGCACCTGCTGCCATTTTTCTGCACCCCAGTTCCTGTGTTTTCATGCATTGTTGAGTCGCTTGGCCTTGTTTCCACGTCGGAGGTATGGCTTTTTGGCCACAAGTCTTCCATGAAGGCCACTTCTGACCAGACTTCTCCGGACAGTAGATGGGTGTACCAGGGTCCCACTGTTTTCTGCCAATTCTGAGCTGATGGCACTGCTGGACATCTTCCGATTGCGAAGGGAAGTAAGCATGATGTATCTTTAATCTGCTGCAGTAAGTTTCCTTGGCTGACCACTGCGTCTACGGTCCTCAACGTTGCCTGTTTCTTTGTGCTTCTTCAAAAGAGCTTGGACAGCACATCTGGAAACCCCTGTCTGCCTTGAAATTTCTGCCTGGGAGGACCTTGCTGATGCAGTATAACTACCTTGTGTCTTGTTGCTGTGCTCAGTCTTGCCATGGTGTATGACTTTTGACAGTAAACTGTCTTCAGCAACCTCACTTTGTTAGCTGAGTTTGGCTGTTCCTCACCCAGTTTTATTCCTCCTACACAGCTGTTTCTGTTTCAGTTAATGGTTGTGTTTCAACCTACATATTGAATTGATGATGATTAGCACCTGTTTGGTATAATTGTTTAATCATACACCTGACAATATGCCTACAAAATCCCTGACTTTGTGCAAGTGTACCTAGAAGAATTGATGCTGTTTTGAAGGCAAAGGGTGGTCACACCAAATATGGATTTGATTTAGATTTTTCTTCTGTTCACTCACTTTGCATTTAGTTAATTGATAAATATAATCTATTAACATGTCTATTTTTGAAAGCATTCTTACTTTACAGCATTTTTTCACACCTGCCTAAAACTTTTGCACAGTACTGTACATTCATCGGTCTATAGCCAGAGCTAGATTATCATTTTACTTTGATAAGTGAGATCCTCAAAATACAAATCTATACTTAATTAACTTATAACTGGAAACTCCTGTAACTAATTAGCTCGCTGAACTTTATGATATCCCCATACATCATGTGGAAAAGCTAATTATCAAAGATTTGTGGAGAACTATAATTAATACAGTTTGGAAGCAGTAGAATTTTTTGTAATATTGGTCTCAGACAGTGGCGTCACTACGGTATTTAAGGTTGTTAACAGGACGTTTTGAGTATACTGTGTGTTGTTCTGTAGATGGGTGTCTAGTATTATAAGTAGTAATGGTGTTATAATGGTCAAAAGCTTTTAGAGTTCCCACCTCATCTTCTCTTTCTCTTGTGTTTGGAGCAAGTCAATCAGTGCCTCAGTATAATCAGTAAGTGGGATCTCTGTTGCTGTTATTCCAGGGGCTGATCATTTGTGTGCTTTGCAAAACATAAACGTAAAACACAAATCAATATGCATGCTATTGAACTGAATGCCCATGAGAAATTCAATTGAAAGAAGCAGAAATGATTCTCCAAACCGTCTAAATCAGCTCTTGCTGTTTGTACGCTTGGCTTCTCATCAAATGTTTGCTGCAAGGTTGCTTTTGATTAGTATTTTCAAACTCGAAGTTATCTCTTCTAAATACTTTTTTTATGTAAATGATGGTCTTTTGTTTATGCAGTTTCCATATGTATCTTATCTTTGTCCTTGCATTTTTAGTGTTGGACCGTTGGTTGAGCATGTATGCAGTTAGAGTTGCATTCTGGATACATCAACATCTATGACCACTGTTGTATCTTAGAGTTATAAATGAGGTCTACGTATTTTCTAAACACACTGATCTACAACTAGATTCTCATTTGATCCAATGTGCTATTGCCAGATATTTTAGCATACAGTAACACACTGGCCATTGTTACTGAAAAAAAAAATCAATAGGAAAACCCCTAGAGGTTGGTTTTAAATTACGTACAGTATATTAAACTACTGTATTTTCTTATGTTCGGAAAGGGGTACTTTATGTTTAACCATTAAAATATATTATTCACTAAAGTTAACTTTAATTAGTTTCTGGAACACATTTTCTATGACAAGGCAAGATGTGGCAACCCATTTTAGTCTTTCCTAATTAGGGCTTTGGACATCTGAGAAAGATAATTTCTCTCAACGAGATTCCAGTAATGGAAGACTCCAAGATTCAAAGATATATTGAATTAATTTATAAACTTGGGTAACAGCAAACAACTCCCAATGCATGAAAGCCTGACAAATAAAAAAAAAATACACAAACAACAAGGGGAAGCTCACCTTTAAGTTGTGAAGGACTGAGCTTGCAAATGTCCCACAGATTACATGACATTAAGGAACACAATTCATTTGTTACAATTGTGGGGCCACTGGCCCTGATTAAGGTGTGTTGTAACTTCACAAGGGTAGCTTTTATTGCACTGGCAGATGGCCAACATAAATGTGGCTGATGTTTTAGTTGATTTAAACGTCCCACCAGGCATGTAATTATGTTTCTTTTCAGGCATGTAAAAGCTTTAATTACCAAATTGGATGATACAATTACTTTGAAGTTATTTCTCACGTTCGGCTCCATTGTGTCAAAGTTCATGCTTTTGCGTTACATTTTTCCCAACCATCTATAGAAAAGAATTTTAGAGATTTCGGTGGAGTAGGTTTTCTTTCTGTCCAATACAACACTAAAGTTAATCATAACATGCTGCTATAAACCCAGCACCAAGTTATTGTATTGCAGATAATAAGCAATAAGCATTATTGCTTATTATGGGGAAATGCATCAGTACAGAACTAAAATGAAACTTAAAGGTGGACTTAAGGATGTCTAAATGAATAGTTGTTTTGGACTAGTTTTATAACACTGTACATTTTATTTTTCTTTCAAAAATACTGGAATAATAAAACACTTCTAATGACCTTAGTTTCCTCTGGTCCTTTACAATACTCAAATCGAGCATTGCAATTCTCAGAGGTCTTCATTTCATAAATTAAAAATCAGTTGTTTGGTAAATAGCTAAAGATATTTAGGTACAGCATGGTGTACATGTTCAAGATATATCTTCAATATGTGTGTAAGGTTTGCGAAAAATCTGGTTTATAAGACTTGGTGCAGATAAAACATTATTCACCCAAGCTGACATCAATTCCTCACCAGGGATTACAATTTGTAATTCTTTTTCACCTTTTTTTCTCAGTGTGTCACAGGATCATTTTAAATTGAATTTGAACAAAAACTCTTCCATGTCTATAAATCAATTTGTTTGAAGCAATAACTACCTTTTATATTGTGCGGCAGCCATATTTACCAAAAACAAAATAAAATACTCTCCACGCATGGACACAATCTAACCCAAGGGACAATGACAAAGAAACAGAGATCTGGTTTGTTGTGTTCTATACATTCTGTGTTCTTTTCATCATAACCATGATTTATCCCTCCAATAAAACATTCTGGTTGATCATAAAAATGTGAGGCTGACGAAGTCATCTTGGCATTGAACATAGAAGATTCAACATTTTGTGTGTGGAGTAGTTTTTAATTTTCACTTAATTGTCATATATATATATATATATATATATATATATATATATATATATATATATATATATATATATATATATATATATATATATATATATATCAGAGATGTCTTTATAATATAATGTATGTTTATTCAAAATAGACACATTAAAAAAAAAAAACTTTAACCCTTTCAGTCCTGAATTATTTTTTCGAAATTATGTTGTATAAAAAAAGCGACTCTTTGATTGAATATACATGAGAACAGGACAAACATTTTTATTATACATATATTTTGGTAAATGGGACTTTAAAGTCCCCTTCAGTATTTTAAGAACTGTAATCCCCACATATTGAAAAATAACTTGTGTAATTACAATTAAGTCGTCTTTGGCCTCACATATCAAAACGTGTTTGTACTCGAGTCACCTGCATAACAATACAGCTGATATAATATTTTTCTTACTTGCCTGTTATCACTGCAATACAGAAACCTTATGTTAACATGCTAACTTTGTGATGCAACTATAGTATACAGGGGCATATATGTTTGATTAATTATTTCATATCAGTATGAATATCTGGGATCTGGTTAGATTCACTGCCCTATAAACTTACAAATATAAATCACATTTGAGGATTACATTTTTTTTTAATATTAAATAACAAATAATCAATCATATTCGTCAATGCTTTAAATCACTGAGTTTTTTGGTGTCCTTTTCAGAATTGGAGAAAGATTGATTTCTTCTCTTCATTGCCACCCCCACCACACTCAATCGACTGAAGCCATCTGCATTTAGATTACACAATGATTCATAACAGATCTCTTACCTATGAAGACGTGGGGACAGCTCTGGTCTTTACAACATGCTTTATATTATATATTGTTCTTTGGAAAGTGAATATATTGATTATGGGCAAATACAAACCATCCACTAAAATAGTTATTCAATAGTGTATGTTTGTGAAAAACTAGATCATATTACTAGTAATTAATTTAGAATAAATAGTGGAAGAGCAGAAGGTTAATAATATTTAGAAAAAAAGTGACACATTCCCATAACTGAGCTAGCTAGTCTTTTTGTGCACATTTGAATACAAATGATAACTACTGGATTCTTAATGGAAAACAATATTATGCAACCCTATGTGTATGTTGTATTATTTTGAAAGGAGAATGTAGTGCTGACAAATAGTATGATGCTTTGCAGTTGGTTTTGAAATGCTCAGGCTTACTTTTTTCCTTTTACTTCAAGTATGTGCATCAGTTTACACCTCAGTTGTTCCCCAGGTAGTAAACATAGAAATGGTATCTCTCTGGTGTTGACAACAGCAAATGATATATATATATATATATAGATATAGATATAGATATAGATATAGATATAGATATAGATATAGATATATAGATATATAGATATATATATATATATATATATATATATATATATATGCATCCCTGCCCTCAGTTGCTTCTCCCCTTCACTGAGCAACCTAGACTTCCTGCCTTCCAATACTTATCCCCTTAACAAGCCCCAAGCCTGCTACATTAATGGAAGTATTTATTTCACTTGGTCTGAACTTCATTGTTTCAGAGTTCTCGTCATTATTTGGTTGAATGTCCAAAAGTCTTTATTTTGAATGTATTATTTCTTCTCTGTTGTTCTGTGTTCTAGTTGTAGTGAGAGTGATAATGGCAGTGTTTTGTTTTTAAATAAAGCTGCCAAACAGAGAGCTAGAACAGTGACTGTGTACTTGAATAAAAACACAGTAAACCTAGCGTCCTTACATTCTAGGAGGAAAGAAAAGAGTGGCTTATTAGAGTAGAGGACCTCAGTCATATATATATATATATATATATATATATATATATATATATATATATATAGGACAGGACCAAACTTGTGATTTTAATTACTTTTAAAAGGCAAAAAAAGAGAGACTCACACACGTTTAATATGGTGGTAGTATCTAGATCCAACACTATTTGGATAAGTTGACTAAAACCTATAATGTTGCAAGAGCTTTTATGACCTCAAAAAAAAAAAAAATCCTTATATGTGAATGCTAACCACATCACATTCCTCCTTTTTGTGCGGCTAGCAAAAATCGAGGAAGCTGTGAACTGCTTAAATGTAAGAAAAAAAAAAAGGAAAAAACCACTGGTGCTATTTTTATCCCTGAGAATTTACCTTACTAAACTAAACCTGTGCCTCCCATCTGGTTTTGCTGCTTGTCAGCATTTGCCCTTTAATAAAACATTCAATTTAATAGCAATATGAGGGGGGTTCTCTGCTACTCATGCAAGATGTCAAAAGCTTAGATTACTTACAGTAGCACACCCAAAGCATTTTTTTGATTATTTTATTTTTTTTAGGAAAGGTCCTTTGTAAGGTCACCGCTAAACCTTAACTGACGGGCTCATGTTTCCAGTGCATAGGGGAACATAAGGGTTTTGCCCACAGTCCTGCAAACAATCAGGACAAACAAGCATGGGGCAGTACCTTTGAAGTTACTATAAATCTAGGCTACATTGTATGCTGGACTAACCTTTATTTCCCTAGTTTTAGCTATATAATTAAAAAAAGAAAATACAGCAACACTTTAAATTACAGGGCATGAATGGACATGTACTGTAAGTACATTGTAATACTTGGGTAATGACCAGTGGTTCATGCTCTTACATGGTAACTACAGTGTAATTACATGAAAACAGCTTTGTGAATAGCATTTCGTTACCAGGTGTAATACCATGGCACATGCAATTCCCCTGTAATTACACACACATTCTATGTAGTTTCCATGTAAGAGCAGGGTGTGTCGGTAGGAACCCATTTATTATTACCATTAATGACTTGGATATGTATTCCCTGTAATCTACCGGAAATGTAAACTGACAATAGACCATGCTGTCCAAGCATGTGTGGTGGCTCTTTTTTTCTTATTGCAATGTGCGTGATAAGGAAAGTGAATTCACACTCACCGTCTATTTAAATGATAAAGGCTTTACTGTGTGGTAATTGACTGCGACTGGAGTTATGTATCCTGAGCAGAAGTCGAGGGCACAAACGAAAGACTAGGTAAACTACCACACGATAGTCTACATCGAGAGGGCATTACTGGTATTATCATTTAAAAAAAAATATTTTCTTTAAAAAAAAAAAAAAAAAAAAAAATCATCATTTTAAAACCTAGATTTACCTTGAACTTGTAATGATTCATCAGGCATCCTTTCACTGAGAAACGTTTTAGGAAAATAGTCCTGAAAATATTCGTAAAGGCTCATATACATAATAAGAAAAAAGCAAATAACTGTGTTACTTATAGCTTATTTGGACAGTGGGAGATCTGAATGGTGCAATATTACTGAATTGTCTGTGTCTCGGTTGTGGGTACAGGACTGGTTGCTTTCATGTGATCTGAGCAAGTCAGAATGAAAAAGGCGGTACTTGAGCGGATTGATTTTAAATTTGATTCACAATTGATGTGACTTTTCAGTGCATTTCTACTGTCTGATAGAAGACCAGTAGAGCTGGAAGCTGATTGATTGATGGTACTGAATCGTTTTTTAATCTTTCAGTCAATACTCTAACTGTGTGTTTATGTATGTATCTATTTATTTATTTATTTATTTATTTATTTATTTATTTATTTATTATGGAACTTTCGTTATATTTCCATCTTTCAGCTTCCATCTGCCATGAAGATTGAAGTCATGTAAATACGGAAAGGTGAAACTTGTGGCATATCATCCTACTATTACTAATGACTTCAATACTCACACTACTATTAACGATTTCAATAATTAGGCTTCTATAAATCATTTATTTTTAAATAAGCTAGTCAAAGGTTGGTGATGAAAAGGTTGTTGATCAGACCTTTGACATTTAGTTTCTTCCCAGACAGACAGGCAATGGAATACATCCTTGTTGTGCATATTTGCACAGCTTAAATATATAATTATTGATTTACGACTGATACATATACTGATTAAATAAATGTTTTTTTACATATATATTATGTAGGCAACTTAAAAATGGTCAGGCATATGTTTAATTGCTTTCTGAGTCTAGAATTAAATATATATATATATATATATATATATATATATATATATATATATATATATATATATATATATTGAGTTTATTGCACTGAATATGCAGCACTGACAGTTTCTGCCTTCATGTTGCAGACATAAAATCAATGAGATTGCAATCTTGAGTATCCACACTTTCCTGAGTGCTTAGAAAGGTGGTTTTGTTTTTTTGTTTCCTCTCTTTGTTTATTAGATAATATTTCCATAACATGAATTAGATATACAGTGTTGATTTTGTGCTGGTATTGTGTGTGATGCATTCAAGGTGCATGAGACAGACTTCAGTTGTCTTCCCTGGCCAGCACAACCCCTGGAAATATATACAGTGGGGCAAATGTGGGATGAACTTGAACATCATATGTGGCTGCAATCCTCTTAAATTGTGCTCCCTCGCTATAAGGCTTGGTTATAATGTGCCTCGGATATAACACTCCTACAGCAGTATACTATACTATACTAGTAATTCATGCAATATTTCTACAGTAAATACAGTACTGGTATCTGAACTGAAGAAAAGCTGCGCTGGCACTTTATAACAGACATCTTATTCAGCTTTTGTTTTATAACTAAATAAATATTAGTCCTATTACATGGTTATCTTTCCTAATGTATTTACTTTGTTGCTGCGAGAGGAGCTGTGGCTTTCTCTGGGAGACGAGACGTTTCAGCTTAGCTTCAGTCCTGCTCCGGCAGCCAAACCTGGGGCGAGCCTATTCCCTCTTCCCCTCTCCCGACCCCCTCTCCTTCTCACATTTGGTTTGCTTGTCTGTCGCTTCAAACTGAATTCGCAACTGACGTTTAGCCAGGCTATTTATAGTTTAAAAACTGTTAATTAAAATGAGTGGGAATGTTACCATTTTTTTTTTTTTTATAAAAAATATAGCGTTGATTACATGGTGCTTTATACATGGTTAATTCACAAAAAGCTACATTTTTGCTTCACTATATGTGCATTATAGAGAGGGAGTTATTGTATTTTGTATTTTATAACGCTCTTCGGTTATAACGTTTTTTTTTGTGTGTCCCCCGTGTTATAGCGAGGGAACACTGTATGCCAAATAACAATGTAAAACGGTTGTGTACTGATGGATTATAGTGGTTTTACATAACACACAGTAAAAGTACTGTATGTGATTCATCTTACTGTTGTGGTTTCCTTTATTGGTGCTGTAGCTGAGTTACAGTGTGCACTTTCAAGTACAGCCATATGCAAAACATTTAATTTTATGGAACCTAGTTTCTTTAATGAAGCAATAACTTTCTTATTATTTTCTCTGTATATGAAACTGCTTGTTATTATTTCAGCTTGACTTAGTTCACATTTGTACTTTATAAAATACAAGGATGCCACCCTGTCTCTCGTCAATGCCATGGCAGAATGTGATTTGTTTTTAAATTACTGACTACATCAGGGAGGAAAAGAAGAGGCTTAATGGGGTGCAAGCACAAATACCTGGACATCTCTCGCAAGCCTCTTATTTCAAATCATTCCACTTACATCATGTTATAAAGTTCACAAATACAAACTGCAACTACTAGCAGGACTGACCGTTTCCTCCAGACCCCAAAGCCCCCAGACCTCCTCTGACGAGCTCCAGGTTGTAAAAAGGCGATTGGCTTGGCGGTGGGATCAGAGGACTCCCACTGATTTTCACTTCTTCTGAGATCCTGCAGTGAGATAACAAAACTCAATTGCTGAGATAAAGTGGGGGTAAAATATTTGGATACTTTAAATGTTTAAAAAAATAGCAATGTCTGTTCCTTTTTAGCCACAGACTGTGGTCACGGAAATCATTCCGGGACACCAATGTGACGAAACATAAAGTGACACTGTGATTCAAAAACTCCTGGTTGATGTTATTTACAGAAGACAACTTCAGATAAGAGCTGCAGGCTTTTCCAATGTATGCTATCACAGTGTTTGAATGATCGCAGTCACCATACTTTTGCAGACACACGCTTTCTTTGTTGATATTCCTAGGGAGTACATCCCTGCGTGCTCCCTAATAGACCTTCCAGGAATTGTACAAGTAGGCTACATTACATCTATATAAACCTAAATGTCTAACAATGTAGATCCCAAAGCTCTCATGAAATTTAGCAACTAAACCCAACAGTAATTGTGCTATACATAATTTAAACTGTACTACACAGCATAGTTACTGTCTGCCTAGAGTATAGCCATGGTTACCTGACAATAACTATAGCTTTTTAAAGAGATATTCAACAAGGCCAATGTGCCCACACACACGCTGATCATTTTTTTTTTTTTTTTTACTGTTTGTATTTAATGTACTATGCCCTGTATTTCACTGTAATGTATTATGCAATTGTTCCCCACTATCTTGTAAAGCGCTTTGCGATGGTGGTCCACTATGACAGGTGCTATATAAAATAAAGATTGATTGATATAGCAGTTTAACAGCCTAATTAAATCTATGGACATGATGCAAGTTATTGTAATTTAAGTGCAAATTGCTTCTGTAGAAAATATTAAAGACTGAAGGAAGGGCAATCAATGGCTCTTTTTTGTTGAAAATGATTTGTTAATCCTAACATTATGGACTTGGCTGAAAAAATATGTAATACTAATGTCTTTATTGATATGAAACTATTATTACACAGTAAGTTATATGTTTGTCATGTCATGCAGTGTGGTTTAGCCCCTCAGGTTTGGGGTTCTCGAGTCAATAAACATCTGCTTATTGCATTAAACTAAATCAAACACTGTGGATGCATTTCCATAAAAAAAATAATATGACACAATAATCTGTCACATACAAAGTAGAGAAGAAGCTTAAAAAATGTGATAAAAGAGACTCTGACTTAACCTCAGTGGATATGAGTTATACACAAGATTTTGGATCGATGTATTAATTAACTAAATGTGTTTGCTAGAAAGGCCTTTAGATATCCAGCATGTTCTTTCTTGCAGTGTCCTGGGAGGAAGAAAAATAGGGCATTCAAATACACGTGGTCTAGTTATATTGATCTTACGTGCATTCCTTATTAACAGAACATCAAACACCCTATTGCATTATTTCATTATTTAATCATACCCCAGCTGAAATGTTTGACTTATTGCACTTGGAAACTTACGAATGTGCTTGAAGATAAATGCCAACTGATGAAGGCAGTAGCAGCAATGTTTGACTTTGTGGTTTTACTTGATTCTGTTGATCATAAATGAAGAATCATTTTGAGGAAAGACTAATTTGACAGCTGTATGCAATCGTTTAATTTTAATACTAGGAGGCTGTGTGGTCTAGTGGTTAAAGAAAAGGGCTTGTAACCAGGAGGTACCCAGTTCAAATCCCAGCTCAATCACTGACTCACTGTGTGATCTTGAGCAAGTCACTTGTGCTCCATCTTTCGGATGAGATGTTGTTGTAAGTGACTCTGCAGCTGATGCAGAGTTCACACACCCTAGTCTCAGTAAGTCGCCTTGGATAAAGGTGTCTGCTAAATAAACAAATACTAATAATAATGCATTTAATGTCACAAACCTTTTATCACAATTTTCGCAGTTCTTGACTGTTTTGTTATGTCGTACTTGGCCATGGCCATTCCCTAATGAGGTGATTGGTGCTAATTGGGAATGGCCACATGTATACGCCTATTTTTTCTCCCTTTTTACACAGATGGCCAGTCTCAAACTAGCACCAATTGCCTTTTTAGGGAATGGCCACACCTGTGACTGTTGGCAGGGATAGATTTAACCCTATCCCTGCTACAGCCATTATTAAGGTAGAGGTAAATCAAGAAGACCAATGTTTTGACTAATACCTTCCTCTGTGTAACACTGTAGGGACAAAGACACATGATCCAGCTTATGCCGTCATCAACATAGCTAAGAAGAACAGTATCCCAAAGGTAGTTTCCTGTAGATGTACCTCAGAAATACCTTGCTGAAGGCTGTCATGGGGTTAAAAATGCAGCAGAACAGTGAGAATATGTTCTGCTTTTTACATGGAAATGAAGTTTACACACAGCCCTTTCATTTCTTTGCCCACTTATTTTAATCCCCTCTGTTTTTTCTTTCATTACTTCAGGTGTCCCCCAGGTGAGGCTACATGACTCATAGAATTTTCTTTTCATTGTCAAGACATTGCCTTCATTTTCCAAGGTCATTTTATATACGTATATGTAAATGCAAAGTTCAATGCAAATTATTGCATTCCTTTCATTAAAACCGTAGTTTTTAATTGTATTAATTTATGTACAGTGCAGTTTTACTTCCTTTCAAGGTATAACTTGTGTGCTTTTACTCCACTTATTTAACTATTATCTAAGAAGCAAAGTCATACAAACATTTGTTAAACAATGTGAACACAATTCTGCTGACTAAATTAATTAGCATTCATTTGAATTGTGAGTGCTGTGTAACAGTACTTTAATTCCTAAGGTTCATTTGTTTTGTACACTTGGTGGCACAGGAAAGCAGCATGTAATATGTGTGGGATTATATTTATTTCTACATGATATAGCCTTTGGCACTGCAGTAAACATGCACAGGGTTTCCATATGATTAGAAATGGTTGTTATTTTAAAAAAGATTTGAATGGCACTAACAGTAAGAAAATGTGCTTATCCATTCACTGCTATGTGTTTAGGGCATAGCGGAAACAAGCGGTATAATGTAAATCAACCATGTATGAAAAATTGGTGCGTGCTGCACTTTTTATTTAGCAAAAATTCATCTTTAAGTAATGCATCAAAAACCACACATATGTTCTACTGCATTAATCTAATACAATTGAATTTGTATTTTAAAGTAATGTTACTTGTAACAATTGTTTCTATAAACCAGTGGCGGATTTTAAATTCTTTCAAATCCAACAAAAGAATGACTGGGGAAATTGCACTGTTCCTATTGGAAGCTATGTTGTGTTTCTGAAAGGAAAATCCACCCTCTAATCACATATGCAATCAAACTGTTCCTTTCAATAGCCCTATCGCCTACGCCTCCTTGTTGTTTCTTTGTTTGGTCCTCTTCCTCCCCTGCCTCCACCTCGCTTTGTCCAGGGGAAGGTGTCCCAGAGTGCCACTTGTCCTGCCCGCTGGCATTAGCTGTCATCAATCAATAGTCATTACATCATAGTTCAGCCCGCGTATAGGGGCGCCTATCAAGCTCCTATGTTCAAGGCCATGGTGCCAAAGTATATTACGTTTCATTATGGGCATGGGCATCTGTCAAATCCAATAAAGAATTGTTCAATTTAAATCTTTTGTGGATGTCTCCTTTCTAAAAAACTTGATAGCTTGATAGTAGGAATGTATTTTCCTAAATTAAGCTTTGGAGGCTTGTTAGTTATTCGTCCATCCTTGTGTGTTGAATATCAACTTCAGTCTATGAATGTTCATGGAGTATCCTTATATCCAGACACATGCCACATGTTACCATCCATTAAGAGTGCAGGCACATGGTGATATTGCAGCAACTATTAAATACTTTCACACATTAAAAGGGTACAGAAAACACCAAATAGATGAGCAATACATACCACTGTTTTTAATGATCACTTGAGGTATTCCAAGGCAGCATCTCCTCAAATAAATACATTTGACATGTTTTTCTTTTCTTTCTTTCCTTTTTTTCAGAGAGATACCCATCCCTCCAATTTGTCATGTAATAAAACAGATGTCAATAAATTTGTAAATATGAGTTCGGTACAGGATGTCTGCCTTAAAGTTTTTCAAGGCTCATAAAAAGGCAGTCAGTGACACAAACAAAACACAAAAATAGGCTGAATACTTAACAAGTTCAAGTCTGGCTGAGCAACCCTATTATACTGCCATCCGTTTGGTTTGGACATCTCAACATCATGTCTATTCTGTCTACAATAAAGCACTGATATTACCCCAAATATGTTTGCTCATGCAATATGTTTGCTCATGCAAATGGATGTAAGTTTGTATTGGAAGTAGAAAGCTGAATGTGATTAAACACAAAGAAAACATGCATTTATTAGGTCTAACTTCTTCTGGGCTTATATATTGAAGGCTGTATCTTGAGAACCAGTTGACCTACTTTTAACGAGCACCTGTAGAAGGTTATGGTAAGTGCAGTGCATAATTGCTTATATTTGCAAAGTTTTGCTAATATGGCAAATAAAAAAATCACACTGTCTTGCGGTTTAATTTTTTGTGGGGATCATTTTTCTTTGTAAAGAAAAATCAAACAGCATTAGTTATTTGTAACTAGTTAAATATTCATTTTTTATTTCAGAGTTATACTTTAGGGATATCTGGAGGGCACAGGTGATATGCATAATTCAAAGCATTGCTATTCACAAAATATTTTCTGGCAACATTTTGTGTGTCTTCTGAGGTGCAAAGGGAAGTCGAAGACAAATTATTAGAGCTGCTGTTAAATAATATATAAGGTGCTGTAGTAACATAGAATATTCTTTTGTAAATGAATATACTAAATCAGGATTATTTACACAGGATAGCCCACTGAGATATAACATCTAATCTCCACTTGTAGGTCAAACAGTATACTTATGATGTATATGGTGGGATTTCTGGTGCTATTATATCTGTGCTCATTTTGTTTTTATTTTGTATTACAATGCTTGTTTGTAAGACACTTAGGCTGGGACCAAATCAAAACTTTGACAACCGCGTTTTCTTTTTATGACTAGAAGAAATAAGATACTTACAAAAAAAAAGAAAACACTATTAAATACAGTTTTGTTAAGTGCAATTAGCAGGTTAACAAAGTTTTGATTTGGTCCGGGCCTTAGAATAATTAATGAGTAATACTAGTGTATTTTTTGTATTAAGTTACTAATGGGTTGTTTTGATCAATCAAAAACTTGTTGGAATTTCACAGCACTGGGAATTGCCCTGGATTGTATCTGTTGTTATCCTAGGATTATCCCTAACAATAAGTGGTTAATGGGGTGTAAACTGAACAAATCATCTCCTTAGTTGATGAACAATGTATTTTATTTGTGAATAAACAAATAAAAAAGATAAACAGTAGGTTGCAGAGAATACAATTCAGGAGTATTTGCTTCTTGAGTGACAGACTGACATATTGATTTTAGAATATAAAAATATATCTATAAACATATAACATATCCAACGTACTATTCGGCAAAGAAAGGGGAGACACACTAATAATTTCTGCAATACTTGAAGCATACATGTGCAGTACCACCCACTGGGCTTCTAAAAAGCAGTGCAAAGCTGTGGCTGATAGAGGTTTTGGCCAGGATCTTAAAGGGATACCCCCTAAAGGGTAAGGGGGAGTGAGGGCTCTAGATTAAAGCCATGTTAAGGGAAAAAGCAAGGCATAAAAAATACATCCAGAATCCTCTTTCCTAAACCAGAGTCTGACAAAGAAAAAAAAAGAGGTCTGTTGTGTTTAAATTTGACAGTTTTATTGCGTGCCTGATGAGCTGGAGTGTCTTTATATGGGAACACACCCTTGTACATGTATTGTTACATCTTAGTTCCAAGTTGCAGGTTTCATCTCCAAATTATGTATTCAAACCTAGTTAATAATATTAACATCTTTGTGCATTATGTGCACTAAGTTTAACATAATAGTGCAAGTCTATTAAATCAGCCCTAATATATGTCTTGAAGGTGAAGTGCATTCACACCCAAGAACTAAAAAGATTAGTTATACATTTGAATGTATGAGGATTGAGTATTGGAGAAAATATTGCGACGCTGCAAATTATTTAAAAAAAACACAAATAAAATATAATGTAATACATTATTGCAAACAATTCTGTATCAATGCTGTAGGAAATATAAATCATTAATCATTCTTGTTAATCTAGACTAATTGTCATTTATGATGCAAGAGACCTGAAAATGATTAATTTAAAATTAACATTATATGAGAAATTTCTCTAGGTAGTGTAATGTGCAATCAGAATTCAAAGCTATTGGCGAGCAATATAAAACATTTATTTACTGTCATCTCAACGTATGCAAGGCCTTAAGAATAAAAAGCCACTTCAGTCTGTTTGATTCAAGATTTGTTGCACTCATTTACATTCACGTTGTTGGGGCAACAGTTATTAGTCTGGTTTTCCAATTATATTGTAATTTATAGTGCTGTATATTGTAGTGTACAGTAAACTGTATGTGTATTCAGAAGCTAAATATTTTCTGGTACTAATATTATGTATGACCTTAAGTGAGCACACTATAGTGGCAAGATATAATATAAATATTTATTGTACTCTAACTGAATTGATTGTAATGGCTCCAACACCACATTCATCATGCATGTTTAATGTTCCATATTTAAAACTTTTCTTTGTTAGCATGCCCTTTTAGATTTAATGTCATTACACTCAAAATATGTTTGATTTATCTTTTCAACCTGGGTAGCAGTATAAACAGCACATGAATATGCTAATGATATATAACTAAATAATTTATGTAGCACAAGAGTTCTAGGGTATAATGCTACTCTTGGGGGGGGGGGGGGTATATTAAATTAACACTGCAAAAATATAAGGATAGTACTTCAACATTATTGTGAGTCATTATCTGTTTGGAACTGTCAAAACAACAAACTATAGGGGGGACTACATAGGTGTGCTAGAGCATTTATAGGTCCACGAAGACGATAGGACCTACAACCTTTTATTTGCCATCTGCATTTAACAGAACTACTTCTTCTCAGGGGTTTGACTTCATATACAGTATATAACAAAAAGAAAATGAGTTTTGAAGCTTTCAAGTCATTACATGTTGTTGCATACTGTATTTCAGATGAGCTAATCAACAATATCACTTATATCACTTTTTTCTTTTTTGAAAGCTGCAAAGAGGTGATAGTGAAAGTAATTATTTTGACTTGTACAGCCAAAAAGACTATCAAGATGCTGTTGGAGTAAATAAGATGTTAAAATGAGACATTCAAATGTTTATAGCTGTACCATATCATTGTTTTTGCATGTGTTATATCGTTGTCACTATGAATACAGAGAATTCTACGCAAATCATACTGTAGCTGCTATGTGATGTATTAGTTTTGCTATCTTACTATAAGTATATGGGATTTTTTTAGAATTGCAATGTCTTTCTAGACATCTGTAGAGCAAAATAATGAATATATGGAGAGCAAGGATGACTGTTGAACAGAAAAAACTATAAACTATGTGGATTTAGAACAACTATTGCTTGGAGGACTGAGAATAAAATGTACAGTAAATGAACATAAAAATAGTTACCATTCCATTAGAAACCTGAAAATACCTCCACTGTTTGTTTTCAAACACACAAGTATGTGAACAATCCCACTGTTGGACAGGTGGCTCTTTGAATGGCTCATTTAAATTAAAACTTGTGTCCCAGTAAACATCATAATGTTGGCCCAACGTTGGCTTTAGTTCAAATCAGTCGGTGTTCTGCCGATGAGCAAAAATACGCTGGGCCAACGTTGGATCACCATGGAGGCCCAATGTAACGCCTGACGTTGTACCAATGTTGGGCCAATGTTATGATGTTTACTGGGGTGTTTTACCAAATAGAAAATCGATTTAGCGGAGAAAGATATGTTAGTGACTTTGAATTGATTGCTGCAGAGTGTCATTGAAAATGAATCAATACTCTTAGGTCATGTAAGAATCATGTAAGCACTTCACTAATGACTGGGGAATTAACATAAACTATTATACAATTACAAATGCACCATTTGAACAATACCGATGATTTGTGTTGGTGTAATGTTACATTCGGGAACTCTTTTAAAATCAACAGAGATACAATCAGTGAAGTACTCTTAACACCTGGAGGATCACAGGTCCCAGACAGATGTTTCGAATGTTGTCCTCCACCCTGGTATAAGAAAAGTGTTTTTTTCAGTTTGTATTCATACATTACGTAATTGTGTCCAAGACAATTAGTCTGGCTCTGGAGGCACCACCAACTGAATTCAATTAAATGTTATCTTCTTTTAGTATAATAGTTGTTCATTATTTAACATGGTTCAATAATGTGGTTCAAACATGTGGTAAAAAAAGTCTAATTTATTATATCTAACATCAATCAAGTGTAACTATAACTACACTTATTCACTTCTAAATTGACCATTATGTATATGTGTGATTTAGGAACATGCATAGTGGCAGAAGATTGTATTAGTGCAGCATTAAACACAATCACAGTTGTGTACCCCATAAGAGGGCTGAACAAAACTGTAACTATATTTATACTTTAAAAAATATTACCAACAATGCACTTGTAATTCACATTGGTCTGTTTCTGATTCTTTAAGTGACCAGAAGTAATGAATCTAGCACTGCTTTCGTAATTGAGTGTCAGCTTTACCACATACTGAATCAGTTGTTTTACTTTCGATTGTCTAAGTTTGTGCTCCTTAATTGATTCTTCTAAGTATTTTATTAGACAGTCACTCTGTCTCTGGAGGTAAGGCTTCACTGCTATCCCAGTGCTTTGTGAAGAGCTTGAATTGTCATACTTGAAAAAAGACAGGATTAGAAAAGTCCTCGAGGAATCCAAGAAAAAAGAGAAGTAAAGTAGTAACAGGTTTCTAATAAATCCCCCGTGTGCAAAAATGGAATAATTGATATATTAGAACACGAGACTGAAATATGTACAGTAGATGGTGAATGCAATTGCTAACAATCATCATGGTAACATGTCTTAAATGCAAAACATTTGGAAACACTTCTGGAAAAAAAATAACATAGGTGTAAAATGTGATTGGACAATATACTTTTTAAAGTAATGTTGTGCAAGTACATGTTAGTGTTTGTAATCAAGAGAATCTGAAATCTTTAAGAATCCCAAATGTGGCATTTATAGCCCTTGTTATTAGAACGTGAGTACATGGTAATTACATGCATAATTACACTGTACTGTAATTACAAAATAGTATGACAAGTTCCATTTTGTATTGAATATAATAACTACTTTTAGTTGTTTCAATTAAATATGTATAGCTTGTCCTAGCAAATAAAAATGTGTATGTAGGGGTCTTTGCAGTAACACAGTTTGTGATATAACAATTTGTTTTGCAGCAATGAAACCAAATGTAATCCAAGGATTATTTCCAATTTATTAAATATTCTGAATTGAATTGTACAACTGGCATATATTAGATAGACACACTAATGTAAATCTCTTTTCGTATCTATTCCTCAATCATTCAGGAAATGTACTTGTATTTTCTAGGTGGCTCTCATCCAAGATTTGGTGTTTTGTGGTGTTGTAAAAACTCCCCAGATGATCTTACAAAGGGATCGCAAATGAGATTTAATTACATGGCACTACATCTGATACATGACCCTTTTCGTATGATCTCAATCAGCTCTTAATTGAGCCAATTCTAATACAGGAGGTGCTTGTTAATCCAAGTATTTCATTGCCACTCATTGTGCAGTGGCAACAGCCAGCACACATTATAATTATGTCTGTCAAACCTGAGAGCCTAATTTGGTTTATTTACTCACTCAGCATCTGAGAAATTCTACTTTCTCAGCAAACTACTGTTTTGAAAAGGGTGTTCACTTCAGCGTAGTTTCTTATTGTTCTTGGATGAATTTAACATCTCTTCTTGAAACATGTGTGTTCACAATAGATATTCCAGCCATATGCACCTGGTATTGTGAATTAATTTAGCAGTACAGTATTTTGGATATCAGTATCCAAAATACCAGGGTATGTACATTAGGAATTCTCTATGATGCTGACACAGAATTCTCTTAATACAGTACTCCCAAGTGAACTACAGAGCACATGCCTGGGATGTAAGTATTCCAGTTTATTTTTATTTAGATAGATACCTCTTTTCAGAAATTCTCTTTCCAGTTAGCTTAAATCAATACCAAAATGTAATTATTGATGTAATCCCTCACATTTTTCTGAGATTTGGCTTGTGTGATACAAGAAAAATAAGTCTGTTCATCAGACTGAAAGTTATGTTTCAGAGCCAATTAAAAAGACTGGTTTCACTGCTGAAACAAACACGTTGTGAGTGGAAATGAGGAAATAACCTACTGTATGTTTGCATTGTGCTAGATAGAGGAGGAAATATCTGAAATGTCCAGCCTTGTAGTGCAAACACATGTGGTAAAATAAATAATGGCAAAATATCGACTTGAAATTCTGAGCGTTAACTATGGCAGGATACATAGAGAGACCAGCTGTATTGTAAAGGTACATGAACAACTGATTCAAAGGTCAAACCTGTCAAAATACATAATGCCAAGGACAAAAAGGGGTTCCAGGAAATAGACCTTGATCATTTTTTTCTGTCATTTGTAAAGCATACCGTGTTACTTATAATTATGTCCCAATGCAATGCTTTTGAGTTTTGACCAAACTGATGCTACATTCATTCTTCCCAGGATGTATTCCAGTCTAGAAGATAGAAAAGGAATTGTATATTTAATTTATGTGGTATGCATCCTAATGGATTCATGAAGTATTGTTGAGGGAAACACATCTAATTTAAAAGCTGTCTTCAATGCTGTATGTAAAACATTACCTCCAGAAAAAGAATTGCCTTCTTTGCTTCAATGAATAGTAATGCAGAATTACTGTATGAGTTCCTTCCTCTTAATACATTGTATTATGATAATCTTAGTTAATATAAATGATGCAAGCTTTATTGAAATACTGTGTGAGTATTTCACATTAATATTGCTAAAATACATATTTAACTGAATATCTAATGTGTGTTCTATTGATTTAGGGAAAATATGTTGCCAATGTCGCTCTGACTGGGCTCTCTGATTGCAACATTGAGTATGAAGAGACAATGATGGTATGTCAAGACAATGCAAGCTTGGCATGAAGTTCTGTTTCTGACAAAGAGGAATAGTATTCCATTCCACCTGCAGTGCATGTCACTGAGTGGGCATGCTGTTTTGGGGGTGTAATGAGGAAGCATTAATACATGCATAAAGGATGGCCTGCACTACCCCGTGGGTGGGGGTGAGCTGGACCATTGCTCCTATGCTCAGGAGGTAAGATTGATTGGAATCAATGAAGTGAAGGTTTTGCACAATATTGTCTCTCCGGAGTTGGGCTAACTCAGCAATGGTGCATACAATAGCACAGTCAGCAGCTGAGATAAAAAAGAAGACAGCTTTCCATGAGGGACAGACAAAAAAAGATAAGAGGTAAGACTGGAATAGAGAGATGAGTCGGACGGGGCACTCAAGTGAGAGTGACAGCACAGGTTTCCTTAAGCAGTGTAGGGTTGTACCATTTGCATCCCACTTAGTGACTTGGGAGGAGTTCTGAGTATCATCTTGATCTCGATAGGTGCCTAATAATAGCAGTCACGACTGCAAGAGTAATGCAATTAGTGGATCTCCTGACCTCCTTTGAGGGTAGGTGTCTCGGGTGAGGTGAGGCAAACCAATCCCTTTTTTCATGATTTTCCACCCTAGCCTTGTAGGTGAACAAAGGTCAATTTTATTTTATTTATTTATTGCATTTATATAGCGCTCTTTATAGAAAAGCATCACACAGTACTGTACAGTACAGAAAAAAAGAACAACCACAATATATTTGTATAGCATGTCACGCATACAACCATTTAAATAACATATTTAAACAGTATACATATAATACAAAATCAGCAATTTTGAAGTTACATTAAAATCCACCAAGTTAAGAAAGCCATTTTATAAAAGTGCGTTTTTAGTCTTGACGGTCCCAGCTTCCCTGACAAACGAAGGCGGAGAATTCCATAATTTAGGATCCTAGGCATAACCAGCAGCCCCGCATCCTGTGATCTCAGAGTGCGGTTTGGAAGATACGGGGTCAGTAACTCCTGGATGATAATCCATTCAGGGCCTCGTAAATGAACAGCAAAGTCTTAAAATCAATTCTATACTGCACAGGGAGCCAATGTAAACAGGTTAAAACAGGGGTAATATGTTCACTTTTCCTGGTTTTAGTCAAAATTCGAGCAGGTATTCTGAACAAGCTGCAAGCAAGATACCAGACATTTTGGGACACAAGAAAAAAGTGCATTACAATGATCAATTATAGATTAAACAAACAAAGGTATGCATTAGTCTCTCGGCATCAGATACAGAAATAATTGGTCTATGTTTGGCTATATTTCCCAAATTGTAAACAGATACTTTAGTAACTTCCCTAATATGAGTCTCAAATGATAGATCAATATCAAAGATGACCCCCAAACCCTTCATTTCTGTTTTAAGTTTTGATGAGAGACTGCAAGGGTCGAGCTCATGTAATCCCACATTTCCTTCATTGGTTCTGTGATCCCATTAGCATTACCAATGCTTTATCTGAATTCAAGATTAGAAAATTCTGTGACATCCAATGCTTGATGTTTGTAAGGCAAGTAACTAATAACACCCAGGCAGAAGGGTGCTTTTGAGTCCACAGCCATGATCAACTGCTTAGCACAACCAGGATTTGAATCAGCAACTCGGCACAACTCAGATTTGAACCAGCAAGCTCCATATAGCTTGAACCATCTGCACCCCAGTAGATGTAGTCTAGCGTTCTACAGAACTGTAGATGAATCACTGACCCTTTATTGACTTCTCAAATCTACTGCTGTATTCTATCCCTTTGCAATTATTGTATGTAGAAAACAAATTAACTATGGATAATATTTCAAATTATTCATATTGCAAAGAAAATAGAATGATCATTTGTTTTAAACCTAATTGTTTTTCACTAAATGTCATTGATGTTTTCTAAACTCATTTAAATCTTCAATTCAATGTGAACTGTAAATGAAACCCACCAGGGATTTAGTGGAACTCAAAAGAAATGTAGTTTAACTACTCTAATTCACTAACAGAGGTTTTGGTCATATATCACCAGGGACATGTTTTCATCAAAATACTTCATATTAACCATATGGCATAATCACAGGGTTACATAGAGTACGGTAACTACTAATACGGCTATGTAAAATAGGTTAATGCAATTATCGGAAGTTAATAATTTTAAGTACAATTTTAAGTTTATGTTTGCAATTTTCACTGTTTTCTACAAATATAATTATATATTGAAACATGAAATCTCATTCTCTTTTTTTATTTATTCTAATGACCCTGGAACTAGTCTCAAAGAATTACAATATTGTGGGTGTAAACTGGTAACTGCAGTGACATCAGAAGGATCGGAGGACCCCCACTGACCTTCACTTCTCCTGAGCTCTTGTGGAGTAGTTGCTGTTGTGAAAAAAACATTGTAGTTAGGAATTCTAAATTAGAGAAATAGACTGGGGTAAAATAATTGGACTCTTCATTTTTTATATATTAAATATAATTGGGACAACATGTTAATAAAAATGTTTTCCAATGTACTAGCACACAGGTGAAACTATATTAATGCATCCACAATCTTGGTCACAATCACTCATACAGCATACCGTATCTTTATATAATATACAGAACATATACTGTACTTCCCCTTTCATGCATAGGTTGAAAATGTGCAGAGCATTTTGATTTTTTTTTTTAATTGTCTGATCTAAAGCTTCCTCTACGGGTATAGGTTGTTGTCTAAAAAAGACGATTGATTTTTAAAGACGTAAAAAAAAGAAAATACCTTGCACATTACAAAAAAGCTATCCAACAAGTTTTAAGTCCTTACGATACATGTCATTAATTTAACATTTTCAAGACTAAAGCAAAATGAAGGTCCTGTGGGATTGTGGGGCTGGATGGAGATGGTGCTAACTGGAGTAGGGTCACATTGTTACACAAAGGAAAGTGACAGGAGAATTTGATTCCCTTTGATCATTTGCCAGTCTGCAGGAAACAGCGTTGAAGAGAAACCCTCTCTGATTTTAAAAGGAATAGACTCTCACAGGGTTACTGAGGATACATTTGGATACAATTACCAGCCATTGCCATGGAGTTGTGCATTTGTCTTTTTGCACAACTGTGATTGAGTTTGTACATGATCAACTTTCTCCTGCACAGAGATAGTTAGATTTGATAGAATAACATCGATAGTTATGTGTAGAAGACAAAAGGGACCATTTATTTTATTCTCTCACTTTTATATCTCTATACAGCTCTGGTTTACCTGTAAATATGTACATCAAATTGTTCGAATGTGCACTCAATGTGCAATGTCATGGTGAAAGATATAGCCTTGCATTCATTCCTTTAAGACAGAATGACGAGGGAAATTGAACTGTGCTAAATTACACCACTCTAAGTGAATGTAGAGCGTCATAGAAGGAAATTCATTTATTTTTGTTCATCTGTTTAATATTGTTTAAACACACATTGTACTTGTTATATAAAAATATAGATACATTGGAGTGCTGTGTTTTCTCACTCACAAAGATGGCCTGAAACATAATATCCAAGAGCACAAAGCCATTGCTTCATTCTTCTCTTCCCCAGCCTTGACAGTTTGCAGGTTATGCTGTGCTGGGAGTCTTTCAGAATGTGTGAATGGAATAGTTGCCTGCTTCAGCTTTGCTTTTGTAGAAAAAAAACCAGTTACTATTAGGCATTCGATTGAGTAAATCATTTCAAGGACTCTAATGACAGCCACAATAAATAATGGATACTCGTAGGGTAAAAAAAGTAAATAAAAACCTTATGAAGGGAGTCCCAATACTGTACTCATGTTAATGAGTCCTGCTATAGACAAAGTAGAGCTCCATATGCATTTCCACATCTGTAAGAACTGCAACATTAATGAATAGGATCACAAGCGGTGCCAGTATTAACCAAAATCAGTAACACTGAATGGCAGCTACTGTATAATGTACAAGCGAGTTATGCACACTGACAGAGCGATCAGGGCAAATAAGCCAGACTTTGTGATTAAGGGTCACAACATTGGTGTCTCATCAGTGTTGTTGTGATTCACTTGAATGTCAACAACATCTTGCTCTAGGTCAAACGAAACAGTTCCCATGGCACGACAGTCAGATTTTGTAAATATGTACCGTAAAAACTGCTGTATAAGTCGCACTGGTCTATAAGCGCCCCCCCCCCCCCTTTTTGCGACAACAATTTCAAGAAAAAGCCTATAGGTCACACAGGTGTATAAGTCGCTCCCCCCTTTTTAGGACCCCCTTTAAATACCTAGACATATATTCAAATTGTACCACATTGAAATTGTCAACTAAATAAATGCTTTATTTAAGTACAGTCTTTATATTCTCTTGGTCTGTGGTGCTGGGGAAATTATAATTTTTTTTTTTTTTTTGTGGTGAGGGCGGCGTGGTAGGATATGTATCAGTTGGTATATTAAGGGTTCTTTTATTGTACATTTAAAAGGCAGTGCTGTAAGAAACATGAAACAGATAAACAATATTAATGATGTCAAATATAAGTTTATTGTTATAGCTCAAAATAGAATAATTGGAATGGACAGAGTCGCGTCACTCTGAGCTACAGTGAGATTGAGAGAACTGTGCCCCAGGCAATACATTCACTTCAGTTTTGTGGATTCCAAAACACATCCTTTTAATTATGTCATTTATTACCCCTCCTCACTATATTCTGTGTACGTGGCAAGTTAACAAGCCTCACAAAGACATTCCTTTACTTCACCAACACCACATGGACAGGCAAGGCCCCTCACATTCCTTTGAATCTGTTATCTCTGAGATTCTCCCATCCCCCATGCAATAGACATAGCAGAATAGAGGCCCCCTTCTCTCCTTACATTTCTGAGTTCAAATACCACACCCAGCTTCTCTGTTCAATGTGTTAAAGAAAATAACATATTATAAAAGAATAATTAGTTCTAATACAAAAACTATTACAAAATCCCTTACAGTGTCAATATCTTTTTTCAGAAAGGCTCTCCAATATCTTTTTCAGGATTCAACATAAAAATAAAAATTCACCTCTAACCCCACTTTATTGAATCTGCAAGGTATGGACATCTTTCCAATTGAATGGTTCTGCAGTCTACCTACCACTTCACAATTTACAGATTATACATTATGTTAAATGATCCTGCATCACTAATTCAAAAGAACATGCTTGAGACAACTGCTATAGTTGCCTTGTTACATGTTTGTTTAAAACAGAAAAGCATTATCTGCTAGGTTTCAGAATCACCTTATTAGGGTGTTTAAAAAGGCACCAGTTGCACAGTGACTATTATTATTATTATTATTATTATTATTATTATTAAAGGAGCACACAGGAATGTAATGTTGAAAAAAAATACTTTCAAACTCTTGGTGTTTGGGCTTGGTGGCACTGTATTTAATCACAGAATATAACCCCCTGTGGATTATGCAGTCAAAACTTTGAGAACTACAAAGACAACTGGTGTGTTATATAGAACAAGTCACCAAATGATCAGGGACAGCTGACAGAAGCACATTTTTGCCTGGATGCTCACAAAAAAGTAATATTGATCTTAAGATTGTATTATTTTTTTCTTTGAGAAGCTCCTACTATGTGGGCCTTTTTTCCAAATCAATATATCATCATTTTACATATGCAAGTCAAGTCTCCTCCTTGGAATCCAAAGAAAAGGCATTTCAATGGAATAGCAATGATATATTTTATCTCCTGTCTTCTCCAAATATATAAGCCTACTGTTTAGTAGCCAGGGGAATTATAACCTTTCAGTATCTTAGAAGACCAGCCATTGTTTCACCAACAGCAAATCAACTCCAGAAGACAAAAACAAAACTAAAACAAAAAAAAGAATGTGCTTTCAACAGTAAAAAGAACTGTATTTCATCAAGCAGAGAATAGGCAACTAGATCAGCATCTCAGAATGAATTACACCAATTTCAATTTGGTAGGAGTTTTGGGGAGATTTGTTATTTTGGAATGCAGTTAGTAATAAAATAAAAAACAGTATTTAAACTGAAACTGTGTCCAAATAATGCACAATGAGAATGCAAAGTGTGAGGTGTGTGTGTGTAGGTGTGTGTGTGTGTGTGTGTGTGTGTGTGTGTGTATTTAAGACTTTCCACAACAGCAGATCTGCTTATCAAAATTCAGCACCTTGGACAGCTCCATAACTGATATCCAATAGGTTCAGCACCACTCGCTTCAGAAACTTCAATATCTGACTGTGTTCTTGCTCTGTGTCTCTTAATATACTGACTGCTATAGGGAATAAAGAGAAGTTATACAGGGACCTTTTAACAATGCAATGTAATTGACCGTGCCACCTTATTATTGTGGAAGGCGGTGACATCAATTACCCCACCAAATCTCCCCTGGAAACTAGCCCAGATACAGGCCCGCCCTATCACAGAGGATAAGTAGAAGATACTTTAATCATAAAAGTAATTAACAAAACCTGTAAGTGGAAATAGACCACCAATTATAAAATAGGAAACAATGGATGGGACACCATTGCTGAGGTGGACGAGGAGCAAAACAATGCTGACTAGGAGAGAAAGGCATAGTCCACAGTTACAACAGGGACACTGATTAGTGCATAGCAATTACTCCACCTCCCAAATCTCACAAGAGCTTCAGCAATGTCATATGAATGTTGTATTGGGTATGCAGGCCTTGAGGATGCTTACAAGCTAATATTTTGCTAACCTACAGTAGTTATGATCAAACTTTCTGTTTAGAAACCTAAATATTTGCTTGGCTCCTCCACAAAAGTTTTATATTCCTGTTGCCCTCAGGGTTGCTCAGCTGTGTTGTTACAGTTGATTTTTGCCAGCTGCAGCACTCTTGGGAAGCATCCTTTGCTTTCTTTTGCTAGTCTGTGTTGTACAGTGTGCACGTTAGTGATATTGCAGAGCAGTGCAAATAGGATTTTTGTTGGTTCTTTGTTATCAAATCAGCAACAGCGCAGTATCTAGTTGAAAAACTACTGATATACCAGTATATAACAAAAGAAAACGATGCAGTTGTGATCGTTGTTTCTCAGTTAGCGCACCACTGAACATTAGACTCTGCTGCAACTGCTTTAAACATGATGGGTTTACTTTTCCACTCTTAACCGATCCCATTATCAAAGGGAAGACTAAATACCCTGGCCCTGGAGGGCCATTCCTTCCCTGGTTTATTTTTCTACACCATTTGTTATTTTAGGAGGTATTATTCATAAACACATTCGAGTGAACATGCTTGACATCTGTAAATCATTCACCTGGTGTACTTACAGTGTGAATTGCCTACAACTGGAGACAAGACCATGTAAAGCTCGGGTATTCCTATTACAGCTTTTAGAGATGCTGTGTCATCTTGTGTTGTGGGCTTTTTACTTATTGACTTTATTTAAAAAATGCTTATTTACTCCAAAATTATTGTAATGTTGGTACTATCTGATCAATGCTTTGTGATTAGAGTGAATCCAATGTCATAACCTCTAGTAGGAAGAGCTTAACTCCCAATGAACAGTGGTGTACTGTACTGCAGATAATGCCTTTTAGGGCAAATTAATATTTTAAAAAGATAATAACTTAAACAAGAATTTCACCAGCCATTTATGTAAATACTCTTGATTTTACATTCTTCAGAATAAAAAAAAAACTGACCTAAAGCTCAAGAACAAAACAGACATAAATTACAGTAGCAAATGTATGCAAAATGTCATTATCTGCTTTTTATATTTAGAAATTGTGTAAGTAAAAGGAAAAAAGTCTTAACTGTCAAAGATTTAGCACTTGTATCACATTATGTTAACGTGTTATGTTACAGATTCTGATCAATCCCTCAAACAAATCACTAAATTAACAGGGTCCTGTCCCTTTGGCAATGGCAGTTTCTCACAAATCTATTTATTATTGAATAATATCAAAGTAAATGAACTTCACCATGTTTAGAAATATCGGGACAAATGCTGACACCCCAACCAGAATTGTGCGTCAAGAAAATTACCCCACAAAACGTTTTACACAATTACACAAAACACTGTAACGGACAAACTATCAAACATACTGAAAAAAACTGTAACTTCAGCAGAATCCGAAAAATCCTTTTTTTTCCTAGTTTAGCCTACAGCATCAGCCATGATGCATTGCTTAAGAGCTGCCAAGTACTAATACAGTGCACTGTAGCAAGGTGAAAAAAATATATATTATTAGTCTATTATGTTGTGCATGCCGATATACTCTGTACAAGCACATATTCTAATTTTATATGAGCACCTTCTAGTTCTGCAAGATAGCAAAACAATCTTTAAATTCAAAACTGTAAACATTCAATTATACTTGCTTGTTTTTTAAAGTAGTAGTTGTTTACTAATACATTTTTCCAGGGACAATATTTCTACTAAAATCATATGTTTCATTAGGAGATCCTCCTTCTGTATAGCAACAGTCTGGGGTATAACTGTAAATATTGCACTACAACTTACAGGCACGTTATTTTAATTGCTAGTTCAACTTGATGCCAAATCTGCACAGGGCTTGTGTGTACAGTACTTGTAACACTTTCACTATGCATGTTTTAGTCAGTAGACTACTGGCAGTAAACTAGCAGTATATGCCGAAAGCAAACTTTCAAAGGGTGAGAAAACCAGCATCCGCTGTTGATAAGTGAGAAGAAAGAAAATAAATAAATGAATTGACTAATACCAGAGCTGAGCTGTTAAGCAGACAACAGTTACTGAGCTGAAATGTGTGTGTGTGTGTGTGTGTGTGTGTGTGTGTGTGTGTGTGTATGAAAGCAAATAACTTGAGTCAGCACAAAGTATCACAAAGCACTGTACATAACAAAAAACACAACACATTAAAGTAAAAGTTCCCAGAAGACTGGTCAAAAAGTGGTGGGTTAAGCAAAATATACAATTCATTAAAAAAATTAAAAAAGCCATCTCTGAGAAGTAGGACATGGATATTTATGATAATTGGAACAGTCACGCCATATTTAGAAACTACTGTAGGAAACGGGTACAGCTTGAAATCAAGAATTTAAAAATGATGTATGATAATGAAATTATCCTAGGGTTGATATGATCTACACAATGCATCACTTTATTATAATGTGACCAACGTCACTTCTCTAATAGGGTATGCACATTCTGTACTACAGACCCCCTGGACATCCAAATATATCTTGTCACCTTTTGGGGAATGTTTGCTGGGGAAGGTTTGTGTGACACAGTCGAAAGCGATTAGTTTATAGGGAAGTATCACTACCATGACTCATCCTGTTCCTTAAGTGTAATGCAAAGTGGAACAGGAACTCTGTGAACAGCTTGGGTATTGAACCATACAGTACATGTTGTCACATTTAGGGAGTGTGGAGAAATTAACAATTGCACTGCCCGTTTTTTGTAAATGGTTTTTCTTTTTTTTTGAGAATGTTTTTTTGTTTCTAATGCTGACAATCTAGCAACTTTCTCAAGCTATACATCTATTTCTTTAGAACAATGTATATTTAAAAATTGATCATTTTGATATTAAAGAGAATTGCATCCTGTTTGGTCCAGCTGTTATTCATGGAACTTTGTAGTGCTTGTATCGACCCCCCCTGGCATATTTTAAATGGTATTTTAACAGAGATAAGTTCAGCATTAGTTAAAGAAAATAAAATTGTATTTGTGCTGAGGCTCTAGGATCAATTTCGGCCAGCACTACTGGAATGTAAACAGAAAAGGACGGGGAGGACATGTCTGCTAGGTTTGCAAGATTTATTTCATGGTCAAGAACTCTAATTCTCAAGTGACAAATTCCCTATACAGACACTTTTAGCTAGAAACCATGGTAGAATCATCACACCAGATAACTGATGTCTGCATGTCCTTAAATGTGTTTGGAGGAGACTCCTTGTCCACCTTCTGACATTTCTTATATGCAAAGAAACTATAAGGGGAATTATTATTTAACATTGCCAATAACTTCAGTTGATTTAATTTGAAACTAGAAAGTTGTTTGTCTAACATGGCAAATCATAACACAATGACACCTGTTAATAGCTAAGGAATGGGTGTCCATAGGTTATAACCCTCACACAGAAACAAGCTTCCAATCAAGAAAATATGTACAAATAGTATTCACAGATATTGTGATATAATTATAATACAATTATTCAGACTATGACATTTTGTATTCATCATTCATATAAATCTCAATCATATATTATGGCTCTTCTTATCAGTGCTAATAAAAGGTGATGGAAGTGCAGTAGTACCATATACTTAATGATAAAATATCATAATAGAAGGCTATGCAAAGAAAGTCACGAGTGATTGGAGGTACAGAGGACTGCGGTGTACAACCCCATAACATTGTTAATGGTGTTACTATAACAATTTGAAATCTGCTGCTTGAAAAAATAATTGGGACAGTCAATAGCAGCTTCAAGAGCAATTTTGAAATTGTACATTAGTGCTTAATTGTTTTAGGGTCAGTGCTTTATTACAGCTAAGCAATTAAAATGAAATAGAGAGCTATATTTCTCTGTACCTTGCTGATAACATGGCACCGATAAAAATGTTAATTGCAATACATGAAGGGGTCAGTATGGGGTAGCAATATACTGTTTTATGGAGCAAATGTCAGGGAAAATGCTACTTGCCACCAGGAGGTGCAATGTGCTATATAACTAACCCATTATACGTGAATGCAATGTGTTATTCTGTATGTTCAAGTCAAAATGTCAAATGACTTAAGTATGCTTTACATTAAGTGTCTCTGTGTATTTACATAGTAGTTACATAGTAAATGCATGGTCCAGTAGTGCCAATGCTGTTATTATGCATAGTTGCAATTTATTTAACGTGTAAATCTTGTTGAATGATGTACATAAGTACACAATTGTATCAAAAAAGGGTTAGAGTTAGGTTCAGTTAGGGTTAGGGGGAGTTAGGGTTAGGTTTAGAGTTGGGTTTAGAGTTAGGGATAGGGATAGGGTCAAGATAAGGATTAGGGTTAAGGTATAGCATACAAAGATATTTACACATTAAGTAACAAATTGTAACTATGTATAATAACATTGTAACTATTATGTAAATACACAGTAATTCGAGACACTTTAATCTAAACCTGAGACCAAGTAGATGATGAAGAACAAAAATGTGATCAGATCTTCTTCTGTGGTCCCATCACTATGAAAAGTGGGGGGCCAAGGCCCCTGTGGTCCTGCCCCCTAAGAAGTAAGTATTCTTAATTACAATGACATCCATCAGAATTAAAATATTTTCAATGCGATGTTGACAGATCTTTGCTTACATAGAAAAAGACATGAATACATTTAGTTTCTTCAAACAAGTACTCACATTTTATTTTCTTTTTTGTGGGCTTTTATCTCTGCGGTTGTATTCTTAAGTACAAAGCTTCAAGAAAGAAAAAAAATTAGAGTGGTGCCGATCAAAGATATTTAATTGGCTTTCTTGTGTTGTGTTTTCCTATCTTTGTACAGTTTGTATCCAGCCTTACATGAAGGGAAAATCTGTATTGATTAAAAGCATATGTGTAAACTGCACAAGTCAACGGGTTAGGCTGCCGTTCCGGAAATTAGAAGTTGTATATTTATTTGGCATAATTATGTAAGTCAGGATAAACGTTCAGCTTTCTATAACGATACTTTGGCAGATCTAGCCTATGTTACCATGTTATGTCTATGGCTAGCAACTAAAACTGAAGCTTCTTTGACACACTATTTGAATAAATACAATCATTATTGTAGCCAGCATAGAACTTTTAGGGACAGTACAAACAGTAAATAAAATAAAATGTATTTCGATGCTACTTACTCTTTAAATATGAATTATATATGAGAGAGAAAGGGATGCGTAACCACTTCACTCGATAGTGATGGATCGTGTCTGTCATAAAACAAAACCCACAATTTGAAAATGGAGGTGCTGTCCATCAAGAAGGAAAAAGGGTATTTTTTAATTTAGAATCTATTGGTCTGCACTGAACTTCTTTAGAACGACTGGTCTGCTGTGAATTCCCATTTAAGTGTAATAGTTTAAAAACTTATTACATTTTGAGGTAAAAAAACCCCACTATTAGTGAAAAGCACTTTGTATTTGTTTTTCTTTTTCTAGCAGTGCAGCGAACTTATAATCAATGATACAATTAAAAACAAAGCCTAAAACAGGTTTTTGTGATAAATAAAATAAATAAATAAATAAATAAATAAATAAATAAATAAACAGGATATCAGACAGGTCACACTAGACATTCTACAGTTACAGCAGCGATTGTTCTATAATTGAAAATAAAAACAACTCAATCACAATGCGTAAAATCTGATAAATAGAATTTCCAATTGAATATGCTATAAATATTCCTTTCTGTCCTGGATTATTTTTGTTTTTCATACTGGTATATGAAGGTTATTTATTTGGATGCAAAGCTTCAAGTCAATTGAAGAGAAATACAGTACACAGTGTCCCTGAAAATAGGTAGCTTGTGGGTGAGTATATTTTAAGTTACCATAGCAATACATTTCAAAGACCATTCTTGTAAAATATGCTACTGTTGTTTTAAATCTTAACATGAATCCTCCTTTAACTCCCTGCATGTGCTCCGTACAAGTGGTTTGCACAAGAAACATGACATTTAAATGGCATTTTGCAAATATTTCAGCTCAAATATATCCATTGGGGATCTTCCTCTAATGTATATTAGTTAGCACTTTGTGTATCCATTAGCAGTTACTGTGAATAATGTTTCAATATGATTTGCATAGTATGTGGAAATTAGAATATTTCAGATCACTCGATAGTGCTGCTTATTTGAATCTGTGAAGCTGCAGTGCCATCTTCTGATTGAGACTTTCACAAGTGTTGGTCACTGGCTGCAGGGTTTGAAAAATAATGTAACAAAGCACTACAATAGCATTGCGCTGATTGACAACTAAGAATGTGTGTGGATTACTTCCAGAATATTTTACTTAGCATTGTTTAACAGCCAAAAGAAACACAAAATTGTTTCTGGTGTAAAATTGCAAATTGATTTTTTTTTTAAGTTTCAGGAAAATGTTCTTTGATGTAACCCCAGAGGGAAAAAATGTATTTAAATACAATATACAAGGCTATATTTCTTGCAGTTTGATTTCAAATAATCAAATGCATTTTTAGACAGAACTCATTTATCTACTGAAATATAATGATTCACAAATGGCACTGTCTGCAGGAGAGAAAAGCTCATTTTGTATTAATGTAGCCTTTACATATTTAATTATTTTATTCATCATCTTACCAAACTAGAAGCTTTTAATACACATAAATAAGACGCCCTTGTATGAAGGTCACTGTTTGAACCAGTTTAAAGGTAATGCAATATTCTACTAAGCCCAGGGACGTTTTGACATCTTGAAAAAGTGCAAGGAATACGGATAAGCCACTGCAGGAAGCATATTCAATTTCTTATGCTCATCATTGCCAGAGAAAAAAAAAAAAAAAAACGTTCTACTAGACCTAAAATTAAACAGGGCATATGGTATATTGAAACTGCCACACCGCGAAGGGAGGACACAAGTCACACGGGTCGATCCTGGTGCACATTTTTAACATAAAACCTCTTTAAAATGTAGAATGCATTTCACGTAAACCATGGATACTATAATCTACCGGGAAAAAAAAGTGGCGAAGCAAGGCACAGCAAACTAAAGGCGACCTGCCTGTCCAAACTTTGCGCTCCGTATCTCAAACTAGGCTACAAAGATTGCTCTAGAGTTTATGTTCATCTCTTGACTGCAAAACAATACAAAATTCATCATTGGAGGAATGAGAACTAGAGTTGAAAAACAAGAGTTCAAAATCCTCTTTTAAACTTTTATAGATTTATACAGTTATACATTTTAGATTTTTTTTTTAATTGACCCTTAAAGAGTAAGTAGCAGGGTTCAGAAAAATAAAGCGTCACATGTTGCTACAACTGTTTAAAACTTTAAAATCTGTTTCAGACCTCTTTTCAAAATGTGCGCTCTAGTGCTTACTTTTTAAACTAAAGTGTTACCTATATTTGCACTACCAGAGTGAAAATTGTCCTTTTCATTCTAAAAACTGGTAACTGAACCATCATATTTGAATGAATCTTTGCAGCGTATATACAGTATTTGTCATTTTGAAAGTAAAAACCAATATATCAGGGTAGAGTACTTTAACCATACCAGGGAATATGTTCTGGTAGGCAATGATCAGCCCTGTAAACATCACTGGGCTTGGAGGTTACAGGCCATTCATTTTCCATTTCAAAGAGAATGCACATGTAGGAGTATGTGGTATCACCAGAGGCATCAAGTTCAGCCTGTTGTGCCTCAATGAGACAGGACTGTGTTCTAGCCATTGGGCAAATCACGATAAAATCTCTGCCTGTACATTACATTTCCTGATGGATATGCTGTTACTGATTTCCATTATCAGTTCAGTGGGAGTCTGAGACAGTTTGGCACAGTACTGTCATTTGTAATATTTTCTTTAGACATTTGATATATTCGTATGTAGTTTTGGTGTAAAGTAGTGGGATCATGATTGAATGTTACAGAGAAACGACGTAATGTTAAAACAACTCTGATGCATGACGATCCTTCTTACATGAAGACTTAATATTGGCTGGTGTGACTGTTTTGGTCCTGAGTGGATCCCAGATGACATATCAGTGGACAGCATGTGCATTATACAGGAAATGGAGAGTTAAAACACAAATACAAAATTATAAGGAAAATAACTTAAAAAAACTACTTACAAACCAAAAAGGCATATAAAATAAAGTAAGAATAAAATACACCTTCCATATAATCACAATAATACCCTTCACAGTTGGAATTATCAGAAATAGTGATTGTTAAACTATAGTGGCCTACGGTAACAAAAACTTTAGAACAAATGTAAAACTTTGACATTTGAATAAAAATTGTAAAAGACCCTGACAATTCAATTCATTAAAGAAACAGTGTGCAGTCCCTAGACACAGCATGGAATCAGGTTTATGAATCTATTACAAATGAACTCAGGCAACATACAAGGGCAATGTTCAGAACACACTTAATTGCACACAATGGACTACAGTGTATTGTATAATGAGGATGACATCTAAACTGTAATACATTCCAATTTAAAATGCACTACATTTGACAAGTAACGTTTAATATTGTATATGTTTTGCCATTTTGCTGAATTTAAACGCTGTAAGTAAATTGTTTTGATAACAGTTATTACTAATATGATCATTTATTCTGCAATGTTTACAAGATTGCTGACTCCAGGTTAATATGTATGTAATAAGTGACCCCTAGACATGCAAAGTACTTAGTAGGGGTATGCCAGTAATGACGTCTACAATCAACTATCCTATTTAGCTGACTAAGTGCAACATTATAACTACAAAATTAAAGAAATATTGAGAAACATATGATTTTTGTTTCAACTTCTGCAAAATGCACCAGTGCGGCAGGAACACAACTGCACAGCGTGCCACGGAGGACACACGTGGCCAACGTATAGGGAACACCACCATGTGTGCTGCTATATCCCTAGACAGGGCCATTGCCTACTGTCCAGTGATTGGTCCATAAAATACAGAGTGGATCCTAGTATTTCTTTACATACTTTATGCTCAGCTTGTCCAGCCCCAAAGAGACAAACAGGGAAGGCACAGCAGAAAAAGATTCCACAGATTCTGTCATTGTGTGGGACAATGTCAGTTTTCTTTGTGCACTTGGGGTGCGACAATGGTTTGATGCACATGATTAATTCTCATTACTCTTGTGTCCTAGGTACTCCCCCTTCCTCAACCCAGAGAGAACATCTGCTGTGATGTGGATGAAATAATGTGGCCAGAGAGAGACAAGAGACTTGATGGAAATGATACAGAATGATGTCATTGAGAACTAGATTTACATCATTGTTAATACATTCTTTCACATTAGTGTCTTTTGTGAAAAGTGGTTCCTCTGCTTTTTGATGAGACCTAACACCATTTAGCCACATTATCTAGGGAAGTATCTTTGTTGGTCCTCAGGTCTGTAGTGTCTGCAACTACTAATTGGTTTGTCATATTAAAGCATATTTAACAGCCTGGGTTCCCATAGTTTCCATAGGAAAAGAAAAGGATATTACTGAATATAAAAAAATAAAACCCAAGGGGCAGTGTTGCTGCAAATATGCTCATTGTTAAATATGGGCTTTACAATGAATGACACTAAACAATGTCTGTATGAAGAATGAAATACATTGAATAGTTAGTATGTCGAATTGGCTAAAAGAAACATTGAAATGATTATTTATTTGTACAGGTCAGTATTGATGATGTAACTGAAGCCAGGGGAGAGTTGAGGTTGGATGCATGACCTACAATACTAACCCTAATCCACACCCCTGACTTAATCCCTAAGCTAAAATAGTATTGAAAAATAGTTACTCAAGCAAGATGAAAAATAAATCCACTCACTTGTGTCAGCAATGATCAACAGCAAAAACAATCTGTCCCTCAAACGTGACCTTAGAAGCCCACTACAAATGACACATTGTGTTACTTTCTGATTATTGATGTCTGCTTTCAGAGTTTCCCACGATTTCCAACTCCACTTGTGTATGAGTCAATTGATTAACCAACATGAATACAAGAGCTGCACAAGATCAGACTACATTGCTTGGACACTGTTGTATCAATACCATTGAAACACTGTCTTTATAATTGCTTAATACGGTATATATTGAGTTCTATGCCACTAAAATCTTAAAGTGGCATGCCCGCTTTTACAGGTTACAAGGATGTCAGGATTATCTCAGTCAAAACATTATTGCAAAATCAAAATGTAAATACTGTGGTTTGTGACTGCTCATTATAACTCATTAAAACTCACCAAGTTCAAGTGTGTGAACTATGACCTTATTTTATCTGACAATTCTATTTACCCATTTACAGAAACATCATTGTAGTGCAATAGTACTTCAGCTGCAATCTCTCTCTGAAAACTACAAAAGGTACTTGTGGGCATTAATTGACTAGTAAACAAATCGTTTAAAAAAAGATATTGTTGACACTTGGTGGTACATTATTTGCTCCATTACAACAATATACAGAGGTAGGTTAAAGCAGTCTGTCCAGCCTATTCTGTGCATAGGCACTTAAATGTGTCTGTTTTGATTTGGTATGCCAATTAAGGCTGGGACCAAATCAAAACATTGACAACCCGCTTAACAAAACTGTATTTAATAGTGTTTTCTTTTTATGAGTAGAAGAAAGAAGATACTTACAAAAAAAGAAAAAGCTATTAAATACAGTTTTGTTAAGTGCAATTAGCGGATTGTCAAAGTTTTGATTTGGTCCCAGCCTAAGTTTGGTTAGGTATTATTTTGTCATTACTATAAAAAATGTAAAATAAATAAATCAACAGAAAAATCCATGACTGCAAGCCATGTGTGTATGTGTGCTCTGACTTAATTAGGCAGACTTATTTGGTCCATAACCAAAGAAATACTAGTGGCAATGGTTAGTGATGGGTACGAACCACTGATTAATTGTAAAGCAAGACCTGTTTCTTTAACGAAGAGGGATGCAGCCTCATAGTTGAATTAAATGGTCAACTATACCTCAGTTTGGCCAGTCTTATTAAAAAGATTGGACCTCTCTGGTTTACATGCTTCAATGCATTTAACACTTGGAATGGAAACACCACCAAACCCATCTTCTCAGTTTTTATGGATTGGTTAAGAACAGTTTCTAGATCTGACAAGTTTAAAGGGGAACTGTACTCAAAACAACAAGGCTCTCTAAATGCTCTTTATACATAACAAATGCGTCTCGCTGTGCCAATTTTGTTAAAAAGTCAAGCATTTGGCTATTATTTCAGTTTTTTTGTCAGCTTTTTGGGTCAGCTGGAAATGCAGGCCGCCGCCATATTGGATCCTTTCTGGCGCCACTGTTACGTCATATCGTTGACAGCCCCCCACACCAGTGAACGCCAGCCGGGTGAATGATGTTGGAATGCAAAGCGTACGGGTGCAAAAATAACAAAAGGAAAAACAGTAACAAAAAGTATTTTTGTGTGCCCAAGCCTTTAAACCAACAAAGAGCGGCCATAACAAAACAATGGCTACATACTATAGGAAGGAGACATACGCTCAATAGAATACTACGTGTGACTATAGAACGAGTCAACGACAGGACATCACAAAGAGCGACGGAAGAGAGCTCCAATACATTCCGTGTTAATTTGTTTTAATGGTTTTTATACTATATACTACTCAAGGGGAGGCTGAAAATGCATCAAAAGCTTTAGCTAACATATTTTCTATTAAAATGGTTATATATTAATTTGCATTACAGTTCTCCTTTAAGGATGGCACTTGGAATTTTTCATTGAGCATAAGAAACCTGTCTGACCTGAGCAATGTCAAAAGCACTTTAAGAGATCGTTTTTAATGGTACCTAGCAGGGTGTGTTATATATTTTCTGAGTCCTCATGGATGTCAGATTCCTTTCTTGCTGTCAAGAGCAATAACATCAGTATGCTATTTTTAAATTTCTCCTCACTGGTTTCCTCTGTGTAGTTGTAAGGTTTAACCCAACTTTGGTTAAATATTGACTGGTTGCTGTTAGCAATGATCATTAAAAAAGGAATATTCTAGGTACATGAAATTGGCCACTGTATTGGCTGGATAGAGCTAAATCACCCTGTTAATGGGAGGATTTTGTGTGAATATTTATCAGATTTATCATGCATCAAAATCGACATCATCTTGAAGCTTTTCTAAAGGTACTTCAATTTGGATACCAGTATTTGTCATTCACTGAGCACCATACTGTCCTTTCAAATGTTGTCTTCATTGTAAACACAAATTACACATGTACCGCAGAAATGTAATCAACTGAATTCTTACCATGCTGTGACAGGCTGACCGGGGTAAGGAGACTCAGAGTCAGGATGTGCAGGGAAAAGCGCTACGGCACATATTTATTAAATAAAACAAACAAAATAAACAGTTTAAACAAAACCAGATCTCGCACACACAGGATCAGAGATCTACCCTCTCCAGAATCCTAACACCAACTAAACCTGTGTTCTCAGTGCTCCCTTATATACACACACCTGTGCAGCAATTTACACCCACTTAATCAATTAAACCCTCCATTCTCACATGTTTTTAAAGTGCTGGTGAATTAACCCTTTAATTACCCACCACCACTACAAAACACACATATACACAGGCCAGTACCCTCATTCTGCCACATTCCTCCCCCCTTATGTGCGTAGCACATACAGGCCCTCAACGGGCCACCCCCCCCCCCCATTCCACCAGATTTGGGAGGGAGGGTGGGAGGAAATGTTGGGGACCAGCCGACCCCTGTCAAACACCAGACGAGCAGGGCCAGTCCTCCCCCCTTGTGCACCCTGCCGTCTGGAGTCCGCTGGCCCCAACACTCCCCAGCACTCCTTCACCTCCATGGGGCTTTTGTAAGGGGGTGCCCGTTTAACCCCCGTGACTACCCCTGGGCTTCTGTAAAGGGGCGCCCGTTTAACCCCCGTGGTGACCCCTGGGCTTATGTAAGGGGGTGCCTGTTTAACCCCCGGCCTACCCCATAAACCCAATGTCTTTATTGTCCCTTCTCGGGTCCCTCCTGGTTACCCGTCAGTTGGCCCAGGCAGGTTGGCCGCCCCTAGCGACATAGGCACTGGATTGGGTCCCTCCGCTGGCACTGGAATTACTGGCGCTGACGCTGGGTCCTCCGGAACCACTGGCACTGGACCCTCTGGAAACACTGGCACTGGACCCTCTGGAAACACTGGCACTGGACCCTCCGGTGGAGCAGCAGACAGCACGGCAACCTCGGGCGTGGCCAACAGTGCAAGAACCTCCGGCCAGGGTGGCAGCGGCCAGAGTTCCTCTTCCCTGTTGGCAACAGGAGGTAGAGCCCGCGCCAGCTCCTCTGATGGCGGAAGCGGGAACAGCAGCTCGTCTCCCTCTGGTGGCGGAGGCGGGAACAGCTCCTGCTGCTCTGTTCCTAGCGGTGGTGGAGACAGAGACAGCTCCTGCTGCTCTGCTCCTAGCGGTGGTGGAGACAGAGACAGCTCCTGCTGCTCTGCTCCTGGCGGTGGTGGAGACAGAGGCAGCTCCTGCTGCTCTGCTCCTGGCGGTGGTGGAGACAGAGGCAGCTCCTGCTGCTCTGCCCCTAGCGGTGGTGGAGACAGAGGCAGCTCCTGCTGCTCTGCTCCTGGCAGTGGAGGTGGCGGAAAGGCTGCCGACTCCTTCGGCAGTGGTGATGGGGCTGATGCTGGCCACTCAGAGGGAGGCTGTGGTGGTGCTGGCTCCCTCTGTCATGGCGGCTGGGCTGGTGTGCGCCGTGCTCCCTTCAGCAGCATAAATAGAGGCTGCTGGGGGACACCAGCATCCTGCCCTTCTCCCCCCCAGAAAAATTCAGGGGGTTGAGCCTGTAACCCCTCCCCTTCTGGCCCTGGAGACGGCAGTAATGGCCCCTCCCCTTCTGGCTCTTGGGATGGCAGCGATGGCTCCTCCCCCTCTAGCTCTCGGGACGGCAGCAGCAGGTGAACCAGCAGGCATGCTCCCTCTGCTGGTGGCGGCGATGGAGGAAGAGACAGCAGGTAATCTTCCCCTGCTGGTGGAGGTGGCACCGACTCCTCCCTCTCAGGCCGTGGACGCACCGACTCCTCCCTCTCAGGCCGTGGACGCACCGACTCCTCCCTCTCAGGCCGTGGACGCACCGACTCCTCCCTCTCGGGCTGTGGACGCACCGACTCCTCCCTCTTGGGCTTTGAACGCATCGACTCCTCCCACTCGGGCTGTGGACGTTCGGGCTCCTCCCACTCGGCTGTGGACGTTCGGGCTCCTCCCACTCGGGCTGTGGACGTTCGGGCTCCTCCCACTAGGGCTGTGGACGTTTGGGCTCCTCCCACTTAGGCTGTGGACGTTCAGGCTCCTCATAGTACCGGAAGGGACAGGCAGCAAACTGATGTTGCTGGTTACAGAGGGGGCACAAGAGTGGTGAGCTACAGCTCCTCGGGTACCTGGCCCTGATGTACTCCTCCTCCTCCCTGTCCCTTGCTTCCCGGTCCTTCTTCCACCTCATCTACATACACACACCTATATACACACACCTGTGCAGCAATTTACACCCACTTAATCAATTAAACCCTCCACCACATTCTCACATGTTTTTAAAGTGCTGGTGAATTAACCCTTTAATTACCCACCACCACTACAAAACACACATATACACAGGCCAGTACCCTCATTCTGCCACACATGCATACTGTTTTTAATCAGAAGTTATGTACTGAATATCTCCTTCATATTCTACACACATTCCAGGCATTGGGAATTATTATTTTTTTCAGGTTATTTTTATTTAATCTTTTTTTATGGGGAAAAGGGGCAAATCAACGTGTTTTTACGGTATTTTTTGTGTATAACCGATTTCATTTTTTGTCTCGGGTGTTTTATCATTTTTTATCGATTTAAAATAAAAAATTAGAAGCCCTAAGTATAAACAAGTTTAATGGTGTCTTTGAGATAAGAAACAATGTCATAATTCAGGCTGGTATGAGTTTTGCTGTGCGCTGAGCTCCTAAAATCATCCTATTTCTGCCACGTCCTTTACTCTTTATGGGAGCCCTCTGTTAATATTGTGTGCATGGAACTCATTCCATTGCTGGTTAGGGAAATATATTTATTGGTATATCATTTTGCTTTCTACCTATAAATATAAAGCTCAATTGCCACAGGAAAAACAGAGCTCTCTGTGTAACTTGTAGGACTATGGATAACAACTGAACTCAGTGTATTCAGCCTATTTGATAGCCTATCTATTCATGTTACAAATGTAAGCAAGCTGAATACAGAAAGGAAGTTAGAAATTCTCTACTGTTTAAAGCAAGTAATAAATCGTTTATTCAGTAGAGTTTCCATATGTCTGATTAGTAGTATAGTACAACAAATAAGTTGCAAGTGTTGTGCTTTTCTGCTCTGTATACAAGAACGCAGACAGAATAATGTTATGAAGTAGAGAAATGTTTATAGGACAACTTTCAAAGCTTTTTGCTACACTTTTTCTAACTGCAAATAAACTCCAGCATACCCACTAGTCAAAAGATGCTTAAGTGAAAAGAAAAATCATTGTCTTTCTCTTTTCAATACCTACATTGACTCTTGCTAGAATTGCACCTTTAAACGTTTTCAATTACTTTCATAAAATCAGGAGCAAATTTTGCTGTGGAGCAAAAAGCTCTGAAAATCACCCCGTTACTGTATTAGCTAAATATATTTCACAATTGACAGGTTTATCGACGTTTTAATTAAGAATTAAGAAACTTAAAGGAGAGGGTATAATAATATTGCCACTTAAGGCCCCCAAATCAGGTAGCACTGCCACTAACCCCAGTGTAAACAAGATCAAGATGTTGCATCCCTGCTGGGCTATCTAGGGTCTTGTTTTGTTTTCTGGTGTGATACAGCTGTCAAAACTTTCAAGAAAGAAATCCTACCGTGAGATTTCAAAACATCGCCACGTATTTACGTCATGTTTCTGCTACTTTCAGCTGGATTTTTTTTCTGGCTGCCTCAGCACTGTTTTTTTTTTATTGGTCAGTGTTGGTTTTGATTAAGCATTTGATTTTTGCTTCTGGCTTCAATTAGAATTATATGTCTTACTTGTCATGGTTTTGTCTTGTTTCTGTATTAACCAGAGTGATTGTGGTTTTCTACTATGCTGTCATGCACCAGTTTAACTTCACTAAGCAGATTTGTGATGCTTTTGTGACCCAATTGGCAGCCTCAGGTTTCTGACATGTCCATTCTGAATCAGAGCCTGTGTCTGATCCTGTAGCTGTATGGAAAAACAGCATAAAGGACCTGCATATTCTTCAGAATGATGCATCTTGGACTATAGCATGCTGGGCCAGGTTCTCAGAGCTTTTTACTGCAAATTGTTTTTTTTATATATATATCTGGAATGACCAACTGCTATTAATAATTAATTACAAACAACTTAAGACTGTATACAAGCCTTTAATTCAAATATTGGAGTTGTTTATTTCTGGTCATCAAAAATGTATTAATGACAAATTGGAGTAAAAAGCTTTGAAAATCTCTCCCATTGTCTGGTAAAGAGGCTACTCCCCATATGCAGCCACAGTCTTTTTTCTGTGGCAGAATGCTTTTACAAAACATAAAAGAACCCTACATCAGCGACTTCAAAACACCATTACATTATCAAATTCAATTTCCTTTGAAGCACAGAAAGGTAAAACAGAGTGCAGATGCATATTTTAATTGAAATTTGCTCTCCATGATAACATTAGATAGGTTTAGGTCTATTCAGCTATATAATGAAAATGACACATAGACTGGAAATTAACATTTATTTATAAATATGTTGTATTAGTGCTTTGTTATTGCCTCAGTTTTATATATATGAATCAGTGATTATAAATCATGGCCTCATAAAACCTCATCATACGAGGAAAAATAGATTGAACTATTGCCCTAACATCCTTACACCACCAATCAATAGTCTCCATCTGTCATGTGATTGGTTCACATCACTCAAGTCTGGCCCCTTTTCAAAGGAACACCTTTTCCCCTGCACTCTTCACAAGAGAAAATGGCTGAACACCAATTCTGTGAGTTAACAGAGAATGAATTACAAAACATACTACAAAAGAAAGATGCTCCAAACACTGAAATGGTGATTAAAACATCACTGCCTCTGTTTTCTGACTTTCTGTAACAAATTCAACTTGACGAAACCAAATATGATGGGCGGTCTATAAACTGGATTATGCAGCAGTTGCAAACCAGACAGAGAGAGAAAAACTATTATTATTATTATTATTATTATTTGTTTATTTAGCACATGCCTTTATCCAAGGCGACTTACAGAGACTAGGGTGTGTGAACTATGCATCAGCTGCAGAGTCACTTACAATTACGTCTCACCCGAAAGACGGAGCACAAGGAGGTTAAGTGACTTGCTCAAGGTCACACAATGAGTCAGTGGCTGAGGTGGGATTTGAACCGAGGACCTCCTGGTTACAAGACCTTTTCTTTAACCACTGGACCACACTGCCTCCTATACGGTATGAACTTCAAAAACAGTTTCTGTTATTTATTTACGTATGCTGTATCAGTTATATTTAAACAAAATATATAAAGTCGTATTTACTATCCAACCTTGCCTCACTTATTTTATTTACTGATTCATATATTAAATATGTTCTGCAGACTCAGCCATAGTGGAACATGAAATGCCCCTCGGGAAAACTATAGTTACCTCTTGCGGCATTATAGCACCCTGTCAGTAACAATAGTCTATATATATACACTTTACTTTAGCATGTGACATTCCCAAACCATCTTTACTGTTTAGTATCATTTAATTGTATGTTGTGAGAAAAACATCATTTTGAAGCAGTGAATATGAAGAGGTTGAAGGTTCAAGCAATGCAGAATCTGAAAGTTTTTTAGAACCCATTTCTTGTAGAAGCAGTCCATTTATGGGACTCGCTGTTACTTTATACACTTCTGATTTACCCCAAACAGACTTCAAATTACTGAAGCAAAATACCAGCACAACAAATCATAGTCCTATTTTTAGAAAAATATATTCATGTCATATTAGCTGCGTGAGTGACAAAACAATTGTCCCTTATAATTAGACCCGTTGGTGAAAGCGACTGACAAACATTATACATCAATTGTTATTAAAGTACAGAGTATCTAATATATAATTACTACACTGTCCCTGTATTATAATGCATTTTTGTGTGCCAGCTTAATAGGGAATTTGAATATCCTCTTATAATGATACAGAAGATGAGTAATCTCCACAGTGGGTGCAAATTGAATGTTTTCGTCATCACTAGATGTGCATTAGTTTTATCTAACCCATGAATACAATACAATTACGAATACAAATGATGAATAATTTTAAGGATTATTAAGCATTTTTGCAATACATCCTATACAGAAACATGGTGCTGCCTACTAAACAATGGATACCTGACATTCTGGATAACAGTTAATAGAAAGTTTAAAAACAATGGCTTTTACCCAGACTTAAAGAAATGTATGCATGTCTAAAAATGCAATATTCAATATGGCCTGTGGAAAAAGTATAGACCATGCATCATCTGATTGGGTTCAATCCTGTCTGATGGTCTTCTGAGAGGCGGTGAACCATGCCTGGTTGAGAGCTGCATCAAGTTGACTGGATGGGGCTCTGTAATGACATGCCTTCAAAGCTCTATTGTATAAAAGTAAGGCGATAGCACTGATCAAAGGTCAGTAAATGCTTGTTTCTGGATGGATTCCATGGCAACCAAATATGTACTGCATGTCACTTTGTTTACAGAGATGTTCCTGCTGAAATGCCATTAGTGAATGATAACTGATTACCAAAGAATGTCATCCCTATTCATCTCTGATGTGCAACTCTATATGAATTTTTTTAATCCTGAAGGTGTTTTCCCACAGGAGTGATTTATTGATGCCCTTATTAAACTCACTAAATGCAAAGAAATTCCACATTAAATAAATTGTAACTATGCATAATAACATTGTAATTATGTGTAAGTACAAATGTATTTACTAAGTAACTACTATGTAAATACACAGCCGTTAGAGAGGCAATGTAAAGTGTTACCTTAAAATGGACTCCACTGCACTGTAATACTCCCAACTGACAGATGTGATAGCCTAAATGAAAACCACCAAGAAAGATAAAAAGGTAATTTTATGTCAATAGCCTGAAAAAACATTACCTGCCTAAAAAGCCAGTAGTAATCACTATTGGCCTTCTTCAGACCACAATATAGAAGTAAGATTCTTACACCACGTAACGTGGCGAATGGTCTGCAGAGACAATTGTCCTACCTCTAACAGCTACAGTAATATGCAGCTACATAATCTGAAATTATTGCGAGTATGCCTATTTTTCTAAAGTACTGTATGTTTGTAAGTACGTGTTATTAAATGTACAGAACCGGTTAATTACAATTAATTAAAAATGTATTACAGAATTAAAATGTACATGCAACATAAAATTCTTTATGTCATTCTTCAGTCAATGTAATTCTTTAGAAATAAGAAAGAGACCCCACAATTTTTCCATTTTTGACACCATGGCTCTAAAGATAATGATAGGTCTGTGTTGTAGAGCATATAATTGGTAATCTGATGTAAGAGAAATTGGCAGGGTTTGAAGAAGGTATTGTGCACACTGATTAGATATTAAAAACATAAACCAGTTTCCTTACTGTAGGGTATATATATATATATATATATATATATATATATATATATATATATATATATATATATATATATATATATATATATATTATAAATAAATTATAGCCTAATGTACAGTGTTGAGAGGTAGAATGGTTCGCATAACACTGATCTACAGACTAAAAATGCCACAGTAAAAGGAGATCAAAACAAGCAGCAGGAGGGTTTGTGTGTGAGGGAAATTGGCAGCCTCAGGCAATGGGTTGACAGGTCTGAACTTGTTTTGCAGCAGGTTAAAGTAGCTAAATGAGGTTAATTGTCTTAGAAAATGTTAACACAATTTGCTACAGGATTTAATCACAGCGATGGTCTCAAAGCAATATCAATGTCCAATTAAGGTTCAATAATTTGAATTAAAGTAGAAAATATCCAACTTTTTTTTTCAAAAAAAGAGGACACATGGTGGTTGAAAGTTTGTAATGCTAAAAAGTCAGCGTTCAGTAAAACATACCCACCAGTCAACACACTCATGAATGATGCATGTTTGTGAAAAACTGTTATTGCAACTTTGAGGGAAAATGAGGAGGAAATGTCCTTTGTTACAACTCCTTACGTTTCTCTAAAGAAATGGATTACCACCTTCTGAATGGGATACAACCAATTACCATCCGAAATGTTATTATTTTGAAAGTGCAATGCCCTTCTAATCATAATAAAGCCTATGAATAAATCAATGTTTTACTTTTGTTTAGATTCTCCAATTTTCACATACCCCTCTTTGCCAAGATGTTACGTCATTATATATATATATATATATATATATATATATATATATATATATATATATATATATATATATATATATATATATATATAATGCTCTGGTGTGCCTCCGCAGTCATTGAGGAAACTACAACCTTTACTCCAATGATAAATTAATAATCCAAGACAAAAATTCAGCCAAGGCATTAACTCCCAGTTCAAACAATACAGAATCCAAATCTAAAATCTAAAACAGTCCTGTTGACATTGATGGATATAGGATTCACAGCCCCTGTAATGGGATCACCAGCGAAAAAAACTAAAGGTACATAGCTCTTGTGAATTATTATTTATTTTTTTGCATTTTGGAAGATCAAGTATGTCACTGTGAAATGTAATAACAAAACCTTTTATTTTTAAAGTGGTTTATGGATCCAAGCATGTTTATATAGTTTAGAACAGATATTTTGTTTAACCTGACCTGCTCTTTAAAGTATATAAACCAACAATATATTCCAACTTGACAGTGTAATAATGTTTAATATTGTTTTTTCATTTTCTGTGGCTCACTGTTGTAAGTTCCAATATTACCCAAATAATGTATTTTATACTACTAAAGGCTAGTTGCATGCAAATATAGATTCATACTCTAAGAGCAGTATTGAAGCTTATATTGGTTAGATCTATTATTTCCTAGTTTCAAATGCACTAGATTCTGTGTATGACAAGTTACATGTGTATTTATTGAAGCTGTCCCAGTTCATAAGCTATCCAATATCATGCATTTCATTTAGCTGTCCTAGTTTAATAAGTAGTATGTGGTATGTAACATGGCTCCTATTGTACAGATGATGTAATCATACAGTAACACACATGACGTGAATATAACTGACAAAGATGAAGATCATGCTCAGAAACTGCTTTTAAATATAAAAAAAGTGCAGCTGTTATATTTTGTACTTCACTGAATTCACTCTGGAATTACAACTTATGTTCTATTCACATGGTGACATTTGTACAAAGCAGAAGTTGTACTGATAGGTTGATTTCTTATATGTGATGTATAATTAAATAACTAAAGACTAACAGGTCTGTGCAAAAAACAACTCTTGTTTTCTTTTTACATGTGGCATGTTCTATGGGATGAAAGATTAAATTAGATAGCCCATGCTCATGCTAACGAAGAGCCCCTGTTATTATTTCGAAACTGGTAATTTCATGGTCTGGTTCTTTTAAAGTGTAATATTTCATTCAGATCACATAGCTGCTGTGTCATTTGGCATACAGTGCATCAATAATATATGGCACGACCACCTACCTTTTGCAATCATGTCTAACACTTGATGATAATTTGTAGTTAAGTGCAAGGTTAAGCAAAGCATTTCTTCGTCAAAGTGTTTTTGTTCTGATGTTGTAAACGGGTTTAAAGCAGTGCATTTAAACAATGCTTCACAGTTCAGTTGCTTTCCTAGATAAGAGATGGCATCAAGCAATTTTCATAGCTACACACTTCTGATAGTATAACATGGGGACTTGGGGATCACAGAGGATTGCTCAGGAATTTGATCTTATCTTTTCATCACAGTCTGCCTACACATTTTCTCAGACTGGATTATTTGGGTTATTGCCCTTATGCTGCAATAACAAGTGGATTAACAACAATCTTTGAAGCCCTTCCATCACAGCTGGTAATAGGAACCAGACTTTATCTTTCATCTTGTGTTTTCTTCCCACTGTACTATGAGGACACAGCTACATTAAAGGGTTAACAGAGCTCTTGACTGCACATTTACCAATGCCTTTGAAACCAGCAGGGTCTTACAAATTGAACAAACATGTTTTATGCACTTGAATGTTTCAAGCATTTATATTTTCATCAAAGTCTGAGACAGCACAATACTATTGTTTTGTCTTGTCGGTGCCATTGATGTAAGCAGTTCTTAACCTTTGGTTTTTAACAGCATGTATTCACTTAAAGTCTACTTTAATTGTTGGATTTAAATAGCTTTTGATATATCATTTTTGACATTCAAAAGGGAAGCACAAAATGCAAATAAGCTTAATTGAAAGCTTAAGAAACGTTTGCTTAATTAAAGAATGAATACAGAATACAGCTGACATAGCAGTCGGCAACAGTAGGCCTTGCCTACCAAATTATTTGTCAATTTCACCAGGTGTTAAAGACTTATATAAATGGAGCACACTATTTAAAATACATTGGAAGTGCAGGAGAAATGACAAAGAATTGGTCAGGAGGGTTTTTTTTTTTCATTAGTTCATGGGCTTTATTTCTCTATTCTTGTGACGCACTTTCATTTATTTTCAGTGCCATGCTTACGACATCAACCTTGATTGGCAGGATGCTTGTAGTAATCTAGAAGGCTGGATGTTTCCTTTCAGAATTGAAAATGATCATCTAACGGCTTGTTACCATGGTTATTTATTGTAGGAAAGCTAAGGGAAGTTTAAGAAATAGCTTAATACAATATTCTTTGGATTTAAAGTTACCAGTATTAAATGCAGGTTGCCCATTTACAATGTAATCTAAACGTAATCATTTACCACCCCTTCATTAACATGTATTCCCTAGACATGAGAAATTACAACACTGACAACCCTGCCATGATAATAAAAGCTGAAGTAAGGATAGAAACATATAGACTTTATGTGTATGTGTTCTGTTATGATAGTTCACTTGTAGTGGTAGTTTGTTTATTTATTTATTTTAAACCAATATATTATCTGTACTATTCCACACGTGCTTCCCTTATGTTCTAAACATGTTTACTTATTTATTGCTTAAAAATAAAACAGTTTTTACAATGGAGTGCTTATCATTCACCAAACACTTCCCTTTCGCATACAGAAGCTATGATTCCCCTCTCGGAGGTCAAAGTTCAATTTGTTATTGCCGGAGAACATTAGCTTAAAATGGAAAAGGCTTTGGGGGTCAGAAGAGCAAGGATATACTTTCACACCTACCTTTGACATTACTTGTAAATCAATTGACTTGCTACTGCACGAGGAGGCAAGTCTTCATTTATCATTGACCTGGTTTATTTTTTTGTTCTATGCCAGATAAGTGCTTGCTTCAGCTGTACCAGTCATATTATTATTATTATTATTATTATTATTATTATTATTATTATTATTATTATTATTATTATTATTATTACTTTACATAGTGTTATTGCAGAAAGACATTCTACAATAGAAGGTCTTTCTATTGTAAGGTTTTTTGTAAGGCTTTTTTTTTTGCTTCCCAAGAGTCTATCCAGATGGATCTACTCATCTGTCACCTCCATTAAACAAGTATGCCATTCAATCATTTAATTAGCCAACGTATAAATAACTCCCCTGACAGATTATTCAATGCTCTGCCTGTATGCTCCTTCTTAGCTTTCCTTGGCCATATCTGTAGATAAACTTGCCCCTGGGGAACACCACAACACTGCCTCACCTATTAGACAGAGAACATGAAGAAAAAGGAAGCCAGTCTAAACCTGACCGGGTAGTTATTTGAACATCCATCAATACTGGCTAGTGTCCATTATAATAATAATAAAACAAATAAAAAAATAGTTATGCAGTTATTGTCAGAGATTAACACTACCAACCTGCATAGTAACTTTACAAAGCAGGATTTCATGAGATATATCTCCCACAACATAGTCTTCACTTGGATTCTGAAGCTGTTAGTTAAAAGCCCATGACTGACTGGACACTTTTTTATTGATGGGTCTCTCTCACAGATAAATGCCTGTTTCTTGTATGAAAGGCAGGTTTACATCCCGAGATATCATGATTAATCAAGGCTTAGATTTGCCTACTCCAGCACAAATGGATTTCATTACCAAGATTATGAGGTATATTCTACTAATTAAAAAGGTCTTCTTTGGTGATTTCTGCTCTGATGTTAGTGATTGGTTCTTTTCGTGATTACACAATGTGTCAAACCTGAAGATCAGAGATAGCTCCCCAATTACCCATCTCCAGAAGAAGGATAAGAGGAGCTCATTCTTGGTCTGTTGCTGTTGTCTCTTTTCATAAATGACCTTCCGTCTTTTAGTCCTAAACATTTGCTGACAACTGAACATCGTGCCATATTGTGTGGTTAAATCCATTAAAGTCATTCACAGAACAAAATCGGAGAGAACATTTTTGGTTGAAAATCTATTGAAAGCATTAGAACTCAACCTGCAGTACCTCAAAGTCCTCAAATTTGTGGTCATGAATAACCAGTTATTCTGTTTCTTAAAAATACCAGCATTTCTCAGAAAATGAATTGACTCAAACCCATTCAGAACACCTCTGCTTTAAACCATCTGTAACTTAAAAATACTTAAAAATGTATACATGACAGTAATTCAGATGAGAACGGAGTACACACAGCTTGGAAATGCAAAATGTGATACAATTTTAAGACAGAATTTACATCTAAATTAAATCAGAAAGACAGCAAACCAGAATGTGACAGTAAAAACAAAGATGATAGTAATAACACCTGTCTGTTTATTCCTCACACCTGTCCAGGGAGCTGTCCAGAATGTATAATTTCATCAATCAAAATGCAACTGGAGTGACTGTAACCTGCTGTTTGATTAATAACCATTTGTATTGTTCTAAGTATGTAAGACAGTCCATTTAAATGTAAAGGGTTGAGAACGATCATTATTAACCCATTGAAAAACAGAAGGCATCACAACTCAGTTTGAATTTGAGTTTGTTTTTATTGCTGTTTAAAACCCAGTTTATCTCCATATATGTTTTTTTTCAATGGAACATCTCATATCAAATAATGACTGCTATGAGTAATCGATCGTATGTCTGGACCACTAACGTATATATCAGGGTGTAAAATAAAAAGAGCATTTTGATATCCCTATGCTGTCTGTCTGTTGTCCTTCTGTCTGTCAATGATGTAAATGTCAAATGTATTGCATTCTGCCTTGCATCTTAAGAATACATCACTTTAACCATCAGTAACAACATGTTTAAAACATAATATTAGGCTTTGTTATTTAAAATTGAACTAATCTCTCATTGGTCTATTGAGAATGCAAAATCTATTTTTTTTTAATGATCTTTTCTTGGTCTAATTCTAACTTCCAAGGTCTAATTCTAAAAAAAAAAAAAAAAAAAAAAAAAAAAAATACCATTTAACAAATTTGTTCTTATTCCAATTACATAACTAATGATACATTTTTTCTCACTTTTTAAAATCATCTGTGTTAAAGTGCTTTGATCTGCATTCAGGGGTTTGTAAGTTTTTAAGGTTTTATATAAATTATAATCATTTATATGTACCCCTTAATGGCAAAGAAGATGATAAATCATTAAGGCTCTCTCTCCCTCTGTAGTCTTGCACTCAGCCAAAAGGTGCCTGCTTATCTTGGAATCAGGATAACAGACTGGTTATTTTATGGTTCAAAGAGCCCCTTTGATCTCATGTGGGTGACCCGTGTTTACAAATTGTTGTTTCTACTTTAAAAGCAGATTTTGAGCATAGGTACAAACCACAATCAAACCCATTAAAAACCAGTTCTCACACACAAAGACTTTGGCTCACAGGGCGTCGGCTGGCGCGACTCCAAGAAGGGAGCTGGCTTTGTTCTGTACATAACCTCTGTGGACTTGTATTTCATGACTCTCAATATATTTGCATCTATAGAGTCCTGTAGGTTTGCGACCTGCGGTTTTGTTTGTTCAAGATTGTACCTACAGCTTGCAAAGTAAAACAAACATAACAGGCTGTTCGAAAACTCTAGTTACCAGATCCTCTTTCACCATAGACGGATGTGACACAGGTTACATCAACACCATTGAGTGAAAAACTACAGTGTATTAATGGTAACATTTTACATGAAGTGTCTCTAATTACTGTGTATTTACATAGTAGTTACTTAGTAAGTACATGTGTTCTTACACATCATTACAATGTTGTTAGGCATAGTTACAATGTACTTAAAGTGTACATTTTTGCACGATATACGTAAGTACACAAGTGTATCAGAAAAGGGTTAGGGTTAGGGGGTTAGAGTTAGGAATAGGGTTAGGATTAGGGTTAGGATTAGGGCTATACCATGCAAAAAGATTTACACATTAAATGCATTGTAGCTATGCCTAAAAACATTGTAATTATGTATAAGTACACATGTATTTACTAAGTAACTACAATGTAAATACACAGTAATTAGTAATTACAGTGATTACCCCGCGTTACACATGTCTGTTTAAAGGAATCTGACAACTAGAACTGGATAGATGATCTCAAAAAGGGAATTAAATGCAATACTTTCGTTATTGCAAAAAAAAAACTCAAAATCATAAACGTTATTAAAATGTAGCATAAAGGATCAGGAAAATGTGAATATGTAATTTGAAATATTTTTGCTTTGTTTGAGAAGCCATAACAGTATAACAGAATTGTGATCTTATATATTAAAATGTTTTTTTTTTGTTGTTGTTTTTTTTTTTTTCTAACACAGCAATTATAGTAAAGTATCGTTGCCATATATTTGAGCCCATATTAGGTAGAAAGGAACAAACCAAAGCAGACTTCATTATCCAAATATACTGGGTGGAATCTATTTTCTCCCTTTTGGCAGTTCACGCACCGTCTTGAAATCAAAAAGAAACAGGCTGGGATCATTTGCAGAATGAATCTGCATCTTACAGGATATGCATTTTCCACACATTTTAGACATTCAGTTAAAAAAATAAATAAACAAAACATTCAGTCGTGATGATGATCAAAGTCTTGTTACAAAAAAGGGATATTCTTCCTTTTGCAGGACATTTCATTGCATTAATATTAATTAACATATTAAGCAAAATGTATGCATTCAGTTTACACAATCTAATTGTTTACATAGACTTCTCTTTGGCTTTCTTAGGAAAGAGGAACAGTTTCTTCTAAATCTGCCGTCTGGCAGATAGTTTATTGTGACTCATTAAACACTTCAGCACTCTGAGGATATAGACAATGCAGTTATGAAGAGAAGATAAAATCTAGCATGGTAACAAGACTTTATCTACTTTTTTTAAATCTCTTTTGCATTTCATCGTTTCTTTATGAAAAAAGAGCTATAACAATCTCAACCACTACAATGTAATTTCTTTTCAACCAAGTGTTAGGATAGCATGTAATGTGTTATACTTCATGTGTTATGCATGGTGCATGTTATCATGATTTCCATTCTTTTGTTGAATGATCAGTCTAATAAGATTTGTTACCTGCTGCATCATAAAAAATCTATCCCCTGAAGCATCGTAAACACAAAAATGAAATAGTTTCCTAATCTTTTTTGCAGTCAAAAATCCATGATAACTGAAGTACAGTATATAAAGTTGGAGCTAACTCATTTAAAAGGATGTAAAAAAAAATCTGAAAAGGCAGTTCAGCTGGCTATAGATATAGGTTTTATTGTATATGCTAGGGTCCCAGCTGAAACTATAACCCCACCATTATGGGGGTTCATGGTGGATAATTAAAACATACAAACCTAATCCTTAATTCTCATATTTCCACTTGAGATCCTAACACTACATTGAGGGCTCATGTTAACATTAGCATAAATTTAAGAACAGAATTGTTTGTATACACAAATAGCACCAACTATACAGCCATATAATATGATCATATACCATACATGTTCTTTTCTTTGTTCTCTGCTGACTCTGTACTCTTGCATTGGTGTCTAGTTCTAATAACTGAAAGCCACGTTGGTTAAAACCAAGTTTATTGCATAGCTTTATCTGAGCCAATATTTAAAAAATTCAAATATTGATATCTGAGACACTGGTTTTCAAAGCATGATCTTTTTTCAATATCAGAGTCAGCAGTCGCTCTACTGCACTGATGTCGGAGAAGAAGAGATTTGGATTCCCGAGCTTTATTATTTTGAAGGTAATATGAGTCAGGAGAGTAAGAAAGAGAGATCGGAGAAGGCGATTGTAGAGAAACTTGTAGAGGTTTACTGGCTTACTGGACAAGAGTCTATTGGCAAAATACCCACACTATATATATAAAAAAAAAATGGTAACAGCATTTGCAATTCTTCCTTGGAGGGAGGCAGTATTTCAACAACTAAAGAGCATTTAGTTACCAAACCTAATGTTCCACTTATGACTGGCTTCACTGCCTCTAATATAACAGGTTGTGTTTCCTTCCAGAAATCTAAGACTTATCGTAGTTGGATTATCTTAATTTCACTGTCTGTTTTAGGTCTAAGAATCTAGTCTTTTTAAAAGAGTTGTGTAAAACTGCAAATTATTATTTTCTAGTGTTTATTCTAGTCAGCATCATGTATTATATATTATACTGTTCACCCAATCAAGAAAATAAATAGTAAATATATTCAAATGTCATTTTATTTATTTATTTATTTTGACAACTCCTTTAAATGTGACATATCAACTCTGCACACCCCACTGACTCACATATAATGCAGTTGAAAAGATACCCAATCACATGATTTGAATGGAATTAGAAATATCTGCTCATTGCCAGGTAATGATAGCATGAATAGCCAGGTAATACATCGCTCTACACTTACACTTCAGGTATCAACACCAGGCAGAAGGATATCTGCATCATCAGATGGAAAGAAACGCAAATGGACGGAGACACAGATGGATCACATTAGTTTACTGTAAAGCTACGTCTTAGTTCAAATCAGCATGAGGTTTTAACATCTCCTCTCATGTAATGGAAATCATGTACTTTTTCCCAGTTAAGGCTGTAAAATAAATGAATATGCAGAGGTGTTCCAATCTGCTTTTGTTTAATCTGATCTTGTTTAAAATCTCCATGCATGATTATTTATATCCCTGTTGTTTTTAACTTTTGAAACACCTGCTCAACATGCGTTAAATGTACCATTTGGGAGCTACTGAACAGTTTGTCACCCATATAATTAAAAACATGATGGCATTACTACTAAAAAACACAAAACATATAAACATAATGTAAAGATACAATGCTTTTCAATGCAATAATTCAAAGGTATGCAAGTGCCTCTATAGAAAACACCCATAGGCAAAAGCAAAAAAAAAACTATTTAACCACAATACTGGTAAATAATTAACAAGCTTGCTGGTGTTACACTCATAAGTTTCTCTAATAATAAAAGTCTTTTTTTAGGAGGGACCAGGCATTATGTTAAAATAAGGATGCCGCTCTCAAAGAAAATTAAGTTTTAATGGGTCTTTCTTTAGCACCACCAACCAGTCCTAACATGACTCTATTAAATGTGTGCCTTTAAGTCATAATGTAAGCACATTAATAGGACATATATAAAGCATTAATTGTAGGAAACATTAAAGAGGGTATTCCATATCTAATCTGATTTTATACATTACCTGCAGTGTCATACGTGTTTATAAATATATGCCCTATATCATTATAAATTATATCCTGTATCCCCACCCCCATCCCCCTGCCAGTGTCATAAACTAAAGACCAGTAAGAAGGATTTACATCACATGCCATTAAAGCGAGAGATACACTTCTTATAATAGATAACTATAATCACTATTTGTTTTCCAGACATCTCTCTTAATTCTTTTTTTCATCTATCCCTTGTTAAAGCTACTTATTCTTCGGATGTTCTTTTGCTGTCAATCAGGTTTAATACATTTAATCAGGTTTAATACATTTCAATACGTTTAAGGAGGTGATCAAATAAATATATACAATGTGCTCCATTTACCTTTTGACACTTACATACATCTGTGTACCCTTTTGTTAGGGTTAGGCAAAATGACAAATATATTTCCACAATAATCTTCAAATATACTTTGCTTCTTATTGCTGTATGCTAAAAAGAATAAAGGAGATTAAGGCTTTTAAACACAATTTTCATTATGGTCACAGGTAAGTTTAATTGATACTGATAACAGCTTTTAATGTTATACTCCCTGATCAATTCATATTTCAATGCAAAGGCATGTGGCTAGATAATCAACAACACTTTCTATCAAGGTACTTTATTCTTATTAGTTTTACTGCATATATAGAGTCAGTACTTTTTTTGTTGTGTTTCATTAACCACTGTTGATAAAGCACCCAACAAGTCAAAGCAGAGACTTCCCAAACTGGATTCAGTAGCTTACTAACATCCATTGGACAATTGCCTCGACAGAGACCAGTCCGCCCATTAATCTTCAGTCCTCCTGGTAGGTACGTAACGCAATATTTGAATAGGCTGTTGGAAAATTGAATAGACAACTGGAAAAGAATTAAAACAGTTTACTTTTTTTGCCAACATTTTTTTTGTAAATTATGAATAACTATCTGACTTAATTTCTCTGCTGTCTTCAAATGTAGCCCAGCACTCTGAATTTCATTATAGTGAGTCTTTTTTTTCAAAATGATGTTGTTACTCATACAGTAATAAAAGTTATAACATCATAAATTTGCTTATTGAATATATAAGAGCTCAGAGGTAAAATTCACTTAAAATGCAAAGCCATGAATTGAATTTTACCAAGTAACAAGAAAGCGTATGGAAGGAGGAGTTTCAATATTTCTTCCTTAACTAGTATTTTTATTCAAGTCTTCTGTGATGTGAATTTTCAGTTTCATAATACACTCGCTAGTTGCTGAGTGATACCTATTTAAACATGTTTAGGGGATAAAGGTCAGAAAATAAAATTGCTTTTATCTCTCATAACTCACACCAGATGTACAAACCCCAGTTGTATGTACAGTACACCCTCGCTATAACAAACCTGTTGGAGTCCAAACCTTTTGTTTGTTATATCGAGGGGTTCGTTATAGCGAAAGGGATTAACTGTTGGAGTAAGTTAATGAGATAATATCGTGAATAAAAATATAATTACATGTACCTGTTTGTTTCATTTATGCAGTATTCTGCCTTTGCTTTATCCTGTTCATTAAAGGTTTAAAACGTAGTACAGAAAGCACACATCCTGAATTGAAGCTGAACATTTATTCACAAAGTGCACCAAATCTTAATCCAAGATGCAAGAATTCGAAACTGAGCTTTTATTCCAAATCATGGCAACATGAGAAGTGGTTGCTTAACAAGCCAAAAAAGTGGTTTTTGACACGACAGAAACATGCCTGTGTTACTCCTTTTTTCAAACGATCAATATAGTTTCTAGTTTTGTTGCACAAAAAATTATTTTTGTTTCGGAGGCATAGTTACACAGCATGCATTTTTTACTAAGACAAAAGAGTTGACTTCACTGCGGAGGTGTCTCCCGTGCGTGTTTTATATTATCTTTTTTGTTTTTTTATTTGGGATCGTGGGTCCAGGTTCGTTATAGCCGAAGGTTCGTTATAATGAACTGTATGTGATATGGATTTTGATGCCTGCAACAGATGAACAGAACATTTTACAGCACACACTGTGCTACACTATGCTGGGGGTGTTGCCTGCCCATTGCTAGGTCTTCTCTGCTGTATCTGGTTTATATATTTTATGGTTGTCTTCATTACATTAAGCACAGCCAGAGTGATTACATGATGATAAAAATACCCACACGGATCATCCATATATGTATAATATAACATGCTTTGTTAATGTATGATCAATCTATATATATATATATATGAATATATTTGTGTGGGAGATGTAAGTCATGTGACTTAGCTTGCCTATTATGCGAGTTCCAGCTCCCAAATAGGAGGCTGTGTGGTCCAGTGGTTAAAGAAACAGGCTTGTAACCTAGAGGTCCCCAGTTCAAATCCCACTTCAGCCACTGACTCATTGTGTGACCCTGAGCAAGTCACTTAACCTCCTTGTGCTCCGTCTTTCGGGTGAGACGTAATTGTAAGTGACTCTGCAGCTGATGCATAGCTCACACACCCTAGTCTCTGTAAGTCGCCTTGGATAAAGGCGTCTGCTAAATAAACAAATAATAATACACCACTGTGTCTATCATCATGGAAAATAGTACCAGAACGGCATTCCGGCATGTTCTGGCAAGTTCCGTTGCTTTCAAATGTGTTCCGCACATTCCAGCATGTTCCAGCACCTTTTGGCTTGACTATATCACGGTATGTATCATCAATTAGCTATCAAATGCTGTGCTTTCTGTCCTAAAACCTTATTGCTTTCTAGAGATAACCTTGTTCAGATACAGGATGAAATTGTATTAGTTGTTAGCCCAGAGATCATTTCTATGTCATCAGTATTACTATGTTCTAGATCAAAACAGTTTTAGTTAATTTGATTTTGAGCGGGAATTGCTGTCAAGCTCTAGAGATGGAAGTTCAGTTTGTTACTACGCCCCTGTGATGAGTTATTACTTTGTTGGTTTGCTGGCATAAAACAGTAACCTCAGTCTACAGGGTGGACTATTATTATACAAATGTCGTTAGAAGAAAAAACAAAGCAATACACTTGAAAATTTTCAGGGAATAGAAATGACCACTATTGCATGCTAATAATAATAATAATAATAATAATAATAATAATAATAATAATAATAATAATAACTATATACAGAAGAGCCCTAATGTCAACCACTAACTCAGATATATGTTGTGTAATGTAGAAGCTAAGGTCAACACGATAATATCTTAATTACATTTTCCTCCAGTACTAACCTTTAGACCTCAGTTTTAGACGATGACATTCATTTCAATAATAGCAATATAATTCAGATTGAAAATGTATCATTACTGCATGTTTCCCGCAGACAAAGGTAAAATGTCATTTTGTGTGCATATTCCTGTAGTACATACAGTATAATCCAGTGTATTACTCCAAGTATGGTTGTCCTTGGAAAGTAAATTTGGACTGTACAGGAATTACTTTGGTAAATACATTTTAAGGAGCCAGGATTCAGATTTTAGTTTGGGGTGTGATAACAGGCAAATTGTCATTCTGTATTAATAATCATTACAATGGATCCTAAAACGTAAGCGCAACCAACAAATAGCCATTGTTTGCTCAAAAATAGTCAACTGGACAGGTGAGGTCCATATTGTAGTACTTACACTGTACCACAAGTTAACAGATATCTGTCACATTAAATTTACTCCCAGAGTTTCTCCTTTTACACAAAAGCATTTATTTTTGATACAGTATGGTTGTTCTCTTACCAATGAGATGACTGTAACACTTTACATAAAGTGTTTGTAACTATTGTGCATTTACATAGTAGAGTCTGCTAAGAAATAAATAATAATAATACTTAGTAGATACATGTGTACTTACACATAATTACAATGTTGTTGTGCATAGTTATAATGTACTTAATGTGTAATTTTTTTGCACAATATTACCCTATCCCTATTCCTAACTCGAACCCTAACCCTAACCCTTTTGTGAAACAACTGTGTTCTTACATATATCGTGCAAAAATATAAGTATAACTATGCATAATAAAATTGTAATTATGTGTAAGTACAGATGTATTAACTAAATAACTACTATGTAAATGAACAGTAATTAGAGACACTAAATGTAAAGTGTTACCAAGATGACTGTCCTGATTCACATGCAGAATACCTAACTGTAAAAAGATTTAAAAGAAAACTTTTACTGTTATAGTGCTAATATAATTCAAGACAACTGGTAAACCAAATGCTGTGGGTCACATTCAAACTCTCTTTTATTTCCATTGGATATAAGACTCCATCTCTAATCACCTGCATGGATGAATATAATAGCACTGGGAGTGCTGTGCGAACATAGAGTTAAGTCTTTCAAAGGAGCTGTAAAGCAAATTAGAAAAATCCAAGCTGGAAGCTTTCTTCTTGTTCATTGGAAGAGGATAAAACTGCCAGTTTCTTATGCTTTATTGTACAACATTTGCAGAATGCTGTTTCTATTTGTGTGATCATATTGAGATATCAGTAATTCGCTCTGTTTTAAAAGATCTTATAATAAAATCGTAGCAGCTGCTTTAAAAAAACTTAAAATCTGTATCAATGGCCGGCTGCTATAGCAGGGTGATATTGTACACACATACACAGTTCACTTTTCTAGTCCTTAATCAGCTTAGACAAACACCTATTAGACCTGTGAGAATCAACACACAGACACAGCCGGAATTAAAACAAATAACTTAGAGCCATCCTTTCAGTACAAGACGCCCCCCCCCCCCCCCCCCCCCCCCTTAAGAAATAGCCATTTACAATCAATCTGAAAAGAAAATTGAATTAAAAAAGCAATTTGCATGCCCTTTTCCATTGTGCATGCAGCCGTCTCTAATGCACCTTTGCTTTATATGCACTGAGATTGGATAAGAAAAAGCCTCCTTACACATGGAGTACTTTATATTCCACAGTAGATGGGTTTGCTGTGGCACACCAAAAAATGCATTGATTTGGCATTGGACCTCAGAATGTTTATCCAGTCAAGACCCCACATGCCCCTGGTGCCTGTCAGGCCATGTAAGTGGGGAAAATGTTGCATTGAATGCAGGTAAAACTAAATTCACCTGGATATTTTGGTATGATGGATTTCAATCCTTCTGAGGCACTATGGAATGAATTGACAGATGTCTCTGAGCCTGTCAACTGTACTGTTAGAGGTTTTGAAAGATGAATAGACAAGCAACATTTTGTAGAATTCATACCCAGTCGCAGTAAAACCCTTCTGTAGTAGCCTCAGGAGGGGACACACTTCACTAATATTGATGACCAGATTGCTAATTATTTGGCAGGATAATCTGTGAATATAAATATGATAGATAGGAGATTGATGTGTTTACAATATATTTGCTACAGATAATACATGTCCCTGTAAAAAAAAAAATTAAAAAATAATAAAACAACACTGCGAAGCAACAGTGCCATCTTTTGGCAGCAATTTAGTTCCCACACATGTAATAGTTTCACACATTTGGTAATCGTTTAGTCTTTTAAACAAACACCATCTTTCCAGCAATGACCTCAAGCTCTGACTTGCTCAAACTTTTAAATGAATAACATTGGCAAGTGATTGCTCATGAAAAACATTGAAAAAGCCTTGGACAAAAACACATTTGGTAAACAGAGGTACGTTGAAGAGGTACTGAATGGAAACCCTGAACCTTATAATCAAACATCTAAAAAAAGCAAGAATGAGAAAGACTACAAGAGAAATGTAGGAGTTAGACTTAGGAGAATGTTGGACAGGCTTTGTCTAGCAGTGGATAGATAATAGCTGGAGATAACAATCAAAGTCAAGACATAAAGCTTGAGCCTGTGGTTAGATGTTTTCTCCCCTACCTAATAACACTTCTGTATGATGCCTGATGTCACATCGGTGAAACACTGACAGGTGCTGTCATGCAGATTCATGTTGACTGCTAAGTGGCTGAAACCCCAAGTGAAAAACAAATCATTCATAAAAACAAGGTTGAGATCATCTGTAAAAAAATACAAATAAAAAATTCACCAGTGAGTAGCGTTTCTCTTGTTTGATGTGTAATATACTGTACTGCAAATCTTGCAATACTCATGGTGTCTACACTTGATTTACACACTTACACTTGACCAATGTTAATAATTACATTGCAAACTATGTGACCTTGTCCATTTTATGTCAGTTCTGCTGTTAGAAAACCCATTTTGATCATGAGATCTGCTATTGTACTTGAAGCCTAATTCATATAGAAACTTCTACTTATTAAATTTGATTTTAGGATTCATTATTAAATCCAGTCATGTGTGCATTATTTCTTTAAATGTTCCTCTTTTGGGATTTGTTTTCTATGTATGTGAGCAACATACAAGTCTTTGTCCTGCTATTTTATAAAAATCGTACTATCCACACTGTTTAGATAATTAAGAACAAAGAAAACTTCAATCTAAAATAATATAAAAAGTTAACAATAATAAAAGCATGATTATGTGTGTTAACCCGATTAATCCCTTTTTAATTTACCATTGTTGAGCAGAGATGTATCTAGGGAATAGCCTAGAAGCTGTCGTTTGCATAATAGAATTCTAAAATATTTAAATAATCTGCATTGCGATCCTTTAGGACTTCTTATGAAACTCATCCTTTACGCTGTGTTTGAGAAATAAAATATCTTAAAAAAAGTTAAAAATGACAGTATAATGTTAAGGTTTGCGATTTATTTTTATTGGGACTATATTCCCAATACATTATTGGGACTATATTCTTGTGTAGCTGTGCCGCTACACAAGCAAATATATAAAACCTGACTCTCTGGTTAACAATCTTCTATCTCTTAAAGTTAGAATAAATAGTGTGTACACAATTAAACAATTATTTCACCTGCATATCATTCATGTTATTTGGTTTCCCATTCTTGTTTTGTTTCCATTTTTAATTACATCCTTGAGACTTATTTTAAAAAGTTTGAGCTCAGCGTGGTTCATAGCATATTTTCTGAGTAACACTTTACATTAAGTGTCTCTAATTACTGTGTATTTAAATAGTAGTTTTTATTTTTATTGTATTTCTTAGCATTGTAAAAGTACAATGCTATTATGCATAGTTACAATGTACTAAATGTGTACATATTTTGCTACCTTTAATTTAAAGCACAAAAATAACAAATTAAATAACAAATTAAAGTATATTTGAGAGCAAATATGTTTTTCATACAGAAAATTATAAATGTATAATAAATAGATACAATTAATGCATCTACAAAAAATAAATCCTTGAAAAACCTTATGAAGAAAGAATATTTGCCATTTAAACATAAACTACAGTTCAGGCACAATGCAGGCTAGAAAAAAAAAACTACTGAATTGCATTTTATGTTTTCTTTGACTCATCTCTCTATACAAAATGCCAAGCACTTTGCATGAAACCATTAACACCGAGATTTTAACACCGAGCAATTTTCATATTCTGAGTTAACATGAAGATAACAATTAAGTCATAAAGATAGAGATTAGATATTGTGTTTATAACACAAGTATCAGTCTTGTATGTATCATAAAGTAATGAAACTTTTCTAAGTACCTGAACTATGTTTAGTCTGCTCAATTATGCTTGATACAACTACAGCTCTGCAATAGCCTCAAATTGCAACTCATGTGCAGACAATTAGCTAATGTTTTAATGATGATGCTTATTGTTGTTAGAAGAAAAGGTGCTTGCAGGTGTTTTGTGTCTATCTGTCCTTGCACTACTGCCAATATCGAATGCAATCCGAATCAAGAGAGTATTGAATATCAAGAGACAATCGATCCTTTTATGAATGCACCTGGATTTTGTCATTGAGTCCTATTGTTTTACACAATAAAGCGGATGATTTTTAAATATACAGTAATCACGTCTTGATTACTGTATATGTATATGTTGAAGTTTTGACATGATCTTGGAGGCAGAGTGGTTCCTCTACAGATATGTTTCTTACCTTTTTTCAGCGCTTACTTCGCCTCACTTCCACCTCACCTTCTCCTTGGGGATCTGTGACTCTCGCCACCTCGCCTGTTGGTGTTTTTGTATAAAGTTGCAATTATTCTAAGTGATTGCAAACACCATGTTTTACCTGAGTTCAGGAGCTGCTAGATCAGCCAAAGTGTTTTTATATTAGTACAGGCTCCAGGCGGGGCTGTGAAGGAGATGCAGTTGCAGAGGTGATGATGAGAGGAATAGTAGGGCAAAAAGTGCAGCCTTAACATTTACATTGTGGGCTGAATTTTTTTCTTGCATCTATACAGGGGTTTACAATAGAGGGTCTTATTTTGTTATCAGTAAACCAAAATGGCACATTTTTTCTTTTTTTTCAAAAGTCTTGATCTGGAATTGAATGTACTGTACTTTTGTTGCCAGTTACTACACACACTCACTTAAGCAACCTTGAAACTGTGGTATCACTTCAAGATGATAATACAACACAACTTGCTTTCCAAGGCTCTGCACATAAGCGATATTACAGTAAATATAAACCTTAATATAGAAGCACACTCATAGTCTGCACCTGTGGAAAGGTTAATTGAATATCTCCATAGAAAAGGGAACATTGCCACATAAATTGGGAGGGCTTATAAATACAGATTTATTCATAAATATAAAACAAGAAGACTGCATCTGAGCTGCCAGAAACCTTTCTACTAGTAAAAGTTAGGAATCTGTTTTTTATTACATTATTTATCCAGTACTGTACCTACCTCAATATCATGCCTTTAGACAATTCAGTTTTGGTCATTGTAAGAGCATGGAAATGACTTTAACTACACAACTGCATCATTAAATGTATATATGATCTGTGTCATAAAGTCATAATGTTCAATAAAAATATTATAAACACAACGTCCTTGTGGATTAACTTTGCATTTCTAGCAAAACTGTAATGGCCTCAGTAGATTCTTTATTCATAGCTTTTCCTAGTAAATGTTAGTCTCATCCTGTTGAGCACAATCTCCTGGAGGCATAATTTGAATAGAACGCATTCTCAGTTCCAAAGTGCTATGCCTCTAAAGCTGTGCCCATTAGAATTGACTTAATACGTACACTATTGCAAATAAGATTGATCTAAATTCAAGTAGACATTCTACTTATAAGACAATTGCCTTATATATTTCAATTCCAAACTTCAAGTCTTACGAATAACAGGATGATCATGTTAAAGTCAGTATTATTTTACACCCTGACGTAACAAAGTAACAGCATGCTCAAAGGGAAAAACTAAGTTGAATATAACCTCGGCTAGCCAAAAAATCAACTATTAAGGGTGAAACAAGCTTGTGGGTTGATAGGATTTAAAGAATACAGGGATGTTATGTACAATGAGTGATGAAGACAGGATGTTTAGTATAGAATGACTAGTAACACTTTACATGACACTTGTCTAATTACTGTGTAATTACATAGTAGTTTCTTTGTAAATAATGTGTACTAACATATAAGTACAATGTTATTATACATAGTTACAATGTACTTAATGTGTGAATCTTTTTGCATGATGTAACCCTATCCCTAACCCTAACTTTTTTTTGATACAAGGGTATGCTTACATATATCGTGTTTACACATTAAGTACATTGTAACTATCCATAACAACATAGTGATTATGTGTTTGTACACATGTATTTACTAAGTAACTACTATGTAAACACACAGTAATTAGAGACACTTAATGTAAAGTGTTACCAGACCATTTAACTCCGGGGACTGGTGTGTTAGAAGGAAACTACCCAAACCTTTTGTATAGTTAAGGGAAATATTACAACATATGGGGTTAGGACAGGAACCATTTTCAGGAAATATTACGAGTTCCTGAAAATGGTTCCTGTTCTAACCCCATTACAAATACAATGTTATCACTTTATATGTGCTTTGTCAATGAAAACACACCATTATTAATAAAGTACTATAGAGTCAGTAGTGATCTTAAAGGTGATATTGTTTCCAGTGGGGTATTTGGAGCCTTCAAACCTCTGTAGTTTTTTTATATATATAATAGAAGACCACCAGTGTAACACTGACACAAACAGACATATGTAATAATATTTCCTAAATAATAAGAAGGCTTATATTAATAGTAATATTGCATTTTTCTATAATTTATACCACAACTCAGTCACTACTTTATAGAAGATAATGTCTGAGAGTTGGACCTCCCCACAGATACTTCAAAGAGAATTCCTGACAATAATTGAATACAGAAAATTGTTGAAGAAAACAAAACATAAATTATACATGTAGTATTTTGTTAAAGAGATTTAACACAGAACATGCAGTCTATTGGAAACGTTTACGCTCAAATTATAATGCTGATAAATTAAGGAACAGAAAAATCCAGAAATGCCCCCCTCACAATATAACATAGGCAACTGGAACATTATTAGCCTTTGTTTGATATTTGGTGATCTCCCTAGTTAATAGAGATTTTGACCAATGATCCTCTTTGCAATCTGCCTCCCACACTGTGCTGTGTATGCTGTCTCATGGAGGAAATATGCTAGTAAATCCTGTTTTTGTGACATACTGTTAGTTCCCTTCCAGGCCATGATAACATGTTTCAGATTAATGTTGAATCCTGCAGATACTTTAATACCCAAACAAGAAGACAATACAATCCCACGATGGAGCTTATACTCCATAAGAGTCAAACTCTTGGGATCTAGAAAGGTAGAATATAAAATGTATATTCACAGACGCCGTTTTCAGATGGAAATAAGACTCGCTGTTTCATCCATTCCAGGTTTTACAATGAGCTTGATTAGCCCCAGGTTCAGGTTTGTCTTCATATATATACATTTCTTTTTGTTCTATCCTATTCGAAAAAATAAAAAAAATAAATGAAAATTTTACCTGCACAGGATATGTTATCAATGATACTCTTTACAGATGAGAAGAGACAGATGTCACTAGCATTTTAATGCTTGAAAGAGTTTACAGTGCAAACTGAATTTCAACTATGTGGGCATCTGACATCTTTGCTTACAGATACATAAATAATATATTTTCCTAATCTTTTGAGTCCTGCGCTGTAGGATAACCACTTTGCTTGCAAGCCAGATCTGTAGATAAAGTTTCTTACTCAAGGTTCACTGGTTAATTGATTGTGCAAGCAGTGGCAGCTCTAATCTGCTGTTGGGTGTGAAACCTTGCTTCTAAGGTAGGTAGCAGGAGTGTTCTATCACTTTCATTGCAGGAGAAGAGTGGAAAGAGACATTGTGTTCCATGCTTCTGTGCAGGATATTCTAATGAAAAAAATGATCATTTAATTGACGGGAAGATCTATGCAACCATCCCCAAAAGTCAAACAGACATTGGACTAAGGAGGTAACTCCTTCATTCATGTCAACCAGCAATCTGGGGTAGCAGCAACACATAGTATCCAAGCCAGGTAAACCTACCTCTCTTTGCAGACTCTGCCGAGCTTTGAGTTGAACTCCTTCTCCCAAATAAACTTTTACATGTCCTATAATCAATGGTAATGAGCTTTCAAATAATATCCAAACTACTGCCCTGAGAACTGTGTAGCTCCTGACTAGACCATGCACTTGCTCTGAAGAACTTGCTGAGTCAGTAAAACTCACCAGAGGTGATGATTCAACTTATAAATCAGGCTACTGTCCTTCATGGTACTCTAATAGTACTGTAGTCCATTCAGACCCAAGACATAGATTGCATATCAGCATTTTGATTTTTTGTAAAAGAAACATGCACAGATCAAACTGTTGGTGTTTCATTTGCAATATCTTGGCTCTGAATTTAACTAATAGTGATGCATGGGAAAAGGTGCAAGTCTAATTTTTGTCTTGACCAGACAAATAATAGCCCACCTATTATTTTGCAGCATCCTGACTGTGTCTGACCTGTTGTCTAGGTGTACTAATCTCAAGACAGCTTCCCTGCCAGTGAGGGAAAAATGCATTATTTTCTACATTGGGAACATTTTGTAAATCATTAAAAAAAAGCACATTAAACAAAATGTCCTTCCACTACCAGCCTCTTTTTAACCAGTTTTCCATCACCTTAAAGAATCTAGCTAGGCAAATGATTAATGTGCTGCCACAACTGATTAGTGTTTCATCACTGAGCTGAAAGCTTGGAATACAGCCCAGAGAAGAGATCAGAATTCACCTGCGATTCTGCTTCAGATTTAGTTTTTTCTGTTTCCTAATTACTTTGCCTATAAAACAACCCTTTCAGAGCCAAAGTTGTAACAGGTATTATGCACTCTTATCTTGCACACTAAATGAGAATAATAGTAAACAAGAACAGGGTCTGCTTGTGAGCATGGTAAAAACAATGGGCACACACTAGCTTAATGGTATTTGGAGAGGGTCTCATTGAGTACCCATGGCCTTGTAAAACCATTTTGTTATTTTAATGGCATTGTTACAATAAGTACTGGGATTTGGAAATTTAAAAAAATGTAAAAAATGTAAAGTACATCACATTAGGAATCGAGTCATTTCTACTACACATCACATAGTCAAAATATAGTTTCCAATACGAAAATAAATAAACAAACAAAGCATAAGATAATAGCCTGCCTTCAACTCTGTTCTGTAACTGTTGTCCTATATATAGATGTTCAGTTTTTATAGGGAATATAAATAATTATAAGTTGTTTTACTAGCTTCCTCATCATGATTATGCAAAGCTCTTTCTACACATGGTTTTGTGTTATGCTTGCTTCCCTCTGTAATGAGAGCGCTGATATTCTGTGGTGATGCTATTTGGGCTTCACCACTGCCCTTCATGCAATAAACACACACACATCTCAGTCTAATTTCGAATAATTACCTGGAATGAAAGACAATAGAAAGGAAAACCACAAAAGTCTCACAAAATTATTAGCTGTTGCACAAAAAGTAATATGCAACAGGTGTAAGCATGCAGTGTGTATTTTGCAAGAGACTAGTTATTGAAATGAGAGTTAGGGAATAGGAGCTTTAGCAGCTGGCAAAAAGCTGATAGGAAAATCCTGTTAAACTGGAACACTTACATATTTAAAGATGATGGTTTATACTATGCATTGGCATAACACAATTATCACACTCCCCCTCCCCACATATAATATGGGAACTGACTCTGTAAAAATTTGCACTTGAATAATACAATGAACACAGCAAATAAAATCATATTTAATTTTTTTCCTCGTAAATATACCCCCAATATACTACCATACTTTCCGATATAGAATGGTATTGTAGTATTTTTTAATCTTCCACATACATTTTTTGTTCTGCAAGCACCAGAAAGTGAGATTGTGCTTAAAATTAGACGTGAAATATATAGGCATTTCAACACAAACAGCACATGGGATGAGAATAATTGCATGTATTTAGCCTAACAGTTTCACAGCTGTGTAGTGGTGCCTGGAATGCATGACATTTCCATTGCTGTGAATTGTTTGGACATAAATACTGTAACTCTAAATATTGGTCCTTTGGGGGAAAGTCACATGGTCACTTCCTTTCCTGTGTGTATAAAAGTCTTGCACTGTGCTTGATGCTAAGTTTCCCAACCTCTGCAGATGCTTTTCTTGTTCACTGAATAAGAATACCTGGTATGTGGCAGATTTTTTAATGGAACAGTTGCCATTAATGGATGTTACTGTTCACTTGGCATTAATGAAGTTTTTCCATTGCAACTTGGTCTGTGTGGATTTCTGGGGAAAGGACTCCTCTGACAGTTTACAGGAATCCCTTCTGTTTGCAGATCACTATCTATAGCAGATGAAGTACCATACAGTATGTTTTTTCAAAAGTCCAACTCATACTCAAAAGTTTTGAACATGGCTAGAGCGAGTTTGCTTGAAACAGTAAATATAAAAAGTTTTTACTTTCAGAGGTGTGTAGAGTGTATTAGGCAAGTTTATTAGGCATGCTCACCACACTCGTTTCCAGTATGCATAATCAATGCCAGACCTGACATACACCACACTGACATATGGAAGGCAGACTGTGTGGATCCTTTTCTCAGCATATACCATAATGGAGGAGTTTATGATATCCCATATGGTTCAGCCAGAAATTAGAATGTATTAATGTGTCTATACTTCTTGAACTGATTAATACCTCTCTCTTCTATCAACTTGTTCATTTAGCCCACGTGCCATTTCATTATGATACAATTCTTATTATTGAGTAATGTTTGTTAAACCTAATAGTCTGAACTGGCTTTAAAAAATAGGATTCATTGAGCAACAGAACCCTGATTGGAGGACATCTGCCTGTTATGTTAGTTAATCATGCCAGGAAGGTAAAAACCCAAACTTTAAAGACAAGCTCCACTACCAATCAGGGTTTTATTGGGACTAGGAAACAGCAAACAGTTTTATTTTAACATTTTAAATCTTTAATTTACAGGTTTATTTTACCTTCAGTGTTTTGCTTTCATTCTGTTTAGTTTTTTTTTCCTATCTAAAATGTTCTGCTGTTTTTAACCATGTGGTGGTGCCCTGCAATGGCTCTTCCTTATGGGTGGATGACAGTTAAGAGGTTTCTGATTGCCTGCAGTAAAACTAATTGCTACATAATACTGTGTATTTCAGATTCTATGTTAAACCACACAATCCCACTGTGCAATTTTGACAAACTATCCATGTAACATAACAAATTAAATATGTCCTAAATGGATCATGCCTCTTTTATGGTACTTTGTCAGTTGGGGAGAATGGTGTGCTAACCAAGGACAAGTCTTTTCCCCTTCTTAATCTTTTCTTATATTTTTATGTTCAGCAGTGCATATTATAGAAAATGTACGTTCCAAGGGCAATCAACTGTGGTCTAATATAAAATGCCTTTGGCTGATTCCCCTAATTGTTACTGTACCTTAGTAAAGCACCTATTGCTCGTGGATAAAGTAGATTTGATAATTTCCTATTTTGGCTGCAAAGTCTCTTCTGGGTACAGATCCTCGTGGAGTGTTTTATACAATAGTTATGAGGAAAATAATAAATATTACCACATTATACGGAACAACATTTGAGAAACTTATAAATAAAACTGAAATCATTAATGAAAACCAGTCCATTGACGTTAAAAATCGATTGTGTTTTTTGTTCTTATTATTATAGTTTTCTAGAAAATGCAACATTAGGCTTCCTGTTAGTTAGCTTGCATCAGTAATGCTATTGCTGTTGTACATTAATTCAATTTTAAGTATCTTCGTCATTACTGGTTAACTGTATTATAATAGCAAATGCAGCTGCTTTTTCTTCATGTGTTATTTGTCATGTAATAAAGACGTATTGAGTATTTAACATGATTTGCATAGTGAAGACAGTATGTTATTAAGTAGATACAATGTGAAATTTGCATTAACTTAACTTTTCAAAGACAGTAACTTTCTGCCCTAGAAACTTGAACCCCAGTGACTAGAAACATGAAGTGAGCTTTAGCATATCTTCTGTTGAACGTTTGTCACCTCAACCAGACCATTAAATATACACTACAATTTAACTAGAACCCCCAAGGTTATTGAATACAATACATGATTTGTTACAATGGTTGCACTTTACTTGAAGGTTTTCTAACTACATTGTAAATACACTACAACTGAACATGTGGTACATAGTACTTATATTATACCTACACAACCACATGTGGAAATACTGTGTGATTCCAAAAGACGCTAGCAACTGCAAACCAATTAAGCATGCTGTTCCATTTTGCTGTGTTAATACAGTGTAGTTACTGTGTAGTTGTGTTTGTGTTATTATGTTTATCTCATTAACAGTACAAACAATTGGGATCATTACTATTCCATTGACTAAATCCCAATGCATTGGTTAAAATGTGCATGTTTCATTTGTATCAGCTATTATAGATTGCTGTTGTGTAAACCTTTTCCTACACACTCACACTGTAGCTCAAATGAATTATTTATATTGTTTCTGTGTGTTTTAGCCACTTCTTTGACTTAGCTAAAGCTAATGGTATCTACTTAAAATATGCGCAGCACGGTTTTTGTTGAGCAGGGAGAAAGCTAAGGATTCTGTTTTTTGTTTCACTGTCAGGGCTGCACATGTATTTATAATCAGAACTTTTGCTGCAGCAAAACCTGCTGGTGGTGCACAGCAGGGTGTCCTGATTGTTTCGTTTGATCTTAAGACCTTTCTCTTCTTTACTTCTTTGTGCTGCTCTTCACGTCTTCCTCTCCAACGTTGACTGTTTAGCCCTAATGAACCCACATTTCTATCAGAGTCGGCTCATGTCATCTATTAATATGCCTATAACAAGCTGCAAAATTATCTGTTATTTCAAGGTGACAAAGGGGAAGATATTACTTAAACCAGAAGAAGGTAACTCTGCTTCAATGTTATAAGGGTTATGTAAAGTACTTTCCAATGTTAATTGGTTCAATTTAATAAATTAGTAAACAGTTAGAAAGACCTAGGGCTTAACCATAATATGAACCATACCTATTCACCTTTTCATAGTATATACGGGTGTACTTACTCATAATTACAATGTTATATGCATAGTTACAATGTACTTAACGAGTAGATCTTTTTGCGCACACAATTGGGTTAGGGTTAGGTTTAGAGTTAGGGTTAAAGTCATTAGGGTTAGGTTTAGGGTAAGGCTAGGGCTAGGGTTAGGGATAAGGTTAGGGTTAAAGCTCTGATTAGGGTTACATCATACCAAAAAGTGTGCACATTAAGTACCGTATAACTATTCATAATAACATTTTAATTATGTGTAAGTACACATGTATTTAATAAGTAACTACTATGTAAATGCACAGTAATTAGAGACATTTCATGTAAATTGCTACCTTTATTTCTTATGTATATATAGACCACCTGGTGCCATGCTTGAGTAAGTCATGTATCTCAGAGACTGATAATGTATCAGAAATTGTGTGACAAGCATGCAGTAATTGCTCAAACTTACAAACATACACAATAAGGGAATTCAACAGCCATATTATGCAATTGAATAACATGTTAGAGTAGAGAAAACTAGTACACCCAAGTTGCACATTTTGCTGTAAGGGTCCATCTTCAATATATCTAGCTTTCAAGATGCACACCTGTGTTCAGACCACTTATAAGTCTGTTTTTTCTTACGCGAGACCATGGTGGATTTCTATGCCTCAAAAGGTCACACTCCAGTTTCAAGCACCAGTGAACGCATACAGTAGTTTAGACAAGGAGCATTCAATGAACGGGAGAAAGAAAAAAAAAAACATGAACATAATTATATATACAAGTGTTATTAGAGACGGGTGCATCTTTTCTTTGCTGAATAAAGATGTACATTAACAGGAGCTGCTGCTTACAAGCTGCGCACTCCCTAAACAAGAAAGCTGTGAAGAAGGCAAACTGACTCTCTTCGAACTGATCTTACAAGGCCAATATTAATGCCTTCACCAGAACAGAGTGCGTCACTGGTCAGGCCCTTCCAGATGCTGTTGTTACAGTAGATGCTTGTTCTGGTTCTTGTCCAATTGCACCGCATTTAACAATGCCATAAACAATCTGGCTATTGTCTTAGGAGGTAAGAATAGCTAGAATGTTTGTATATTCCAGCTGTGTCATGTTATCAGGGGGTTATCACAAATAGCAACTAAAACCTGATGTCTTTTGAATGACAAATTGGAAATGCTGGCTCATTCTCTGCTGTGGGGGTACACAAACAGATGTTTATTGTTCTAATTATATATATATATATATATATATATATATATATATATATATATATATATATATATATATATATATATAAATCTGTATGCAACTTTGCTCAATCATATCTGTTTCGGGATGTGTGAAATGTTTTGCTCCTATTGTAAATACAGAAACCACATGTTTTAACATAAGTTAAACTACTTTCCTTAAAAGCACACAACCTCAATTGAAAAAACATCCCCCTGCTGACGTTCCTTTTTATTTGGTGACGTTTAATTTTAGCTGAAGGTGGATTTTTCTTTTTATTCTGGCTTCAGTGGAGTTATGATAAGAGCATTTGTCATTTATGCTGGAACAAACCTAGCTGCTGGATAGACAGAAAGAAAAAAAGAAAAACTAAATTAGTTACTCCTTGAAAAGTGTATGAAGATATGGCTAAAAAGCAAAGAGAACTGTCACCACCAGAAGGGCAAAATGTGAGTCCACAAGACATCATTAGGAGAATGCTATTAATAAAATGCCTAGTACACCACATGCATCTCACACATACATTCTACTGAACTTCTCAGAACCTACTTACCTGTCTGTCTACCTACTCATGTTTTGCTCCATAAGCCAAATAAATTGTGTGCAGCCTTCAGCACACTTTTTGAGATCACTGCTGCATTATTTCCTACGATATTATGTTTAGCTCTTACTGTGATTGCTTACATGTGTTTATCTGTCTCTTGGTTTGTTATGCCCTAATTGCAGGTAATCATAGCAGCTACTGAAACACTCTGTGGAATTGTTCTTAGCAAGGTTGTTGTTATTGTGTTACTCATCTGCAAACTCCCAAACCAAAACTGAAAACCTATACGGAAAATGTGCACATCCTCAGGGTTAGAGAAATCACAGCAGTGAGATAATTATGGAAAATTCAAATAACTAATACTGTCTCAATGCATTGCAGAAATGATACAAAAAGGGTAACACTTTACAGTAAGTGTCTCTCATTACTGTGTATTTACTTAGTAGTTATTACATAATTACAATGCTATTACGCATGGTTACAATGTACTTAATATGTAAATCTTTTTGCACGATATAACCCAAACCCTAACCCTAACTCTAAACCAAACCATAACCCTTTTTGAATAGGAAGGTCTAAGCTGCAATGTGTTTTAATTACTATTCCTACTAATGTATATACACTAGCCATCAACAAATATGGGAACATAGAATGTTCCCTAATACTTGGTGGTGGGTAGTGTTTCTTTATACAAAAATGCAATTATTAATAACCAGGTTACACTGGTTATGTTAAACATAACTATAGGTAATACATATTGTATGTCTTCCTGGAAACAATAGTTACGTGTCAAGTTATGACTTGAATGAACTAAAACAATACAAATCCATTACTGTTAATTGTGGGTTAGTGGTTATACTAATAGCATACTCTGCTGTCCTGTCTAATTTAAATATCTTATTGAACAATAAGATTGCTTTCTCGCATATAAAATACAATTATGCTTCTTAAGCTCTGATATTATGCCTGTATTGCTTAAATAGTTTTTAATTTTAGCCTAACATGATTTTTCCTCCTATGGTGTTTCTGCAGCTGCTGACCCAGCTATGTCACCTTGTACTAAATTCATTCAGGGAAAGAAAAAACAAAACAATTTAATTTAATTGAACTTCATGAAATGTATGAAGAGATCAATAAATGCACAGTAAGCACTTTCCACATACAGTGCTGAACATGTGACCTGAACGCAACAAAGAACAGAGATGCTGTATGGCAAGCCAAATTATCATTTAGAGATATCTCGAAATGCATTAAATTGAATTGCAGATATCTCATACAAACTTGATTTCAAGATATCTCAAAAAAGATATCTTATTTCGAGAAATCTCAAATTCAATTCGAGATATCTGAAATTAACCCAGTTTTCAAGATATCTCAAATCCAATTCTCGAATTGACTTCCTGTCCAGTTTGAGATATCTCAAAATGAATTTGCGATATCTCAAAATGACCTCCTGTCCAGTTTGAGATATCTCGAATTGAATTTGAGATATCTCGGATTGACTTCCTGTCTAGTTTGAGATATCCTGAAATGGGCCGGAAGTCCATTCAAAACATAGGGCATTTTCACAGGATGTCAATTTGAGATATCTCAAACTAGACAGGAAGTCAATTTGAGATATCTGAAATTCAATTCGAGATATCTCAAACAGGACAGGAAGTCAATTTGAGATATATCAAATTGAATTTAAGATATCTCAAAATTAGTTTGAGATATCTTGAAATCAAATTAGTTTGAGATATCTGCAATTCAATTTAAGATGTCTTGAAATGCATTTCGAGATATCTCTAAATGATAATTTGGCTTGCCATGAGACGGTAGCTGTCTTTATCAGACAAGAGAGAAACAGAACTTATTTGCTCCCACTCTGGGTCTGTCCACCCGCCTACAGATTAGGTCTGTACTTTCCGTAGTTCAAAGAGCTGCTTGACAAGAGAACTCATGCCACCTGATTGCCTGGAGTCTCTCTCCCTGTGACAGGCAGAGCATTTCAATATTCAAGCAAAATAAAAAAAAATCCATTTTGAGCTTCAATATTGAACTGAGTGTTCCAGATACACACTGTGCTGATATCTTAAGACATTGATTGACACAGCATCCACGAGACCAATTGATGTATTCCAGCTACTGGTAATCAGTCATCAAGATACTGAATGAAAAGTGCCTATACCAAGATAACAATGCCACATTGCATCCTGTACATGGTGCATCACTTTTGCAGGTCAGAAATAAATCTCTGCTAATAGTCTATAAGATTTATTCAAACTTTAAATCCTGCTCTCTTAAATCTACGGTTTGCTCTGCAGAGAAAATTGTGGTGGATTCGGATATCACATAACAGTTTAATGATGGCATTAATGTATTCCTTACTAACATGCTGGGTGTGGAGTCTTTATAACACTGCAGCATTCCATTAAACTAATGTATTCCAAAGTGCAAACTGCACGCACAGATAAAGCATTCGCATACACCTCCTGCAGGCAAAGCAGCTGCCATGTATGGCAACAAAGCAATGGTCAATTTCAAAATGACCATATCAATTAGTCACAAGTCAATTACATATTTGTTCCCATCAGAAATATCAAATACTTTTTGAAACATCTGTCTTAGAGTCATACTTAGGCTGGAACCAAATCAAAACTTTGACAACCCGCTAATCGCACTTAACAAAACTGTATTTAATAGCGTTTTTTTCTTTTTTGTAAGTATCTTATTTCTTCTACTCATAAAAAGAAAACTCTATTAAATATAGTTTTGTTAAGTGCGATTAGGGGGTTTGTCAAAGTTTTGATTTGGTCCCACCCTAAGCCTCGTCTGTGCCTCGACCTGACACACCTATTAACTGACCCCTACTATCAGAACTTTATCTCTTCTGTCTTGTCCATAGTGAATGAAACTCACTTGCAACAGGGAGAAGCACATTTGATATATTACATATTACATGCCAAAGATTCTAATTGACTAGCTATTAATCATCACACAAGGTGTGTCATATTTATAGAAAGTCTGTCTGTTTTATATATATATATATATATCAGGACATAGTAGCACTACTTTAATGTGATTTCTAAGTAAGCCCATGCCTTGTTTAAGAACATTTATAGACATCAGATGACAATGTAAATTGGAAATGATTGCAAAGTACTTACACTGAGAAATTCATGCATAGTAATTTGTAATCAGTAATACAAGACTATACATAAAAAATCTATTTAAAATGATGGGAGAAAATTTAAGTTACTCTAAACTACTAATTGAAGACTATTGTAAACATGATTACATTATTTGTTTATTTAGCAGACACCTTTATCCAAGGTGACTTACAGGGACTAGGGTGTGTGAACTATGCATCAGCTGCAGAGTCACTTACAACTATGTCTCACCTGAAAGACGGAGCACAAGGAGGTTAAGTGACTTGCTCAGGGTCATACAGTGAGTCAGTGGCTGAGATGGAATTTGAACCAGGGACCTCCTGGTTACAAGCCCGTTTCTTTAACCACTGGACCACACAGTCGTTTTAATTATGTATGTATGTTATTAAACTATAGACCAAAGACAAAGCTTAACATGCTTCATATAAATTTAATTTATCTTATCAACAAAAAGATCATTGCTTGCACAGTCATTTTATTCTCTTCTCAGCCAAAATCCAATTAAGAAACTTATTGTAATGACTTTGAAAATTACAGTCTTTCCCTCAGAGCTGTATCAAAAATCTCATTATAAAATACTTAGATATTGTTAAAACTGACATTTGCTGTGTTTTCAGAGGTAAAACAATTAATCAGCATCAAACAGGGCCTGGGTAGTTTGGAAACTGGGTTTGTACAGGTATATAGAAAATGCACTTCATTGAAACACTGTGATTATGTGTTAAACTGAATCAAACACTTACCAAGACAGGTATTACATTGAAATTTACAGTAAGTAATGGATAGTATTTGAGATGACTTCTTTCTTATTCAAATATTTTGCATATTTTTGAAGAAGAAACAAATATCTTTAGTAAGCAGGCGGTCTAAGTGGGGTAAAGAAAAAGTCTACAAATTACCCTGTAGGAAAATATGAATGTAACTATAGGCCTTTTTCCATCCAACTTTTAAGTTTGGTAAAACTTATGCGAATAAGAAAATATACGCGACAAACACTATGGAAAACATTTTAAGTCGACTTTTAAGTTTTTACTCGCATGACAAGCTCGCTCGATAGAGGTGGTTTTATTTTTTACTTGCAGCGATATTTTATTCAACAGAACCGTAACGAGTGTATTTCTGGTCTTTGCGCCCTTCCTCGCCATTCCAGTGACGTCAAATTGTTTAATACGCAAGCACTGATGATACACACATACAGTATACATACACATACTTTTTAAATGGCTTTATAATACAACAGTTTTTTTTATCTTTCTGCTTATGCAGTTTAGTAGTATGCATCCAACTGTCCTACAGGGGGTGTCTTTTCTACTGTGAACCTTAAAGGGTATGAAAGGGTTAATGTACAACATGTCTTTATGCAAGTTGTATGAGCTTGCACTTTGTGAAAACAGACGTTATTGGAAGCAGATGTATATGTACTGTAAATTTTAAGAAGTGTTTTTCACAGTAGAACTAGAACATTCTGTTGTCTGTACATTTCTTGTTGGCAGCATAAGTTTAGCAAGAACTTGCTTATGCAACTGAAAGAATGGTTCAGAGGAAATGAAACTAGGTTAGCAATGCTTAGCAAGTGCTTAGCAAGTGATAATGACAATGACACTCTGAGAATCAGTTTAGGACACACAGTAGGGTGTTAGCTTAAAGTTATTTGTCAAATGAGTATTTAAAGGAGAGGTATCTGGACATCGGCCACTACTTGGGGAATTCCGATCCAGAGGGTGAAACTTCCAGCCCCGCCTTGAGAAAGAGTCTGACTTGATCAATCTATTGCTGTTACTTTAAACTAATGGACTAATATAAGCTGTCTAAGAATATATTTGCTAAAATTCCTTGTTGTTATGTTACTATGCAATAATGGAATGAGTATTGTTCGATAAACTGCTTCATTCGATATATTTTGAATAATATTGTCTTTATTATTGTTTAACGCATATATACATAGGATAAATATATAATGGTTAATACCACAATCCTACACCCCATCTCCAGTTGTTCTGCATTTATTAATTGTGTCTGTCCCAATACTTGTGAAAGGTAGTGTATATAACCTGTACTAATGTAATGTTTTGGTTCTCCCTTTTGACAACACTTAAATGGAACATTTTAGGATCAATATGCTGCTGTCAATCGAGCATGATAACTGTACAAAAAAAAGAAAAGAGAAAGGACTGCATTAATGAAACAGGTTTCTTTTGTTTCCTGGCGAAGGACTTGTCCATTGTAAACAAGATTACATTCTGTCTTATTGTTTTTCCAATGTCCAGATCTCATCTAATTCAGGCCCAAGTTGAATCATGAAGCTTATTTCACAGTACAGTACAAAACAAAATAAAAATAGGAGGAAAACCAATCCCAAAGGATTTGCTAATGAATTGAGGGTCATGCTTCTAGACCTCTGTTATGTTGCTCAGTAGAGTGTATGCTGTATATTCGTTGCTGCAGCAAAAACAATCCTCTTCTCTTGTTTATGTATGCAGAGATATCAGTGACTGGTCTCTGTAAAGGCTTACCACTGACAGGCACTTTTCCCTGTCTTCCCATGCATTCATTGTATTTCTTTTGCCCTGCTGAATCTGCTGAAGGAACAGTTGGCCCTATAAGCTTGGAAAAGATAATAATCCTTCATTGAAACCACAGTGTCTGAATGAGTTGGGCTATTTTCAATTTTGCATCCTCTCCATAAAAGGAATCTTATCTACCTAGTGGTGTCAGCAGAACTCAGCAATGCTTTCTTTCTCAACAACTATATAAGGATAACTCGTTAATCAAAATGCATACTAATGAGATCAAGAAAAATAATTTGCTGTTATCACCTGCTTGAAGTGTACAGGGACAACAGACACCTCCCCATTCCCAGGCTGTGTCTCCCCTCTGCATCGCACTGGCCAACATGCAGGTAGGGAAAAAGTAGTATTTTTAATCAGAATATTTTTACATTTTTTTTTTTTTTCGTGGATGGGCCGATAACATTACAACATGACAACATGTATACTTACAAATACGTTTAGGCAAAATACATGTCAATGTTCTGTTGCTGACAGTCCTGGCCTTGGCGACTTCTTCGGGAGGAAGAGTTCAAGAGGCTCCAGTGGTTCAAGATGAGGCGCTTCTTCCTACTTGCCTTCCTCAAGTGCGTTAATCATTTCTTGGTCGTCCAGCAATCTTCGACGTTGTTGTGCAGGATACAACATGCTACGAAGATCCTTGCCCATTCCCTCTTCCCCTCTCCCAACCGGCTCTCCTTCTTGCACTTGGTTTTCTTGTCTGTCGCTTTGTACTGAACTCCCGACCGCCGTTCAGCCAAGCTATTTATAATTTAAAAACTGCTAATTAAAATGATCCACGAGTGGGAATGTTACCTCTTTTTTTTATTTTTTTTTGTAAAAAATATAGTGTTGATTACAATGTGCTTTATGCATGGTTAATTCACGGAAAGTTACATTGTTGCTTCACTATACGTGCATTATAGAGAGGGAGTTATTTTATTTTGTATTTTAGTCAGATGTGTGTTGTTATGTGTCCCGTGGCGCCCCCCACCCCCTCCCCCATTTATAACTCTCTTTGGTTATAACGCTCATATTGTGTGCCCCCCGAGACCCGCGTTATAGTGAGGGAGCACTGTATAATGTATAATTCAAATAAAATCTACAGTAGAGATCAGTTGTCATATAATGTATGTATCCAGAGTTCAGATAGGCTACAGTTGCATTGATCATTTCTTGGTAGTAACAGTACACTGGGTGCAAATAATGGTATAACATTTTTTTGCAATACAACAAATGTTCTGTAAGGTTGCAAATGGTTAAAACAAGGTAATAAATCTCATTCATAACCATAAGTATAGAAAAGGCTAAAATATTTTCATAACTACAAATATTGCAGCATACTGCCATACTGTAGTTTGTTTATTCTATTTTTTAACACCAAAGAACTTAAATACTGTTTCAAGGTGAGTTATATACCTTTTCGTTAATTAAAACCCTCTTTTCCAAGTGCAAATTAACTCCTGATAGATTATGACAATTAACACAGATTTCCTTTTAAATTCTCACGCAAACAAAAGAAATAGTCACAAGAAGCACTGCTCATTAAGATATAAACATTATTTCGGAAATCACCATAATTTCAGAAATCACGATTATTTAATAACAAAATAGGCATAACGACAGCTTGAAAATGCCCAAATCAATGCTACATGTTGATTTGTTCTTTAACACTGACGTTATCATTTACAAACTTTTGAAAATCTCCCCCAAAGGGTCCACTTGAATACATCAATTTCAGTAATAGAAAAAAATATATAATGTTTACTCACTGCATCAGGTTTTTGCTAAACCAGTCTAGACATCGCAACGTCACCTTATCAGTAGCAGCAGTACAATCACTATGGAAACGTCAAGAGACAGCAAGTAGGATTGTTAACAAGGTTTTTGTCCAGGAGCATCATTTTTTTCATATGTATTTTCTGCCAGTTGATTCTACCAGGACTGTGAAGATTACCCTTAAATGCTCATCAATGGACTAAAGTAAGGCAGCTGCAGTCGCATGTTAATTACAACCTGATCAAAATGCTGAATGCAAATAAAATACGTTGTTTTCACTTCTAATTTTCTGGGCAGGGTTATGTGTTGCTATTATTGATTCTGAGACGATTTTAAGAGCCTCATGCAAACAAGCCTGCCTTATTTGTAGTTTGTCGAGTTCCCTCAAACTTAACAAAGTTAAAGCATTTTGAGTCATTTCCAACTCTAGTCAAACCTGGCCTAATTAGAACTCAGGTTGACAGAGCACCAGCTGCCAAATAATCATACTACATTAAACCTGTAGCTAAAACACATTAAGAGAGCTCTGTAAGCCTCATTAGCAGAACCCTTCCGAGGTGCCAGAACAAATCAGCAAAGAGCTGGAAAAAGTGTTCTTCTGTATGTGATTCATTTGTTTACTTCAAAGATGAACAACCTGGAACAGAATACTGTGAAGCAAACCTATGAGATGTGATTGCTGTCTTTCATGGCATTGGGACCCAGAGTAACATCGCCAGCCAAAAAAATTTAAAAAACACATGAAAGGAGCCTTGTTCCTTGGCTGTTGTACTGTGCAGGTATACAGGCTATTAATAAATAAAATGAAAGGGAACATTAATGCCAGCAAATAGAAAAGGGTTTTTAGAGAGATGGAAAGCTCTCACACCCTGCCACAGTGAATTAAACTTTAATACCAGTAATATAGTAACATTTTTATCAGGGCCAAGCTGTCCTGATCTATATTAGCTATAAATCCAAGGAAATAAGGCTTGGAATAAACAGATTTAAATCTGCGCCAACTCATCTATTTCTAATTAAACCCTTACCGCACCAACTACCTTGTATTTGTTGTGAATTATATCACTGACATAAAAGCTTTGAAGAGCTTGAACACACGATACAAAAGGGTATTTATTAGAAGGAAATGAAGCGCAGTAATTATTTTTGGGATGCACGCGAGAATAAATAAATAAAAATGTGATTCTCAAAGTATTTTTAATATTACATGTGGGAGTCGAAGTATTTCTGGAATTTGTGTTGGTGGTAAATGGTAGTAGTAAAGAGAAAAACAATAAAAACGTATTTTTTTCCTTGTGTAACGCAGGGCAGAGAAAGACATTAACACAACATGACGACACACCTAAACCTGCACCAGAAATGTTCTCCCTGAACAAAACGAACAGTCATAATAGATTGCCTAAACGGATCCATGGCTGTCTAAAGGTTAAAGGAACAATGTGATATTTCATAACATGGTTAAAATGAGAGGTGCTGAAAGGATGTTTAATGCCATTGCTGGAGTGTCAAACATCATTGAAACTATTCATTGTACTGACATGCATTATGTTTTTTCTCTTCAGAGGATACATTTGTTATTTATGAAAAGCATTGTGTTCCATTGCTGTGCAGATACAGTGTAATGTGTACTGAAGGTTCACTTACAGTAGCTAATAAGTGACTAATACATTACAGCCTGTTGTTTTTATATTATCAACTTAATCATGATTCTTGCCAGTTTTTGCATTAAATGTCTCTGTTTACTGTGTATTTACATAGTAGTTACTGAATAAATAAATGGGTATTTACACATAATTACAACAGCTTTTGGCATAGTTACAATGTACTTAAATATTTGTGCATTATTATTATTATTATTATTATTATTTATTTCTTAGCAGACGCCCTTATCCAGGGCGACTTACAATTGTTACAAGATATCACATTGTACATTATTTCACATTATACAGATATCACATTATTTTTTACATACAATTACCCATTTATACAGTTGGGTGTTTACTGGAGCAATCTAGGTAAAGTACCTTGCTCAAGGGTACAACAGCAGTGTCCCCTACTGGGGATTGAACCCACAACCCTCCGGTCAAGAGTCCAGAGCCCTAACCACTACTCCACACTGTGCATGATATATGTAAGTACACAATTGTATCAGAAAAGGGTTAGGGATAGGGTTAGAGTTATGTAGGGATAAGGTTAGGGTTATATCATGCAAAAAGATTTACACCTTAAGTACATTGTAACTATGCATAATAACATTGTAATTATTTGTTTAATAATTTACTAAGTAACTACTATGTAAATATATAGTAATTTCAGACACTTATGGATAGATGTACTAAAATGTTGCGCTTGTTGCAATAGTCGCAAACCAGTTGCAAATGAGTCGGAAGTCTAGGGGGAAATATACTAAACAAGCGCAATGCTGTTAGCGACTTTTTAGGGAATGCTTTGCGGCACCAGTTTTTCTTTGCGGTTCAACCTTAGATGAATCTGTAATTATGGGCATTCCTACATAAATTCACAAAAAGGGGGCAGAGATAGTGCAAATGAGGGTTCTCAAATATTATAATGAGATGTACTAAAGCTGCCGACAAATGCGACACTTACAATTGCATCAATTTGTTAAGAACTTTTGAAAGCATTTTTTAAACAGTCGCAATCTTTGCTGGAATTTCCAAGTCTGCTTTTTCTCTACATTGCCAGTTGTGCTCAATGCAGTTTTGAGGTGAACACCCAAGGACCTAATTTTCACTAAAGTCAAGGTGTACTTACAGGCCTTGAAAACAAATTCCTATGCAGTTTCTGGTTTCCCCAGTGTATTAGGAGCAACAGATTGCCCACATGTGCCATTAACCCCTCCCGCGCATTCTGAATTGTCACAGCAAAAATGCAAATTGCAGTATGTTTGAACTGCGACTTGCACATCTACCCCTTAATGTAACGTGTTACCCAATTCTTTTAATGTTTGCATTTCATATGAGAATATATATGGTGGCTGGTTGGTTAATTGTCCATCCTCCCTCAGATATACAATAAGAGTTGAGAGATATTTAATGTTACAGGGTGAATCATTTATACTGGATCTCATTTTGGAGTTTATCTTGCAGTTATTCAAATCCAGCTACAGTCAGGGTGAATCTCACTGTTTCAAATCATGTCACATTGCTTAGCATATGTGGAGTTTGATTTAAGCAAAATCATTATCTGACAATGTGAACAGATTTACTGTGTACACATATTCAGTATGCACAAGGGCTAATGCAATAAGTCCATTACCAGTAATTATTATTTTATAATTGCGTACTGACATGGTCGGTAAGATATTTTTTATACCAAAAGTTTTTGTATGCTAAGTAATTATAAGTTAAGGTAAACAGACAAGTCCTTTTGATGTTGCAGCCCTGAAGTTAAATACGATTTTTAATTGATGTAATATTTTTCAGTGTACAAGCCTCTTTTAATTATATTCCCAAATAAAAGAGGACGTATTGCAATTATGCAATAAAAAATGAAAGCCTGAAGAAGATAATAGATAAGCTTTGCTTTAGACTCAAAAAAAAGAATATTTTAAACTGTTCATTAGACTTTCCATACAATTAATGAGAGCGGAAAGATACAACGAAGAATACTTCTACAAATTGTGAGTACTGTCAATTTTACTAATTAAATGGTAAGGCATTTTTATTATATTACAATATATTTACTTATAGTCCATTTTTGTGTTTGTTTTGTTTTTTGATGATAAGAAAATGTATCTGTTAATGCCAGCCTTGCTTTTCTTTCATCTCTAGTTCTAAAGATGTGAAAATTAACACAGATTTAACACAGAAAATGAAAATCAAAGACTTGCAGCTGTGTTTCAGCACAGAGATAACTGGGTGTGAGGATTCGGAAGTTGCTGCTCACTCAAAGATTTCACAAGCCCTTCAGAAAAACATAAAGCCATCTGTCACAGACTTGGAATGTAATAATCCAGATCACTGCTGTCTGATGGACAAACTGGCAGATAACATGCCAATCGCTGGCCATTGGATGTGTTTATCAAGCAGCTAAATATCAACACAAGATACAGTAAATCCTGCTTTGAGAGGGAACACTTTGCAGTCTACTTGTTCGGTATTAGGGAAGCTTACTCCAAGATAGCTGTCCCTGATAAATCTGTAAGCTGTCATGTTTTATGGACAATGATATTCTTTCTGGTCCCTGATAAATGGTTAGAATGTTCAAGTGATACTGACTTGACTTGTGTAAGATGAATAAAAGAAGAAAAGAAACCGGTTTACACCTGTTGTTGCATTTCTTAAATAAAAGCCCCAGATGCTTTTGGATCTAAAAAAAATATGTTGTAATTTTAATGTGTATTACACTGTGGTTTTACTGTAGTGCTGGTAATAGTTTGCTAAGGATTTTATAGCAAGAGTAGTGATATTCCACCATCGCTCCTTGCAGTGTATGCATTCATTGATACAAAATAACTATTCCTGAACTGAAGGAAAACTTGGGTGAATCAGGTCGCGGATGGATCACACTAGATATGTGAACTGATGACTATCTGAAAATTTCTTATCTTTGTGTGATTGTGCATTACATCAACTTGGATTGGATCTTGAAAGAAAGAGTGCTGTGTACATTACGAAAAACTGCAGAGAACATTAAACCAGCCATCATACATGCACTGAGAAAGTTTGATTTGGACGGGCTTTTTTCTAAACTTGTTTATGTAACAGATCGTGGTGCTACTGTGAACTGTTACATGCCTGAACTGCATCAATACAGTGTTGCAAAATACTATCGGTCAAAATGTGAATGAGGATGTTTTTTCCCCAAGAAACAGCGAGCATCGTTGAAGCTGTAAAGGCATTGGTGACATACTTTAAACAATCCAACCTACAGAATCGGCTACAGAAGACACTGAAGGCTTCTGTTGAAACGCGCATAAACAGTATAAACAGTCTTTATATTATGCTGGAATTATTACTAATAAGAGCAAGTTTAAGAGCAAATACGGTATATCTTTTTTGGAATGCTACCTGTGCTTTTGATATGCAGTGCCTTTTAAACCTGTTTTACTGTGAATAAAATTACTTTTAAACAGTGCATGTAAAATAAACAGCTTGTGTGAAAATAAATTAGACCTGACGTGCCTGACAGGCTCTGAATAAATGGACAGCAAAGTGTTAAAATGGCATTTTCTGAAAAATCAGGTTTGTTACATTTGTGATAATGTAGCATTATATAAGATTTTGTACAGGACCCTTTCCTGCTATTCCTGGGTAACGAAATGTTTGATATGATGAAATACCATTTAATAGATCATTAAAGTATGCTGTGTATGTCAGTTTTAAGTACCGGTAACTGACAAAAGACTATTGGAACAAATGGTGTTTCTATTTTCTTTATCCATATTGCCAAGGAAAAGATTTAGTTAAACCTTGCAAATGTGAATCCATTGCTGGTATATATTCCATATGCTTGCGATACATAGCATATTAAAAAATAAGCCCCAGTTAAGATTATGAAAGTGGAAGCAATCAAAATACACTACCATCTAAAACAGACTGCTCTGCTATCATATGACATTGTTCTGCTTCAGTCTGTCCTATTTTAGTAAAGAACATTAGAACATACACACATTTAAGTGGAAAGTGCTTATCTATAACTAGAATATGAAAGCCTCTGTAGTTAATCCAAATAAAGTAAATCTGAACTGCATGCCCAGAAATAGTATCAACACGTTTAAGAACCTGCCATAAAGCCATCTACAACTCTTTTTTTTCTCAAGATTAAATTGCTTTTCAAGGTGTCTTTAGCTGACCCAAGAGCACTTTAAAAATGTGCAGTGGGTTTGTTAAAATGATCAAATACTTTTCCATCTTTACACGTATTAATATTATAAATTATTTTCATTAGATAATCTGTATAGTTCCATGGAAAGGTGCTGGAAGTTCTCTAAACCATTACCAATGCAAGTGATATTTTTTTTTTTTTTTTTTTTGCCATGGCAAAATTCCCAATTCTGCAATTTCATCTATTCCTTAGTTGCTTTATTGCACATTTTGTAGTTTACTGTATTTCAAAGTACTGTAGCCTAAACATGGGGTAAGTATTTGTTTAGCATCCAGAGACAACCAAAACAAAGATTTTACTGAACATTGAGTTCTCTTGTGGAGGTCAGAATTTAAATGAAGACCACCGATTGGTGACAACAGTAAATAACATTTGAAAACTTACAGTAGTATTGATTTTTCAGTGAACTAGATAATCCAATTTGAGTATGATTCCCAGTCTACAAAGATATGAGGCTGTGACGGATATGACAGCATGTTTCTGATAGCTCGAATCCACAGCCATCAGAGATACGAATCATGGAAATGGTTGAAACCAACAATAGCTCCAGGCTACATTAGAACACCAGCCGTGCACTCTACTTAATGGAGTCCTTGACCCTGTGCCAGTTTTGAATTAAAGAAATCTTACAGAAATTTCTATAATGTTGTTGTCTTCTGGTGTCCATATTGTTTCAGGTTTATCATAGAACAGAAACCAAAGGCACTCTTTAAAAGTTAACTTTTTTAAAATCAGGATTCTTTATTTTGTTTTTACTTTTAGATTTTATCTCAATTTGACAGGTTTATGTTAAGATTCCAAGATACAATATGATTGGGTTCAAGATTACTATGGAATAACTAAAACATGACCCCATCATTTGGGGTTCATAGTTATCCCTATTAACCCCTGTTCATATACTTGAGATATAAACATATCCCTCTAGTTTCAACGAAACAGCTATAATCTGTGACTTGCATTATTTTCTTGTGCTTGGCGGGATTCACTGAGAATACAATACATGTCAATTACAGTATTAATTGTTCACTGTTCCCCTGCAAGCCAAGTTTTCCTTAGTATTTAAAATGATTCATGTTTTTCAAAGTGATTTGTTTCTTCATCTTATAAGCATTTTGTACCAATGTGCATACTGTATCATTTATTATTATACAGATTCAACATTAATTAATCTCCTCAACAGTATGTTTATTTTTGAAAAATGTGCATTCTCTTTAGGCGTTCAGAGTGCTTACTGGCACATTTTCTGATTTCCTCTAAATATTTCATATTACCTAGAGTGGTCACCAATCCAAACTATAAATGATATTCTTAATTTTTTAGCGTATGGGTGTGGACATGAAATAAAACAAAGAAACAAGCACAAGCATCAATACAAAAGGTTTAAACAAAATACTTCTCAGGTGGGGCATTTGCCTTCATTGAGTAATTCACCTTTTAGTCATAATACAATAGAACCCAACACAGCACAGCACAGCACAGCACAGCACACAGGTTACTCACCCAAACTCCCTCTCTCAAACAAAGGATGTCTAGCTCCTTATATGCAGTTGTGACTGGAGCATAATTAATCATCCATTTTTCAATTATTCACTCCAGTCCCATTCTCACAGGGAGCTGACAGGGCGAGATTAACTCCTTCCGTGCCAACAACACAACCCATGTGCAGGGCCTCTGCCCTGTCACAAGCACCTAGTGTTTTTATTTGCAAACTAACAAATATACAAACCAAAATGTCTTGTACAATATTTGAAAACACCAAACTAAGATTTATTGAATGATAATACATATACCTTTATATATATATATAAAAAGGTACAAGGACTAACAAGCACATTACTATAATTGAAATAGGCCTACTGCTTATCGTTTACAGATGTACAGCAGTTATTAATTATAGATGTTTTCTTTCATTTACTGGTACAAGTAAAAAATATAACTTTCCTATGCAACTTCTTGAAGCATTCTCCATCTCTCAAAGATCTTTTTTTTATTATTAGTTTTAGAACCTCTGATTTGGGTTTTAGTTTTAAAATAGTTCCACTACTGCAGTGTTTTCTTTTCCATCTCCACTATTCTTTGGCTCCTACCTACAATCTTAGCTTTCAAGCAATTAATTCCCTGTTGGGTTTAACATTAATCAATCATAGAATGCACGAGGCAGTCAGGCTTAAAATACTTAGGAACGCAGCATGCAGCTGTCACACTAATAGCTGGAGGTTCTGCTAAGTAAACAAGGACTGAATTGGAATCTGCCAAAATTATATGCAACCCCTAAATGAAGAACGTTTGCTGTTGCTTTGTTTTGTTTTGTTTTGTAAAAAAAAAAACTTTTATGGTTTAACAAAATGAATTTTCAGCAAGGTACATATTTACATTTTCATGCTAATGGTGCCGCAGCAAATATTGACTTGTATAATTTGTTTCCAGTTGATACCTCTATGGAAATGTAGTACTGTTCTTGGATTCTTTATTGTCTTACTTTAATGTATTCTTCTGCTGTTTTCTCCTGAAACTAATATTTATTTGCATATAATAATAAAAAGGTATGTTCATCTGCATAGAGTATTTTACCTGCACCATATTTAAAGAAAATAAATGTCCAGATCTTGTGTTCTCATCTTTTGCCAGCCTCCATTTCATGGTTCAAGAGTGACACTTTTAGGCGGCATCTGGAACTGTTGTTGCCATCAAGTGTGTTACATAATTTGTTGATATACATTTAAAAAAAAAAGCACAGATGATCAAATTAGACATAGTTATTATGTATCAAGTCTGTGTTTTAGTTTGTAGCATTCTCTGAACAATTTAATCTCATTCTTATCCTAGCCAATAGATCCCTGATCCTCTATATAAGGAGCATCATAGAAAGAGCTGCATTTAATTGTTCAGTAAGATTTTTCCTGCCACATGAAGCTTTCTATCACTATTAAAATACATACTCTTGTTGTTTTACTTACAAATACATTATTGTAGGATAATCTAACAGTTGCTGAATCGTAAGTTTATTTATTTTTTTACATTTCCTTTATGTATTTTTTTATTCTCTAGACAAGCTCAACTTTATACACATCTACTTGATAACATATTTTAAACATGATACACACACAGACAATTGTAGCATATTCACAGGGCTAATTAATAAATTTGAAATGTATTGACACTCACTAAAGCCAGGGACTCAATTCCAATTTCAGAACTATATACAAAAAAGAACTATGTACAAAACATTGGATCTGCAAAATGAGGTCAAAATAGCATAATGACGCTACACTCCCCAAAGCATGGCAAGATCCAGGACCAAGGACCAGAAATACTGAGATCAAGATACATTAATCAACTGGTGGGGGAGACAACCTTGAAAAACTGGTCTTGTCTTTTGCTTTGTGCACAAGCACTTTAAAACAAAATGTTAGCAAGAAATGCTTAATGAGGCTTTAAAAATGGGTCAGAATTAATAAATCAGATCTTCAATAAACTGAGAGTAGAGGAAAAACACTGTCAACTAACTGTGGAATTAGTCATAGTAGTTGCAGTCATAGTAGCAGTAGTCATATTATTATTATTATTATTATTATTATTATTATTATTATTATTATTATTATTATTATTATTATTATTACTGTTGTTGTTGGTGGTGGTGATGCAGTTCAACTTGTGCTTTGTATCTCCAGACATGTGGACTGAAGGCAAAGCAACAAAATGCCCAGACAAATGTGGTACCTTGTGCAGATCAACTTCAAATAGACTTATGTCAGACAATGAAATTAGGACTTGAGTGCCAGGCTTGTTTATGCAGGCAGTTACAGAATCTCAATCTGGTGATCTTTCCAGTTGTGTTGAACGGCCTCCACAGGAGTTATCAGGTAAAGAGCAGCAGTCGTATTTCGTTTGTCAATCCATACCATCTCCAGGTGAAATGGGTAATAAACCCCAGTCTAACACTTTCCATTCTTCTGAATTGAGATTATTTTATATATGTACATTACATTTTAATTGACCTAAATAAATAAATAAATAAACAAACAAAACATGAAGAAAATGTCTGAATCTTCCAATAACCAGAGTTCATTTTCTTTGAGTCAGTGAGCCATATTAAATATATTTACAGTGGTTCAGCAGCAAAACTAACCTCATAAACTGCCATTAACAGAAATTTGCAGAAGAAGACTGATGTTTCAACAAAATATGTACCTTGCTGACTTATGTTTCAACATAATTCCACTCAGAACTAGAAAAGTGTTAAGGCACAATTATTCAGCACTGAGTTGTGAAATGCATACAGCTCATGTTGTGATTGTTTTGCAAACTATCAAATGCTAAATGTTTTTGGCACATATTTGTATACAGATGAAATGTATATAAAACTGTTGTAATGTTTCCGACAGAGAATACAAACAGGAACAGCATTGCCTTTACAAGTTGCTGAATATAACATGGACAAAGCCAAGAACAGAGCAGCGTTTATAGACACTGACCTTTATGGCTGTAGCAACTAAAGATATTCTTTATGCTGCAGTGTTCAGCTACCTCCTTTCCCTTTATATGGATATAAGAAAATCCATTCATTGCAATGGTCATATTATCAGAGATCTCCAATGTGGCACTCTGTCTAGTATTGACCCCCACAAATGATACATAGAAATAATATACATTGAAAACAAAAGAAAAACTATGTAGCAACAGTAAACCCTTCCCAAGCATGCTGCAGGGCATCTACAGCTCAGAAGAGGAGACATTGATCTTATTGCTTTATGCCTCTGTGTGTCAGTGACATAGTTTGTTTAGAAAAATTATTTCTAAATGAAAGAAATGAAAAATAGGTCAGCATGTGCTTTCATGTGCAAAGTTCCATAGGCATAACGTCACTCAAACCTTAACATTTCTTAATTCTAGTCTGCTGTGTTTTATTCCAATCACTTGCCTGAGGGTTTTAGTAAAATTATCTATTATAATAACCTAAATGTCCTCCAATGGGCTCAGTATAGATTTATAGTATTAATCAGCTCCTTGCAATGAATTCAACACCAGCTTCTCTGTAACTCGCTGTGCTCCAGTTTCTAGTTAAGCACATCCTTCTTTTAGATGGAATGAGCCTTTCAATTACATGCCAAAGTGGAGTTTTAATATGTGGGTTTGCGATATTTTGCTGTTAACCTGAAATCAGTAGTTGAAACCATGAACACAAATCTCATGTTTTGAGTATGAACTCCAGAGGGTAAATAGCATAATAGTGCACAAACTTTGTTTTGGTTATGCCAGGTTTTTATTTATTTTTTTATTTTTTTCTCCAAAAGGATCCATTAAACCACGATGCATTGACTTGCTTTCAGCACTGTCTTACAGACAGTTGCTGAGAACTGGCGCTGGATTTTCAGATTGATTGCAGAGTGAGTTCGATGGCCACAGCTGTGATGCTGATACAGTATACTGTCTGCTTCTTTCCCTTTTGCCCAAAAAGAGCATCATCATGGGCAATTCTATCACTTTTTGCAATAATGAACCTTTACATACTATAAAACAAGACTGTGGCCAACACAAGCAATCTGCAGCCTCTCTGCCATAGTGTCAGTAAATGGGAGAGCTAGAGCTTACACCATTTGTTTTCATTGATCTCACATCTCCTGAAGAATTAGACTAGGGAGTCACAGAGAAAATGGAAAATCAACGTAAACCATAAAATGTTGAAAAAGAAAGACAAGGTATCTACAAGGTTGAGAATATTGCAATAGAATGCCAAAGAGGTATGCATGGGTCAACTACCATAAGTATATGCTTATAACTAGCACCAACTTATAAATCAAGCATGCATATAATAGACACATTTAGAATCCCATATCAAGAGAACACACAGGTAACTCCTACCACAAATAAGATGCATGAGTTAATAACCTACACAAGTTATTTTAAATGAAAGATTGTGTCCATTGTTATACAGTAATTATGATAACTTGTCAATAAAGATTTTAAGGTAAATCAGTCTATATGCCCCAGACTACAGTATGATACTTATTATCAATACAACCTGTATGCTAGGGGTATCTAATCACAGTCCTGTAGGGCCATTCCACTCCAGATTTAACAGGTAAAATTAGATAGTGAACTACTTTAGAGTCTCGGTGGAGGTTTAATTGGTTCAATCAAGCAATTTAGAACAGAGTTGGAATAAAGAACAGGACCAAACTAGATCTGAGATATGTAGCACCTTAGCAATGGCACCATATATGGTTACAGTTGTCATTAGAAATATGCATGAACAAAATGTATAAATCCAAAGTCCAGATGATCCATTGTTTGCATGTAACTTGTTTGTTTCCCAGTCATATTGCTGTGTAAGACTTTCCCTGTTATATTTTAACTCAAATAGGAATTATTCCCTTTACTGAACATGACCTTCACACTCAACACCACTGGTAGCTTTTTTTTTTTCAATCACACCTTGACAGTTTTATCATTTAGCACAATGAAAGGAAATAGGTTTGTCAGGAAAAATAGCCTCAGAAAGTTAAAGCGCCTGGGCTTTTGATCAATTTGACACACAATTCTCTCCTGCTGGCCTTATCGAGACATATTTTAACACAATGCAAAATAAAATTTAAATTGATCTGCCCGTGCATTCAGCGTGTTGAAATTGCACTTTGAAAGCATAATAGTTAGATGTTACCAGGCACGATTCCAAGCAACAAGCTTAGTCTGATTAAATTATGCTGGATAGTCAAAAAGCATGTAAGGTGCTGAGCTATTGTGTAAGGACTGGCCTTACAAGTTACAATTGCTTTAAATATGATATGCTCCACTGAAACCCACAGAAGAGCAACAGTGTGTGTGTTGAGTGTTTCCCACATTTTATTTAATTTGTACTGTAATTTGTTCTTTTTATGCTTAAACCAATAAAGATATTGAAAAATAATGTTTTTTGAGTTTCTTACAGTTGCATGCCTCCAAAGAGATATTATGGGAGAGGAAATTGACATACTTTACTTTTCATATTTTTTTTTTAAATAACATTTTATAGAATAGTGGATAGCAGATTACACCTACTTTTGGCCTTTTCTGAAAAGAACTCTGCACTTCATGTTGTATATCCAAATTTAAAAAAAAATAGAACATGGAACAGATTTACTATCTTGGTGTATTTGACAACATGCAATTTGTCATAGTCACAGTGAACTATTTCTTTAAGTTTTACCTATCCTGAGGTAACAATTCAGACTTTGTAGAGTGCTAAATTCCTTTTCTATGTATAGAACATCATGATAGGTAGGCTTTTGAGATCTACACAGTTTGTAACTGTCAAACTTAAAGTCCAGCAATTACTCTCAGATTCCATTCCATTACGTCTGACAACTATATTTTATGTCACACAGGGATGCATTTGCCATGATTTCCAAGGGTTTACATTTCTCATGCTAAATTATTGGAATTGAGTCTTTCCCTGTGGCGCTTTGGTCCGTCATCTGACAAGAGAAGATGTCTGTTAGTCTAATAATTTGGAAAAGTCTGAAAATTTAATGGACCATCTGATATTTTTGAACACCTAAAAGAAAATTATTGTGAATTAAGTGGTTATGATAGATGAGTGACAATAGCACTGAAAATGTTGTCTTAATTGTGTGGTTCTTTAATGAGCTAAGTATAGACTGTGATGAATCACCACTCTGGGGTTGCTGCGAGGGGTCCTTTGCGGTCATCCATCGATGGGAAGTTCAGCTGTAGATTTGATGAGAGGCCAAAAAACACAGCCACGCAGCATTTCAGGAAATTCAACTTTGACTTCTCTTATGTCGCATGAGTTATACATAACTGGGTTCCCTTCTGCAGCAGTATCAATCCTATACATATATAGGCGTTGTGCATACTGTCTCTACATCAGTAAAATAACAAAGGAGGAACGGAGCAAAGAAACACATGTCCTCCATTTACACTGAATTCTCCCTCTTTCCCCTGCTCGCATTAGAATGTAGTGTCTTCAAGGTGCAGAATTTAAAGCATAATAACAGAATCGCCACAAGACCATCAAACTCTTTTACGTCTTCAAACCCAGGCTTCCAAAGGTAAAAGCATGTGAGACTAGTGAATTAGCCTTGCACTGCTAATAAGCAAAATGTACTTACGTATCTGACCTAGAGTATATATATTTTTTTTTTCTCTGGGAAAAAATTGATTCAATTTGAGTGGTTCTTTATATTCTTGCTTGATAGTCTTGCTTGGAGTTTATGTCATCTACTGGAAGCATTTAATGTACACAATGACTATAAAGATACCGTAATAGAACAGTAACATTACCTGCTGTTCAATATTGCAATGCCATCTAGATATAACATCAAAAAGCTGATACAACAATAATCACTGGGTATCACTTAAAAGAAAAAAGAGTTCTGATCAACTTGAGTTGCTGTAGGCTACCAATTAAATCATATTTCAGCAGCTATTATCAGGCAAATCCCAGTACTACTAGACTATTAAAGAGTATTCAAGCTGTCTCTGAGTTTAGGTAACAAAGCACTTGTGCCCAAATGTCTCAAACCGTTTAACTGAAAACCCATCACGCAAGCATGGCATTTCACACAGTTTTTCTTTTTTTTGTTTCTTCTCTTTATGTTTCCTGTGTTTCTTCATCAAAGCAATTTCTATTAATAATACACGTGTCACCATTTTCAAATCTGCTTGGCTATATTAAAGGAAATGGAAGACAGAATTGGGTAACACTTTACATTAAGGGATACTAACTACGGTGTAATTATATGGTAGTTACATAGCGAATACATGTGTACTTACACATATTTGCAGTGTTATTATGCATAGTTACAATGTACTTAATGTGTAAATACACATGGATAGATTGTAACTATGCATAATAACATTGTAATTATGGGTAAGTAAACATGTATTTACTAAGCAAATACTATGTAAATACACAGTAATAAGAGACGCCTAAGTGTCACCCTAATTGTATTCCAAGCACTTCAAGCCATTTGAAAAGCGGATGTATGGAACAAATACATTTCTGCAGTTGTTGCATTCATTTTCTAACAATAATGAATTAAATAAATTGCCTAACAAATCCTGCTGATCAGTCATCCTAGCCCCAATCTGCAGTTTGGTTTCCAACAGTTTGACTTTTGCTGTTGGAAGTGGAGTTGATATGATTAACTTTTTAGAACATTACAGCAACACCGGAGATTACGTACAGTAAATGTAAGTAATTCTTTAATATTTCTTTAATCAAAATGTAGTACCGGTAGTTCTCTTCCACCTCTTGGCATCACACTCAAATACAGGCCATTGCTACAGTATTCTTTTGTATGCAATTATCAGGTAATGATTTTATAATATATATATATATATATATATATATATATATATATATATATATAATTTAGAGAGACTATTGTTGTATTCTAATACATATTTTAATATCTATGATCCTGTAATTTACAGAAAGACCATTTTTTAATTGTATTTTTTACTGGCAATCATTCTATTTAAATTAAAACTTGATTATACTTGTTTATTTCTTTCTTTCTCGGCTTGATCGGTAATGTCACTTTTGAAACCAAACAAATCAAATGACTATTCTAGTTATGATTAATAAGTGCACTAAATTAATTTCATTACTGTATTAAAAAAGAAAAGAAAAAAGATACGAAAATAAGCAACCCACTCCTAAGCTTGTGGTTTAAATCTGGTTTGAAGACAAAAGTTATTTCAAATTTATTATTTTTTTTTTCACAGTGCAATGAAGCACTGCTGTCTTTTCCTCTTGTTTTTTTTAAACCTTTGTTGGTTCTCATCTCTAAATCTTATTGTCTAGTATTTCACTGACAGCAAGTAAGTGGTATTGATGCTTTACCAAAGAGGGTTACATTCAAGACTGCACACAACTTTGTTAATGTTTCAAAGCTATATGAGCCACTCGGTATTGTGGAAGAGGCATAATTGCATTTTCAGGTAGAGCAATCAATAGTAATTCCAGAATAAGGAAGCCTTTTTTCCAGATAATGAATAAGAAAAAGATGTAGTGCAATAATATATAATCATCTGCTCACAGTAATGTCACAATTACTATTAACAGATTGGTTTGTTGAGTTCATAATACTATACTAAGAATGAGGGAGGTCTGCTTCCACACCTCAAAATATGTAGCTCCCAGTGTCATTCAAGTAGAGACAGGTTTGTAGTCTCTGGCTGCTATGCTTTCAGTGGTGGTTTTATGCAAATGTAGACAGTCAACAAAGAAACTGCCTTTTTGTCAGTTTTTTCTTTAGGTGTATGGAAAACTACAAAGCGGTATGTAATTCAATATTTTAAAATAATATTAATCATCAGGTTTCATTTGACTTTGAAGCAAAATGAGTTAATTCTATAGGGTGAATCAAAACTTTTGGCCATAGCTGTAGGATTAGATACATCATATAACAAAATCTGCATATATTGCAAACTAGGGTATTTTCTAATTTTACTTACTTGTACATAATCCCTTTTCTCAAACTCAGTAATTTCACAGTTTATTGAAATTGTAATTGCTCTTGTGCCTTAATAAATAATGTTTGTGTTGCTGTTGTAAATGCATTTTGCACACACAGTATTACACTATTAGATTCCTAAATAATACATATTAAAAAATAAACAATAATAATAATAATAATAATAATAATAATAATAATAATAATAATAATAATAATAATAATAATAATAATTACAAAATAGGAAGATGGATTTACAAGAATACTGCACTTCCTGGACATTATGAAATATATATATATATATATATATATATATATATATATATATATATATATATATATATATATATATATATATATATTAAACTATATATTAGTCCATCACCTGCATTCTCAAAAAAGGCACTTTACTGTTACAATAATGATTTCAAGTGTGAAACGAGACCTTTATATTCTGTATAACACTAGTGCCCTACAAAATTGGGTGGATCATAAGAAATTGAAGTTGCAAGATGTGGTTTTAAGCTGCATTTACTTGGCATCGGAAGAGACATTTGCACAGACAGCAAGTGGCAAACAGCTGATAAGAAAAGTGTGTTCAAGAGAATTAAATGTCACATTTCTTTATGGTAATTTGTGAAAACGTATATTGTCTAAAATAATTTTAACACTAACAGTACGTGCTTATGAGAACCTCGTATTTATTTATTTATTTATTTGTTGTTGTTGATAAGAGCATAAAACTCAAGCATAAATGGTTTGTTACAAAATGTATTCATGCATTTGTATCAAACACGGACAAAAAGGCCTTAATATTTATATTTTCTATAAGGCTACATAAGAAGAAAACAGTTCCATAAACCTTTGTTTGGAAAAGTGAATCTAGGTCTGTGGTTATATTCCTAGTAAAAAGTCTGGTATAACTTTAATTAAAAATTGGAAACCTCTCTCCTAAAAATAAGATTCTAATTAGTCGGGATGATCAATGCAATTGTAAGGCCCTGTTCCATCGTGTGATTTGGTGGTTGCTCTTTAAAGTTTATGCTCTGGGTTAAATAGACACTAAATTTAAAAGCCCTTCCATTAAAGATTTTTTTCCTGATGAATGTCTTTCTTTTTTACACCAAAAAGAGTCAAAGTCACCCACACAAGTGGAAGTAAGGAAAGTAAACCTGATGTGCCCTTCCACCATCTTGTGGGGTGGTTTAACTCAGCAGTGGATTTTTATTATATGTTTTTTATTAGAAGAATGTTATGCCAATTTTCAATAAAGAAAGCTCAATTTCAGTCTCTAGTATTCTTGAGAGGGAATGGCAGAAGTAATTACAATATAGGGGCTTAGATACAGTCTTTATCTCCCAAACCCCAAAATAACCCCTAAAAGAAAAATTAATTGAACCCCACACAGATATAGCCTCAATAGCATGCCAACTCATGTTCAGTTATGATTGTCTTTAAAGAACAAAATGGCACTCTTAAAAAAAATTCAGTTCATTTTATAGTGATAAGTGGAAATTTGCCATCATATTAAAAATGTCTGCACTTGAAGAAATCATTGCAGAAAGAAATAAAAGTCAGCGTTTTTTCAGTCACTTATCTTTTACAATATTTAGAAGCTTAATAAAGGATAGCTAAATTCAAAAGAATGAATTAGGTACCATTAGCATTTTACACCTTTAAAAGTGCCATATTCCAGATTATCTCCCCCCATGTTGCTTGTAACTGAATTTCAAGTAATTACTATTAAGAAATCCATAATTCTACTGTTTAATAGAAGGGTAGTACTCAGAATTTGTTCAAAGGGCCTTTAGAACTAGCTTCAAAACAAAGATGAACAAGGAAGGACTAGCTATTAAAATGAAGCCATGCATATTTTTGTATTATTATTTTTATTTAGACTATCCAGTTACTTTATCCCCAATTTAGAATGTCCAATTATTTGTTTCCCTTCACCGCAGCAGTTCCACACATAGCTTAGGGGAACTGAAGGTCCAGTGGGCGTCTTCCCATCCCATGACCAAGCCAGCTTCCTCTTCTACACCCAGGAACCTAAGAGCAGATGTTAGTGAGCTATGGGCCTCTGGAGGACAAAAGCCAGCCTGTAGGTGGCCGCCCGAGCTCACTAGGCACCTGGCTGGTAGGGTCCACTATAGCGCGATGGGGAGAAACAGTCGCTTCCGATTTTGCCTCCCTAACCAGCGGGAGCACCAGAACCAATGCAACGCTTCTTCTGGAACTCCCTGGTGAAGACCGGTGACTATTGCATAGCCAATGCAACATAAACAAATTGTGTCATTTCTGCAGGTTTAATTTAACTTGTAGTTGTTTGTAGTAGACATTTTAAACAACACTTTACCAAACGTTTTGAAATATTTGTGAGAGAATAATATCACTGCATGAGTTCACAATGTATCTGAAGGGGATCTAACTGAGCGCTGCAGTTCTCAATATAATTCCTGACAATTGGCATCTCTGTTGAAAGCACTTACTTGGATTAGCTTATTAAATGCTACCTTGTCATGTGACTGTAGAACCCACTTACAAAATTAGTCTCTTTACCATAAAAGAATCCCCCCCACCCCCAAACACTGGTTTTCTCTATGAAGCAAGTTCCAAAGATGGGACATTGCATACTCTGCTGTGTCAATTTAATCCTGTTTCCCAATATGAATCAATATTAACCAGCCTATTAATCCTATGCATTAAATGTTCCATCTATATGCTGAGAATCAATCTGTTTGCTTACATTAATTCATGAGATTGTGTAATCTGCATTTTAACGAGTGACCTTTTACTGTGGTTGGATTTCTTTAATTCTTAGCTACTTTACTCTTCGATAAATTTAAATGAATGTCCCTAGGTGGAAGTCTTTGTGATGATTCACCGTTTTGCTGTGTTCTCCCGTTCAGCCTCAAACAAATGTTACAAATCTGTAAGCTTTTTAGCTTAAAATAATTATAGATAGATAGATAGATAGACAGATAGATAGATAGATAGATAGATAGATAGATAGATAGATATGGCAGCTCAAATGCCAGGAGTTTTTAAAAAGAAATCTAAATGTAGTGGCCTTTCATCTTTAATGACTAAGTTTATGAACCTAGAAAACCTCAATTGGATGGCTTTGAAGTTCTTCAAAAGGTTCTTGTTGTTGTTTTTTGTCCACTTGTGTAGGTTAGCATTCCGTTTTTAAACATCCTGGCACAGCAGCTTGATCTTCAAAAGGAAGTGCAGGAACATTGTCACAGCATTGCTTGCCACTGGGGATCGGTCTTAAAACAACAACAGTCAGAGTCAGGGAACGTGATTATATACTAGTTGTGCAACCACAATTGAAACTTTTGAAGATTCAGATAGATTTGAACTTTCTAGAGTCATTTAAAGGGGTAATAGTAACCAGTTTGAAACAGTTTGGGCAGCAGTGTGGAGTAGTGGTTAGGGCTCTGGACTCTTGACCAGAGTGTTGTGGGTTCAATCCCCAGTGGGGGACACTGCTGTTGTACCCTTGAGCAAGGTACTTTACCTAGATTGCTCCAGTAAAAACCCAACTGTATTAATGGGTAATTGTATGTAAAAATAATGTGATATCTGTATAATGTGAAATAATGTATAATGTGATATCTTGTAACAATTGTAAGTCGCCCTGGATAAGGGCGTCTGCTAAGAAATAAATAATAATAATAATATTGTCTTATTATTTGCGCCTCTCACCATGGAAAAACACTCAGTGTTCACTTATAAGTTTATCTTTATGTGTTTTATTTTCACAGGTGAGGCCTCCTACCACAACACTGTAGTATAAGTTCACCAGCAGTGTTACCGTTAATATCAATGGACCCTACCGGAGCCTTACGCATACAATCCATGAGGCTGTTCAGAAATCATTTTATTAAATTAAACCTATATATTTGCCTCAAATGCTGTTGAAAAGCAGGTGTGTGAAATCATCATCTTCTGATATTGTTTCTGTACTCAGACAATACAGTACACAGCAATATATATATATATATATATATATATATATATATATATATATATATATATATATAAGCAATATATATATATATATATATATATATATATATATATATATATATATATATATATTGCTTTTGTAACGGTTCCTGTTCCTTTAAGGATAGATGGTGCTCTGCCCATATATTGTGTGTGTGTGTGTGTGTGTGTGTGTGTGTGTGTATGAGAGAGAGAGTACACAGAGAGAGAGAGAGAGAGAGAGAGAGAGAGAGATAGCACATGTGAGATAGCAAAATGTTATCTGCAAGGGGTATATACAGTAGGTGGTTGGCTTGGGGTTGGGATTGAATTCATGTCCATAACAATCAAAACCCCTCTGAACAAATTATCTAGGGAATCTTCTGACAGCCATTCAATCAGACTGTGCAGCCTTGGGGACATTCTTGAGATTGCTTCTGTGAGAACCACAGGTGACTGATCAGGGGCTAGATGGTCAGCCCTCTAGGGCATTGGCTAATAGTATCGGTGCTTTATTTAGAAAGAATCACACTTATTTGCAGTTATAACACCTTAGTGAAACAGACATTTTTCAAGGTTTACAAGGTACACAGGCTTGCTCATTTACTAGGTGCTTAAAACAACAAGACTCTTCACTTGTGTGGGTCACATTATTGAGGACTATGTCAAGCTCAAATGGAAAAAACTTTTTGTGTTTGCCTTTATTACTTGAATCTCATATTTTTTGGCATGGTTTTGTCCGTAGGCTACCATAAGTTTACCAGTAGTTACATCATTAACATTATAATCAATAAAGGTTATCATTAGGTACTTTTTAAACCCACAAATACCAGCAACTAAATAGGAATACACCCCTAAAAACATCAATTAAATAAAGCTTTGTGAATAGGGACCTGTAGCAGTATTTCTTTTCTATGTTAACCTAATAAGGCACAGTGATCCTGATCGATCTGTGCCGAGTTAGACGCCTCTGCTCTTGATATACACCCCCACCCCCAGGGCAGGCCAGCTCATCAAAATCAGAGACTGGGGAGCTTGTACTGGTCTCGAGTGATGTGTGCTCAGGATCACTGACCTGTAAACTATTATTTTGTAAAGACAGTCTCATGCATCACCAAATCAGAGAAATCATGTTCAGGGGGAAAAAAAGGCCAGGTTGACTGGCTTTTGACTAGTACCAGATATAAACGACATACAGCTGTGGCCAAAAGTCTTGCATCACATTGAATTTTAGGTTTTGCATCTCCCCTTAGAGTTACATTGCTTCATAAAGTTGAATGTTACGTTAATATTGAATTACCTATGGCTTTGTAGTTTTCCGTATACTTAACAAAAAACTAACAAATTAAAAAATTTGACATTTCGAAATCTAATGTGAAATACTGTACTGCTATTATGGCTTCAGGAAGACTTTTGTGATATAATTCTGTAGCTTCCTTGATTACATCATGTTAAATAAAAGATCAAAATTATGTTCATATAGTTTTTAGTTTTTAGTTTTTTTTTTAATGATGTCTCAATCCTAAAATTCTAGGTGATTTTGGCCATAGCTCTACTTCTTTCAAGTATTGTGAATAGGGCCCATGACTTAATGTTATTATCCATATTAGTAGTTGCAAGATAACCCGTTTTAGTGAAAGGAAGGAAAGTCCACTGGATAGCCTTAAGAAAGCAGCAAAAATTAGATGAGCCGTAGACACCAAGGGGCAGGGCTGCTTAGAAGGTTAAGCTGAGAAGTGCTAAATAAATCATTTATATCAGCAAAATATTTTCTCTCTAGAAAAGTATTTTTTTTCTTCTCATTTATTTCTTCACACTGCTCCTATTTAAAATCACCCAGCCAGATGCATAACGCCACTAAGCATTTTATAGAAAGACGCATTACTTGCTGAAAACTACTCCAGTCTCTTTTGCCCCAAAGAAACCAACAAACACTGGAGTTTTTATGTCTAAAAAAGGGACATTAAATATAATATCCTTCTTTAAAATAACGTAATGCTAAGAAAGGATATCCCCTAGACGAGACCCATTTAAGTGTTTACACAGCTAAATGACCAGTGTCATATTTAATTGAAATATAATTGCCTGCCTATATAATTGCCTGCCAATGGTGACTCTCTGCAATGTATTTTATTAATACTATTTAAATTAACTGAATATCTTTTATCTTAAGGGGCCATCCAAAATTATCGACATTTCATAATGCCCCTGAAGACTGGAAACAACAGGGCAGGATTAGCCTCAGGCTCTCACCAGGTGCAATAATGTACCTTTTCTTCATTCCTTTGAAACATAACCAGTTGTCCCTGCAACTAAAACCCACAGTAGTTGGAATTGAGATTAAAAAATGATTTATTCTCTTAGAAGAGCCATTATACCCAGTAATAAGCACTACAGTAGCATTTCAGGGAGCCAACAGCACAAACCTGCACTCAGGTGTGCTCTAAGCATTTTAAGCAATTCAAAGAAGATACCATTTTTTGAATGTTATTTTTTATTTATTTTTTTTCTTGCTACATCATATGATACAGGATTTTTAGATTAATCATTTAATATTTGGTTGCTGTTTGAGGGGTGTGTTTAAAAATACTTTTCATTTGTGGAAAAAGAAAATTGTGCCTCAATGAAAATGACCCAAAAGAAAGATGAATTGGTAGTAAATGCAGGTAGCATTAATCCTGTCATGTGCTATCAAGACAATAAAATGGAAGCATGTTATTGGCTATCTCCCTTAAAAAATGGTAAACTAGATTTTGTGTAACAGGTTAAATAAACCTTTGTTTGATCTAAATGAGAAACAACAGCAAATCACGTGGGATCCAGTTCACCCCATGTTTGTGTCTCTAATTATGCCTCTAATTTTAACAGCATAAAATACAAATCTATTTCTACAAATATTTTGGAGTTCGCCTATTTATGTAATATAATAATACAAATCATGTTGGTACAGAAATCAGCCATAGGAGAATACTTTTACTTTATTTACTAGTCAGCTGGGCCTATGCTTTGAATCTTACTTATGGTACCTAATTAAAGTAGGTATGGAGTAGTGCAGACATTGCAACATATTCTCTCACCTTGAAGAGTAATTAAACAATTTGGTTGCTTCATAGTACGAGAAGTGGTTGGAACTGCAATAACAACTATATTTGCAATTATTCTTCAAAATGGATAGTTTAAATTATAAGGGAACATAAAGAATGACAAGGGAAACTATTTATACAACTCCTGAAACATATATTAATTATGGTAGCTAGTTACCTAAACGACAGAAGACTTGTATAGATCTAGAAATATCATACTGAAGTTTCTTCAACAGAACACAACTTATATAGGATTTTACTGATATTTAAAAAATGTTGTATCTAATAACATTTTTTTTTTTTTTTAAGTGTCAGGAGTATGTGCAGTCTAAGTGCATACATCAGATACTAATCATCCAAACAGTGGCAGATCAAAATACTTCTTCTGTTTACAACATCATTAAAATAGGACCCTCGGTGTACCAAGGTTGGGCTGCATGATGTTTGTGTCACCATGTAAAGCAAGATTCCTGAAGTCTTGTTAACTTTAGTGGGCATGTACCTATGGGGTAATTACCACTTCCCTATAGGTTTACTATATGTATTCATTTTTAATGCTGAATATTTCACCCCCAAGGCTAGCCTGACACTCTTTAGATATACTTTATTAAATAGAGCAGCTGTCTGGCTCTAGCATGTTCTAGCATAATATATGTGCAACAAAAATAAAACATCATCAACAGCCACATGACTGAATAGGTCACAAGAATATAAAGTTATGCTGATGGTGTCCAGTCATGCTTGAAAGTCTTCAAGCGCTAGGAAAAATGGAAATTTGCATAATTTCTGTGAAAATTAATAAGTAATATCAGCTTGCTTTTTGTTTTTTTTGCTTCATTTCAAATTAATGTAAGAAACTGTGTCAAGAATTCCTTTGGGACTCTGTTTCTTTGCCACCATTAGATGCCTACCCCAAATTTGAAGGAATCCCAATGCTTATGACTTGATCCGAAAACATGTTTTACTTGTTTCATTGTACTTTCCATATTTCCATGTAGGACAAGTGATACTTGATAGTGAATGGTTTATGTGTCCTTTGCTGTCCCATGAAATTCTAAGAGAATTCTTTTAGATTTGCTGCCATAATATGAGAGTGTTACCAGTCAATTAAAATAACTCTTTTGTACATTCATTCCAACATTATAATCATGCCATGTAAGTACAGTACCTTCATGCTTCTTTAATTCTAGTCTACCCAGTAGATCAGGCACCATAGGCAATATCATACACTATGCCAACGAGAATGTTCACAGTTAAATTGGGTGTCTAGACCCTGTTGGTTATCTGCACCAAACATCACAATTATCTGAAATTGTGCTTAAGACATTTCACACCTGAAAGAAATATACATATAAGCCTGATGCCTGACTTCTGAAACACTCATTAGATCACAGACATTTAACCTTTTGCTGCTAGACCTACATACATCTACACAACTGCATCTGTCATTCATTCCGTTTGCACCTTTACTCTGTTTGGTATTAGCCAGTCCATTGCTTTTGTGTTTTTTTAGTTGCACTGTGAGTTGCTGCACACCTTGATTTCTACAGTATATTTCCTTTTTGTCAAAGGTCAAATACCCGGGGGCAACTGAGTCAATAATAGCTCTGCACATGTCATAATAAAAAGTCACGCTTTAGAAAACTGATTCCATACAAGCTGCCCATGAAGCAGTGCTGCACGTAAAGATATGAAGTTAGAATGTAATGATAGGAAGGAGATTTTAGATGAATCTTAGAAAGAAGACAAATATTTAAACTATAGCCTTCATCATTACACTTTGGTATAAGTTTAACCTTGCATTTTAAGGTAGTGTTTTGAAGTTGTAAGGGAATGAGATTTTAAAAAGTTATGGATATTAGTTGCCTATGCCGAGGTGTGAACTGAGAACTATATTTGAAATATGATCATGTTAGCAGCGTCTGAATATACTTCAGTCACTAAAGGGTTAACCCTGGTACTTTCTACCATGCATTCATACATAAACTACCATACCAAAACAAAAAAGCAATTATGGATTTCAGAGAAATTCAAATGGCACTTTATTTATATTCATTAAAAAAAATGTAAGTTTTGAATTTTAAACTGTGGTTTATGAATAGCCATATGTCACATTTCATTTATTTGACATTTCTGGACACAGCAGCACATTAAAATACCATGAAGTGGCACATGGACCATCTGTTAATGTGTCTGCATTAATCAACACTTTCCCTTTCAAGCATATTAAAAGTTCTTAACCCAACTGTGGTCCTGTATTGTAACACTAAAACTGGTTTAAGCATGAACAGTTGCTCCAGTATTTGCAGTATGTCTTCACAGTAAAAGCTTGATTATCTGAACTTCACAGTTTTCTGAGCACTGCTGTTATCTGTTGTGGAAACCTGCAAGCCTCTTTTTCCCTGTTGTCATAGAGAAAAGCAAACCGCAATCTGCACTCTACCTTACAGTACTCTGCATTACATATTTAAAGGTATAGGGGATTAGGTTTGTATTTATTTATTTATTTTTGCTATTGTTTATAATAGATACAGTCTGTCTGCCCGTCTTTTCAGGTCTGTTTGTCTTTCTATGTCTGTCTGTCTGTCTCACCAATTGTATGGCACTGCTTTGTTTTTCAGTACAGTTACTATACACTTTTGCCATTGTTTTTTTTTTGCTTTTTTTGCTGCTGTTTATAATCACAAATTGCAGATACCTAAACTGAAGTGTTACCTACATTTCGTGAGAGTTGGGTGTTCTCAAATATATTGTATTCTCTACTTGTGGGCTATGTAAAATGTTTCAGTCTTGGTAAAGAACATGCATTCTCAGTCCTGACTTCGCCTGCCTTCACTAGGCTTGGATGCTTTTTCTATTTATCATCTGTTTGGAGCGTAAACCGTCAGGTGAGAAAGATTTCTGATATAAGTTAGGAGCCTGAACCCACGAGAAACACACACAGCTACTATAGCAGAATGATTTGTGGGCCACACTTGATTTAAACCCTTTTTCTATCTTTCGGTCTAATGACTTTTGTATTGTTTACCTATAGGATTGCCATACCAAACCATACCATTTAATTTCCAGTGCCACCTGGCTCGTAATGCACTACACCTCATCTTTACAGCTGGCTGGGTGTGAGATACATCAAGGTGAAGTGACACCAAGGTCACATTGTAAGCCAGTGGCTGAACATACGCTTTAACTCCTGGATCCTTGTCTTTAAACTACTGTTCTAAGCTCACTATAATACCCAGCATATTCAGTAGTACTTCCTGAATGTTAGCCCCTAACAATAAAAAAACAAAGCAGTATGTTTCCCTCCAAAAATGTCTTTCCTTCTAGGGTTAAAACATACAGTTGTTTTTTGATAGGCAATTAGAAACAGAAAAAGAATCTTTGATTATTACTTTATAAGACTGCCTTTCAGTCTTTCTTCGGCCATTTAATGTGTGGCCATGTAATTAACATCAACTTAGGCCCATTGTAAAAAATAAAATAAACAGCTGCAGCAGTTAATAAAATGTATTCATGCACTGATCTTTAATGTCACCTCCGATAATGAGACAAGCTTGTTACCAACCACAAAAAAGTTTTAGTGATTAATGGCAAAGTTCATTTAAATCATTTATAGTTTCCAAAGAACAAATTATAATCATACTGGGATGAGATAGATGGTAATTTAAAGGATTATAGATATTTTAAAAAAAACATATTCTTAGATTATTATTATTTATTTCTTAGCAGACGCCCTTATCCAGGGCGACTTACAATTGTTACAAGATATCACATTATTTTTACATACAATTACCCATTTATACAGTTGGGTTTTTACTGGAGCAATCTAGGTAAAGTACCTTGCTCATGGGTACAACAGCAGTGTCCCCCACTGGGGATTGAACCCACAACCCTCCAGTCAAGAGTCCAGAGCCCTAACCACTACTCCACACTGCTGCTATATGGCTACTTGCTTAGATCAAGCAAGTAGCCATATAGCTATATTGTATATGAATACAATCTGGTTTCTTCACTTTTGTACTCATCTACATACATATTTTTAAAAAGCTTAAAGCATTGTAAGGAATTTTGTAATCATTTTTGTATTGGAACTAATTATTCTTTTATAATGTTTTTTCTTTAACAAACTGAACTGAGTAGCTGGGTGTGGTACTTTTTCTGAGCTATACCAATAAACATCTATTTGACATCAATAATATTGCTTGTCAGTTTTATTTTTCTCTACAGCTTGTAAACAAATGTATTGTTTAGTAGAGATCGAAGCTTTACACTTCCGAAGAGACCCAAGCATGAATAATCAGGGTTGAGACATCTCCAATGCAAATGTCTTTTACAAACTTGTCATTTGCATCCCTGTGGCTGCTTTTAAAATGTACATTTTCCTATGTTTATGCTTAATCGATAGGCGCTTACTTTTTTGCATGGATAAAACATGATACAATGTCTGCAAGATAAGTCTTCAGTTGAAATAGGAAGCAGAAATACCAATATGAAAAAAACAGTGTTTGTTTGTCTTCATTAAATGTTTGTTTATCTTCATTAAATAAAACATAAAAAACATGCTCATTTATATCAGTTAGGAAGTTGTTATTTGGTGAAAGGAAATGCAAGCCCAGGGTAATAAATGAGTGTTAGCAAAGACCAGATTCTGTCTTAGGAAGTTGTTTTTCCTACATATTTTACACAAACACACACACACTATATATATTGAAATGGTTTTCGTGTAACTCACTGAAGAGGCCCATCAATTATTTTGTATAATACATGGATACCCTTGTGATGCTGATATCAAAGAAGTAATAGGGCTGGCTTTCAAACTTGTAGCGGCTGCCTGAACTTAAAGCACATCACGAGTAGTGCTATGAGAGGAAAACACTTTTGACTTCACCAGATTTTTAAAAGGTGAAAAAAAAAAAATTACTAGTTTTATTTTCAAGCTTGCTTTGTGTGTTTTAGTCACTTTTTAGAAAATACATTCCACACTGAAGGCAATATCATAAGCAATTTCAGAGATTTGATGAAAATTACACTTATTCACTTTTATTAAAGCAAATGGTGCAATCAACTTTCGCCTGTCCTGTGCATTTTTCCATTTGCATTGCTTTGATGTCATTACAGTTAATAGATTTAGCACTCCATGTTTTAAAGTAATTGGATGTCCCTTTTGTCATGACTCATCCTATAAACCTCAAAATAGAAATCACAGATAACAGATCTGAACATATATGAAACAATGCAAGGACAAACTGCACATACAGTACTATAGTAGCAAGAGCTAAAAATGTACCATCTCAAATGGGAGGTTGTCAGTCACAATATGTATTTCTGGCATGCATGTCTGATTGTATACCAAAGCACCCTTGCACCTTTCAAAAGTAACTCTTCTGTGTTTTGGCAGTTTTTCAGGCCTACGCATTGTACCGTGTAGGGTTAAGAGCAGCTTTAACTTAAAAGCTCATCCTTAACTAGCAGAGCAGAGAGTTCAGCTAATTCCGCTTATTACCAGCACTCCAGTAAATTACTTCAAGGAACAGCATGCTTTTTTATTATTATTATAACATTAACACTGTCTCACAATGAAACCCAATGCTAACCATGTAACCTTCTTTGATACATCAGAACAAAAGGGAAAAGGCTTGAGAACCAAGCCCTTGGCTTTTCAAGGCTGTAACAACTATAATGAGCATTGCTGATGCATTACAGCTCCCCAAGAGAGTGTTGAAACCATTCTCAAAATTACAACTGGAGAACTCTTCACAACAAATCCAGCATGACATTTTATAATCCTAGCTTGTATTTTTTTCAGGCTATAAATTAACTTGATGTTTTACAAGGAAGTGAAAGAGGCTTTAAAGTGCTCTCAATGGGTTTGCATTGACATTTCACCAAACAATATGTAAGTGTTTTTCTTAAAATAATGTAATACTGGCAAAGAAAGTACCATCACACTTGAATTTGCACCCACTAACCAGAAAAAAGGACCCAAATACCCCAAGATCCAGTCAGGCTGGGTTCGTGCATACCCCTATTGGAAACGACTGCTTCTTCCAACCACTAGATCCCTGAAAAGTCTCTCTATTGGTGATGAGGGAAGCAATTTTAACAAAACGTTATGAACAAGATCTCTGGAACCCCTGTTCTTTGACTGACACAATTTTGAAAAATCCTTTTGTTCTTAAGCTGCAGAAAGGAACCCTGGGTGTGAAATGACCACAGGGGTTGTGTAACTGTAATTCCTGCCCCTCGGCAACTGTGAGTTAGTAAATGGAAAATCTCTATAGAAATTCAGCAGACAGTGGTTTAAATGCTGAAATGCATACTGTAGTAAACATGGTAAGTAATGATCTTAGCAGAATCAACAACCGGGAATGAATGCAGTGAACAGGGAATGGCAGAGTAGGATATTAACCAAGTAAAAATGAATTATTTGTGTTTTGAAATATTATTCAAATGACATATGCCTTTAACTCCTATTATACAGAATCTGGTAATGAAACTCATATTTTTCTGTTTATTTAATGTCAACATTATAGTGTTGATTGATTTTAAAAATCATTTAAATGGATGATTAATTAAAGTAGAGTTTATACAATAACATCCCAGTCTAGGTAACGAGAATCGCACATTTATTGGTAAATGTGTAATTTCTGGTGATCAATATATAATTATACATTGTTGATTAACTAGCTATGGTATAAATTAAAATTAATTCAATTCAATTGTATGATTTGCTTTTAATTCCACAAATGTAATTTATCATTAAGTAATATAAATGAGTAACTTGTGTCAGTACATGGTTGTCACATCTGAGACTAAGTGTTCCCTTGTCAACATTTCAGGAGCCTCATATGGGGGTACCCTTGTGCCATCACTAAAGAATTGCCCACTTGATGAAAAAATAAAACATGAAACATCAATAGTTGTGAGAGAATGTGGATGAGTTTCCTAACAGCAACCTCTTTCTAAAGTCTCAGAAAACCGACAAACTATCAGAAGCTGAAACACATTGGTTAGAGGAATAAGCTATTTACGAAACTGGAGGTGGTTTTTAGTTACTTCAGTTTGGAATTTGGTATCCTTGGGGTTTAGTTTTGTTTTTGCTCTACCTGTGTTTTATCAGGGAGATGTCTTGTAAAATGAGCCATCAATGAGTCAAAAGGACTTTTCAACTGTAAGCCACAGGGACTCCTCTTAAGATACACAGGAACAAAGTGAAAATGCATACTCAAGGTCATACCCTGTAGTTTTAGTTTGTGTCATATGAAGGACATTATTGTTCTGATAATAGGTTGAAAAAGTGAAGATGCCTAATTCAGCTTTAGAAATATCCTTGAGAAAATACTTGACGTACTTCTTCTAAGTGAGTAACTAAAAGCCTAAAGTACAGTACTATATTGTTCATATTGGCTGGCTACTGCATGTAAATTACACCTAATAAAATGAAACCTTTAATAATGACCTGATAGCGTTAAATCACACCAGGACAAAATGCATTGCAGACAGCACTTCTAGTTGTGCAACACTTTGGGTCACATGACTGTTATCTAATTCATGGTTTGTCACTTTACTATTAGTTAGTCGTCACTGTTGCAGAGCAAATAAAAAAAGTGTATTATCTACATCATATACTGAACACATTGTTCATAGAACATGATCATCATGTTTATATATATATATATATATATATATATATATATATATATATATATATAATTCAAGATTAAGAACTTGAGGTTTTTAAGGTTATGGCCCATAGTTTAAAAGGAAGGGTATATATATATATATATATATACAGGATTATACAGAATGTAATATTAATAATCACATGTCTGTACATTTTGGGACAATGGGAATACATTTTGTTTTGCTCCTTCAGTCTTTCGAGCAAGGCAATGCATGTGTTATTCTTCTATCTCTCCCCTGTTTCTCAAAGGTAATTGCAGCCAAGCAAATTAGTGAATTCCATGGATGCATAACTTAAAGTTATGATTGTTAAAAATAATAATACTGTCTTTCAACGACATCCTTTTTGTGTGAATGCTTTTTGCATTATTATTCACAACCTTGTTTGTCACAGGAATGACTAAGAGGCAACTGTGAGATGTAGAGCGTCAGTGTAGAACTTTAGTGCCCTCCAGTGGTTGATATGAGATATGACATGTATTCTCAGCTTTATGAGAAACAGGTACCAGAAACTGCCAGATAAGATTCATAAATGGTTTAAACTGTGGTTTGTTATATTTGCATACAGATTCTAGGGTATGGTTTGAGCTGTGGCTTGTGTCTCAACTAGTTTCTCTTGCTGATAGCTTGGCACAGAAGTACAACCAGTTTAAATTATTCCAATTTATTCCAATAAAGCTGCTGTTGTTGTGAAAAGCACCTGCCTTTGCCTAGTGTGTTTTCTTTTCAAATTGCAGTCGGTACCCAGTGCCATCACTTGACTATACCAGGGTTTCCTGTTCATTTTGTTTTAGGGAATGTAGGCTTTGGGTGCAGCCTTTACAGGATGGTAGTTAACTTGCCACAGGCTGTAACACTGCCTACCTCTGTAGAAAATATTGCTTCTCCCTTATCTTTCAATAAAGTAGCTCCACATCCCCAGAGTGTACTCGTCTAGCTTCCTATGCTTCTGGCTCACTCGCTATCAAAATATCTATTCATGTTTACATATGTCTTACTGTTTATTGTTTGACATGTATTGCATTAACCACCCACTATACATGCTGCAATGTGTTGTTACCTATTGCCTCCTCAGGGCCTTCTATAAACATTTGAAGTAAATTAATGAAATACACCAGAATCAGGCAAAACTGGGCCACCCTCCACTTTAATGTTGGTAAAACTCCTGGGCTCTAGGACTGCTAAGAGAGGAACTGTATTTGATTCTACTGTCTATTAGGCCTGATGAATGGAGAATAGCAGAGCGAAGAAGGTAATGATAAACATCACATGATTTATGAGAGCTGTTTACAACTGTAAGGCTCAAACATATTAACTCCTTAGCCTGAGGTAAAAGATGGCAAGAGACAAAAGTTGAGGGACAGCCCATTAATCTTCATAATATACATTAGATCCTTCTTCACATACTTTTCCATATTTGCTTAACAATGTACCTTCGAAAGATGAATGATATAATCTGCTTCTGGCATACTGCATGGAAAATGACTGCGAACTGTGACTGGGATTTTTTTTGCAGAAAAAACTGAACAAACACAAACTGCTCTAAGTTTGACCCCCTCAGATTACGGTCACATGAATGCAAATATTTCACACTTTAAAGATATTACACAAAAGCTAAACATATTGATTAGTGTGCATTTGTGTCCTTCCTTTCTACCCTTTCCCTTAGTTACAGCTGCTGGAAGCACCTGTTGCTAAGTGGTAAACAGCCTTGTGACCATGGGTATAAAAGCTCATTACAGTTGTTTCTCTGGTAATTATCCCTGTAATGGAAACCAGTTAGCTGGTATGCAAGAAGTTGCATTAACTGTTTTAATCTTACCACTGTAAAGTCTGAGCTTTTTGAATATTGAAATACAGTACTTGAATAGAAGTGGGTTAGATGAAACCTGTATCATTATTAGGGCTGGGATTTAGTCATGGTGGTCGGATTTAGTCATTTCTCTCCCCAGGGGGCGGCAGCGCTCGGGGGGGAGGGTTTAGGTTGGCCAGGGTGTCCTCAGCTTACTGCGTACCAACGACCCCTGTAGACTGGCCGGGCGCCTGCGGGCTTACCTGTAAGCTGCCCAGAGCTGCGTTGTCCTCCGACACCGTAGCTCTGGGTTGGCTGCATGGCAGGCCTGCACAGTGAAAAGAAACAGTTGGCTGACGGCACACGTTTCAGAGGACAGCGTGTGTTCGTCTTCGCTGCTCCCGAGTCAGCACAGGGGTGGGAGCGGTGAGCTGAGCCTAAAATACAATTTCAAATTGGGCGAAAAACAGGATAAAATCAATTGGCGACTACTAAGTAAAAAAAAAAAATAGTAGTGTATTATTATTATTATTATTATTATTATTATTATTATTATTATTATTATTATTATTATTATTACCAGGCAGTGACCCTCTTCTCATGGTATTAGCTTCAGTGTTTAAAGGGGCAGCTAACAGCTAATACATTTGTTCACTTTTTCATTTCAAAACTTTTTTGTTTAGTTGAAGGAAAAAAAAATGTACCGATGCTTCTAGGTTTGGCTACCGAGAAAAACAATAGAGCAGCTTAAAAGGAAGGAGGGGTCCGGCACGCCTGGTGGATTTCAGGGGGCTAGTCTATTCCGGTCATTCTGACTTAAGCTCTCTGGAGTCGAGTTTACATGCATGCAAGGCTCTTCACTTGCTTTTCTTGGTTGCTTTCATTTTACTAAACATAATGCTGAATTGTTACACGGGTAGAATTACAGCACCACTGCCTTCCCCCTGGAATGGGATGAACAGAAGGTTGATTCTGGGTATGGTTTTAACTTGCCAAGTGTTTGGGGGGGGGGGGGGGGGGGGCTACAACAATATTGAATTAGCTACTTATTTCTTTCTGTCATGCTTCACCGTCTCCCTTTTTTCACATGCTGTATACAATTTCGAGCCCACCAACAGTTCTGCAAAGTAGGAGAAACTAGGGGTGAAGCAGGGGAATTTTCTAGTGCAAGGGAAGCATCGCAAGATTCAGTTATTTACAGCTGGCATGACTGTGGTTATAAAAAAGCTTGCAACCCCACCAGGCTTTACCTCCTTGAGAATGGTGACTGGGTTCATCCTTATTTTATGAACCGGAATCACCTGTCAGCATTCAAAAACAATGGCTCGTGTTGACTGTGTAAATGGAACAGCATCTATTCAGTCTAATGTGAGAAGCTTTTTAGTAAGAGTGCTCTGTGGAAGTAAGTGAACATCATCTGTGCACTGAGAAATGAGTGACTACAGTAGTACTCTGGGTTATTTAGTCATTATAAATCAAATTGCCATCTTTTGGTTATTTTTCAGGTGATTGGGGACGGGGGAGGGGTTGCATTCTCTGAGGTACAGCTATACATCATCTGTTTTAGGGTTTAATCCCAGTGTTTCTGAAAGTATTTATGAAGCATGCACCAGGCTAGTGAATCTACAACTAAAATATAAAAACTTCAATTGCAAAGTGCTACAGCTAGGTGAACCCATTCAATGTGACATGTTAGCTCATTAAAAAAGGACTGGAATCTCAATGGATATGTGTTCTTCCTAACAAGGAGTATACGTCGACTCAACTAGGTGACTACACATATGTGGTGTGATAGGCGGAAAACACATATGGTCAATATCAAACTGTATACTCCACCACTGTATGTGAAACACGTGTTGGAATGGCAGAACAATATGTTTTCTTAGTGGCACAACTGCAAGGGACTCATTAGCTCTGATATTTCTCATCTTGACTCATGAAAGGTCACGCTGACAAATAGAAACAGAGTTAAATTGTAGAAGAGTGTGTTCAACAAAGGTTGAGGCTGTGTTTATGAATACAGAGCCCAGCTCATTGTGCCTGGCAGCCCACCTGACCTTGAGATCACTCAAGAACCGTCTGCCTGCATTCTAATAAGGACCTCATGACAGCATCACATCTTAAAATACTATTTATTGTTACAGCTTTGAAATGTCATTTCACATTTTTCTTGATACCTCAATGATGAATGAAAAAGTTCTCTGAAGATCAACAGTCTCAGCTGGGTCATTTTTTAAACCAGTTTAAGTCAGCCTCACTAGGCTCTAATTAAATTTAAGGCAGCGAGCCTTGGAGAAGCTGGGATTGAAATTAAAGTCGACTCCTCTATTCTTGCTTCTAAATCAACTTTCTTCACTTCTATAATGTTCTTTTTCTCTCTTGAGTATTATGCTGCAAGGCTGGTATTTTTTTTTTCAATTGCAAACCTTAAGAAAGTTTTTCATTATAAACAAATCACAGCCTAAGTCATGATATGCAGCGTGGATTTGCATTTTGAATTCTATGAATAGACAAAAATGAGTTTGTTCTCCAATGGCATTTTGATTCACACATTTTGTCAGTGATGTTACTTTCCATTTATATTGCTAAAGGCATCAAGGTAATAAGCCCGTTTTATGAGTTTTTCCACGACAAAGGACTCAAGGACAGCAATCAAGAGCTGATGGGGAACTGCACATGTGTCCTGATTCTAATGTTTGTTCAAAGCCATTTTTGATTGTTGTTTTTTTTAACAGTTTATCATGGCTTTACTGGTAAAAAAAAACAAACAAAAAAATGCACACGACAACCCTTGCATACATTTAAAACATATTTTAGGAACATTAATTAATTTAAAAAAAATGTTTTCAAAGCAAGCTCCAATGCTTACTGTTAATCAGTTAATTCTCTCAAGTGCAACTGTATAATTTGTTCACTGTTACTAGCAAGAGCTCTATCTGCAATCAGAACAAGACAATCTAAATGACAGCAGTACTGAACTCTGCAATATCCTTTTCAACATAATTATCATTTAACCCACATGCATAGTATTAGCAGGAGCTTGAGAACTGAGAGTTTTTCAGCTAAACTATTTCCTGCTGAGGTGTATCCAAATAAAAGTTCCCATGTAGAACTGGGCTCCTGCTTGTTTTCAATCTACCGAGAGGCATGCTCAGTTTTTTATGCAGGATACACCACTGAGGTCATTATTGTCAGGTAATATCATTATCATAACCAGTGATATACATTACATATGAATATTAGATTTCTATATGTGTGAAATGTTCTTTCTATTAAAAAAAACAGGCAATGCACAATACTGGAATTACTGCTTCATTTTATTTCACATGTTTCTAATATTTAAAAGCACAAAGCAGTTGATAAGATAATTAACAACACTGTGTATCAAATCATGTACAATTTGAATAAATGCATATCAGATACACAAAGATACAAGGGTACTGAAATATGTATTTGTATACACTACTTCATTTAAAGATAGCCTAATGTTTCCTTCTTAACCCACATCAGTTTGTTTTAATCTCAAGAAATGTCTTAAATGTCTTTTACTGATACTGTGTTAATAATTAATTACACATATCTTTAAATGATATGCTACCTCTTTTTCAATACTTGAAACAGTTACAGAAATCATAAAAAGAGTAGGAAATGGCATAAATCAAACCTCATCTGAATACAATAAAAATCCTGAAAAGGTGCTGTCGTCTTCACTGCTAGCATACACCCCATTCCAGTCTCGCAGGGTTTCCAGCCACACTTGGTCACCCGGATTTAACTTCAAGAGGATAAAGTTAGAAGCTTGGTCAATATCCTGTCCGTACAATGAATCCCTGCTTCTGAGCTTTCTGGAGCCATCGACAACCAGCACGAGTCGAAGAGGCCTGTTTCTTACAGTCACGTGGTAGGTGAAAACATACACCCCCGCAATGCTGCAGTTGAATTTACCGATACTTGCATCATAATGATTCTCCCCATTGTAGAAGATCTTATCGAATTTGACTGGGAAACCAGATGTAGGGAACGATTTACTGGGTGACAGGCCAACGCTGAAGCTAGATCGTTTGAGTACCAGGCTGTCACCCCTGGCTCCTTTAAATCCTCTTGGCCCACGGTCCCCTTTCATCCCTGGATGTCCCCTGTCACCTTTTGGTCCATTGTTCCCCCTTGTCCCTGCTGGTCCTGGTAAGCCTGCAGTGCCAGGGTTGCCTTTATCTCCACTTGCTCCAGGTTCTCCTTTTACTCCTTCCAGCCCATTGGCACCATTGGCACCACTGATGCCACGATCCCCTTTATCTCCCTTTTCACCTTTCATAGCCTTTTCCCCCTTCTCACCTTTGCCCCCTTTTTCCCCTAGTGCCCCGCATTCCCCTTTCTCTCCCATCTTCCCTTTCTCTCCTGTATCCCCCTTCTCTCCACTTAACCCCTGTACACCTGGAGGCCCCCCTTCACCTCTCTCTCCTTTCGTACCATTCTCACAAGGATCCCCTTTCTCTCCTCTGTCACCTGGAGGCCCAGTGAAACCAACATTTCCCTTCTCTCCTTTTGATCCAAAATCACCTGCAAACATTCAAGAACAAAAACAATGGGTCAAGTTGACTGTGTAAAAGGAACAGCATCCATTCAATCTAATATGAGAAGCACTTTAGGAAGATTGTAAGATTGGAAAAAGTAAATAAAACAATTTTCACATTGAGAAATGAGCAATTACAGAAATACTTATTTATTCACAGTTTTGCTTAACCCTTTAGTGTGATTAAAAACATGAATGAGAGAGAGTGTTCCAAAATACCTTTAGCTCCTTGCTTTCCAGGAATCCCTGGGATTCCACTCATTCCATTTTCCCCTTGGTCACCTTTGTCTCCTGAAGAAAGAAATTTTTGTAACAATGTTAAGTTTGATCTCAACTTAATACAAGTAAGTCATGACAAGAATACTCAGAAAGGTTCAAGAAAAAATGACTTTTTTTTTCTGGGATGTCCCGAAATACCATTTAGTTTATTTTCCAAATGTAATTGAAGTGAAACTGAAAAACAAATAATGTCACTAACACCCAGCAAGCCGAGCAGAGTTTCTCCCATTTCAATTGAGCAAATAGGTTCCAACAATTGCATGACCAGAACTGTAAGCAAGTATTTGTCTGTACTCTAATGCAATTCAAATTAAATGAACAGACCATTCACTACAAGAACATCCCATGAATTAGAAAGACCACATCATTGTGCAATAGATCAAACTGCATTGGAACAGACAGTTACTGTACCTTTCCCTCCCTTTAGCCCATTTAACCCAGCAGGTCCTGCTGCCCCTTGCAACCCTCTTAGTCCCTGCTCCCCTCTTTCTCCTCTGGGACCTGGAAAAGGTAAAACATTTTGAAGAGAAAGGAATTACAATATTATACAGCAAACACATACAGCAGGTCTTTAAAACAACCCCTTTTTGATGATTGTTCTGTACAGTACGTGAAGTCAGAATCATACTGCAATCCGGTTTACAGATACCAGTAATTAACCAGATTTAACTAGTCTGTTTGAAAACATATTACCCCAGTGTGAAATATGGTTGAAAAGTTTTAAATTATTCAGTATAATTAATTAACTCCTTCAGCACTAGGACAGCCCTAATTAAATGGTTTCAGTGTCATACATCAAAATATAATTTAAAATGGGCATAGCTATACAGCTTTGTATGCAAGACTAGTTTACATGTTTTGTAAGGAGTTTTCTTTGCTATATTAATAGTGGTCTGCAGTTTTGAGTGGTTACATTTTCTAGACCTGTCTGCATTGCTGAAGGCGTTAATATGCACCATGTTTATATACCAAGGCATTGCTGTGCTTTACCATACTTATCTGTCATTTTCAATGCTTTATTGAGCTTTTATTACTGGATGCCACAGTAAAAGGATAAGAATGAATTAGCTTGTAAAGTCAGTACTGTTCGATTGTGAATGCAAGTTAAGTGCCAATTAGTACACAAAATCATACCTGAATGTGTTTTAGTCCTCTAGAAGCAATGCAATGTTAGAAATCCATTTGGGCATTTAGGTCTTTTAATTATTGAAACTAATTAACGTTTAAAATGTGATCAAGTGAAAAAAGTTATTTATTCAGCTATTGCAGTGTTTTATACAGGTTAAAATGCTTTGCAAACACACACAACTCATCTAACAATTGATAAAAATATGGTAAGGTAGCATCTTCACCCATGGGTAAAAATGCACTGTTTGAATTGCATGGCATTTACTTGAGAATAAAAACTTAGCAGTGTACAATGAAGATAACGGATTACCTTGTTAATGAACACCCCAGCAAGCATTGGAATAGTGCAACCTATTTATGTCTACATAAGAGCCAAATATATACCTGCAAAACCAAGGCCTCATTGGCATTGCTAACTTTAAATGCCATTTTAAAACATAAAAACATAATCCAAAGAAGGACCTGTGTATTTCTTTATTCCTCCAACAAACATATTCTGTGGTAAAGAAATGTTTTTTTAAATTATTATTATTATTATTATTATTATTATTATTATTATTATTATTATTATTATTATTATTATTCTTTGTTCTTTCAAATGAAGATGGTTGCATAAAAACATGCATTCAGTTCACATCATATATTGATTAATGTCGATGCATACGCGTGTGGCTTTATGACTTCATTTACCTGGAAGCCCTCTGTCACCTTTCTGTCCTTTTGGCCCTTGTTCAGGGGGGCAGCACTCGCAGAAATTGAAGAAGCACTCATTATAATCAAGGGTGAAGTTTTCATGTTCCCCACTGGGAGGTGGTGTTGTTATGGTCCTGAAGGCGTGCTGCACGGTGTCAGGGAACGTGGTGCTGTCAGTGGCAGCTGAAGAAGAGGTTTCAGTGCCGTCCGTTGTCTCCTCTGTCATTGCGCTGGAGAAGGTAGTTGTGGTCTGATGGACCTCTTGAAAGGGCTTCTTCGTGTACTGGTATTTTGGAAATTGGGTGGTCTTTGCCGATATATGTGCAACAATAATAACAGCTACGAACAGGGCCGCTTGCACAGAAAAAAATCCCATGTCTGTACCTGAAACAAATAAATACAGTAAAAATAGAACAGTACTTGCATAAATAAATCTGAAACAAATAATGCTGAAATTGAGGATACAAGTTTATCATTTGTGTTTCAATCCTCAAACTAACAGTCACATCAAATGTTGTGTAACAGTAGGAGTATAAATATGGTGTCCTCTTGGCTTTTCAGGTTTACATTGAATATTCAATATTTTCCCTTTACCTTATTGTCACTCATATTAAATGGCAATTTAAAAGGATAAGATGCATTTGTTTTCTCGTTTCATTTTTTACAATTGTGAAGGATGAAATCAGAACAAGTAAATGTCTATATAGCAAATAAAGGTGAGAAAATATAGCAAAGTGGTAATGTGTTTCTCATGAACCTTGAATTTGACGCATGCACTGCACAGCATTGTGTTATTGCTCGCTCGCATTTTGTATTTCTAACACCATTTTCTTGTATTTTTTCTCCCAAAACAAGATTTCCAAATTTATCTTAAAAGCTAGTTTAAGAAAGCAGGTGAAGCCGTTATCTTGGTTATTTGCTCTTTAAAATCTATCTAAAGTGTATTGGTCAACTGAGAGCCAACAACAAACACTGCACCTATTGTTGAGAAACCCAATTAATAAAATAGCAATCCAGTTGAATATCACATCACTGATTTCGTATAATAGGGTTCAGTTTAGTATCCAGCACTGTTACCGACCCGGTACTGTAACTTAACTCCATGGGTTAACTGAGAACAGTTATTTGCTTTGTTAAGAAAAATGTAATCTTAGCAATTAGGATCTTAACAGTCTGATGACTCCGCAGAATTACACACGAGTATTAGATACTCCAAGTTTTATCTTGTAATTTAATGTTCTGCGGTTCAGTGCTGCTCAGAAGTTAAATGGTCAATAAAAAAAAAATACTTGCAAAAAGAAATATAAAAAGCATAGAAGCACTCACTTATGTAGGTTTACTTTATATTTCTCTCTTTTGCTTTCATTAATTTGTTTTCAATTCGTTTATATTCTCATTTCAACTTGCATCCAATAATTAACTTGTGGCATGCACTAAACAAGAATAATTGCACACTTAGCTATTCACATTCACTTGTAGGATTAATTTAAATATGATATTACATTATAACCTAATTCATTCTGGCAAATAGGTTCTACCTGCTGTATTTTAAACTTTTTTTTGTTTAATTAAAGTCCCTTTAGTAAAAAGTGCATATAATAAATTCAATATTTATTCTGGAATGCAATTTCTGAACTTCAGAGCTAATTAGTTAATCCAAATTGGCACCTACCGTATTAATGATCTCTTTATCATTTATCCCATCCCCTAATGGCACTTTGGACAAAGTAGAAACATTCTCTTTCACGCACAGTTTAATGTTATTGCTTTAATTCATTATGCCCTGGCCAATGGGAAGGTATGAACAACAGGATTGGTGGATTCTCACGATTTTCACAAAATAGCCTGAAACCTGAGGAAATGCTAATGTTTGTCGACATGTACTTTTTAATTGAACTTTCCTTTTCTGAGGTGTTCTTGTTTTCTTCAAATTTTTTGACATTAGATATGGCACTCTCATGTACTCATTGTATAAACAGTTGGCCATGGGAACAGTGGAGCTGGTGATTTGATATATAATGAATTCCTCTTCCTTAGAAGAAGTTATGGAAATTTCCACTGCAGGTACTGTAAGTTCCTTTTAATATTATTATTATTATTATTATTATTATTATTATTATTTATTTCTTAGCAGACGCCCTTATCCAGGGCGACTTACAATCGTAAGCAAATACATTTCAAGTGTAGCAAATACATTTGTGTGTAATAGTTTATATATATATATATATATATATATATATATATATATATATATATATATATAAATTTCTGTTTTTAAACAGGTTGCAGCTTTTTAAAATGGTGTAAAATTAGTCAAATCTTGAGTTATAACATTATTTATAACGTCCTCCTGCTGAAAGTAGAAGCTTGAGCGGACCTACTTGACGCACCAAATTACAACAAATTGTCTTTGTGGAACGTGAGCAAGCTTGACTGTCCACAATGGTATATATTTTATCAGACAATGTAACAAGATCATGGAGCACAGCAGCTTTAAAATGAAATATTGTAACAGCAGAATATCAGATCTGCAGTATGTTGTATAACTGGTACAACAGGACTGCTCTTATTAACTGGTCTCTCTTAAATTTACCAAAATCCATTCAAACCAGGGCAATCTGGTGTAAGGTCTTAATCATTTAAAATAATGATATTCTTTTCCATACAATGCATGACTTAACGAGAATATAAACTGTAGGATTGGCAAAGTACAGTATTATTGAATCCCATGAGGGAAAAACTATTTATAATAATGAAAGTGGTACAAAGTGTTACATAAAGGAAGTGTGTACTAATATTAATATACCCATAATATTATGTACTGTGCCATCTTTATATATAATAAAAAGCATACAACGTGGGTGATGTTTCCTATATATATATATATATATATATATATGTGTGTGTGTGTGTTTTAAATGCAGAACTTTTACTTTATCAATATTTTTTTATTGCAAAGCATCCCATTGATGGATAACTCCCAGGAACATGGTAAACACACACTTCCCAAATCCTTTTAAGAATCATGTTTTCTTGTAAGGAAAATATTGATATTTCCAAACCTTTTTGTTTTTCTAATGAATTAAGATAACAACCAAACAGTATTTGATCAGTCTGTTGGAATATTTCCATGAATGCATTTGCCGAGCGAGCTGAGAAACAGATTTGTTTGGGGTTTTTTTGTATTGTTGCCAGCACTCTGTGACGCCCATATTGATGTGCTCCCTGCGGTATACAGGTAAGTTGTAACTATAATATTACCATCAAAGTGGTACACTATCTCGTAGGATAAGTAAATCCATTATTTTAACATCTATACAAGTGAAAGTCTATCAACACAAATATCTTGGCCTCCGCAGACACATATTCTACACACAGAAACAAAGACTTTTCATCCTCCAGATGTGCACATTCAAGTATAGTAACTTTAATCAACAACCGACATTATATAGATAAACGTTTACAGGGCTACTTAATTCAGATGCAATGTAAAATATAACAAATTGTAATGATTTTTTTCTTAAACAAGTTGGTTTTATTACTGCTATAAAAAGGTAAGGATTTGATGCACTAGAATTTAAATTAATTGCAAAATGAGTCGGTAATATATAGACAAAGAGAAGGAGATGTGATACCTTTTGTTGGAATAACTAAACAATAACTTTCATTTCATTGTATACAGATAACATGGATAATGTGTCAATAGGCAAAAATTATTAATTTAGTCTCCTCTGGGCATTCCTATATTTCATACTCGTAATAGCGGAAGTGTGAATATATATATATATATATATATATATATATATATATAAATGCCAAAATTAAAATACAAAAATAACAATAATTTCAGGAGGGCCAATTTTCCCATTGTTAACCCATCAATTAATTCCATTGTCAGATACATTCAACTTGAAAAACAAGTGCTGCTTACATCTAAGCAAAGAGAACACTGTTTCAAACAGACAACTGCAGGGCAGAGGGAAGCCAGACAAAGCAGAAGGGAGAGCCCATTGTTATTTACACTTGATACCCATTTCATAATTTTCATTCAAATTAAGAGATGTAAGAAATACAGACATGTTATCCATGTGGTCGTTTATTTGATTAAAACTCAAATTCCATCTCCAAAGTTCAAGGGAGAGGAATATTTGAATTGTTTCTGATAGCAAACTGAGAATGCCAAAGCAACAAATCATTTAAGTCTCCTTTTCTTTTTCAGGCCAGATGCCTCTTGGTTCCCAGAGATTTTCTATGCTCTAATCAGCCCCGGAGCCCCCGCTAGGTCCTGGGTATCCTGTGATCGCTTCCCCTCCTTCACTGGATCCCTTGTACTTGGGAGCTACAGCAACTATAACTAGCTTCTTATCTAGGCCTCTCACTATCCCTCAAACTCCCTGACTCCTTTAAACTGAAACCTTCAATAACGCCTTTGTTGTTATCGTGGTTCATTTAAAGAAACCAAAATCTAGAAGGAGCTCTGGGACAAAATCTTCATGTTGCCTGGAAACCTTGGCTTGTCTCACTTCATTAGCTGTATTGCGTCACATCCACACTAGAAGGCTCATGGCCCCAGTTAGAGGGCCCTATTCATAATACTTAAATGACTGTTTTAAGGAATGGATTTTCAGTGTTTTTTACAGGTCATTTTGATTATTTAAATCGAGTTTTCAGTTCATGAAACCTCTTCTCAACTGTTTGAGAGAGGATTAGACGTTCTTAGCGCTATTCAAAGCACTGCCAAGAGGTGTTTATTAACACTGGAGTGGGAATTTCATTTTAAACACAAAACCTTGAAATACTAAAATAAACTTAATATATTAAATGTCAATTTTTTTCCCAATGTCTTCAAGAATGATTTAAGTTTATTATAGTGTTTCTGATTTTAGCACTATTGAGTTTTTAATAGTTATGGATAATGCACACATTAAGAAAACAAAGCATTACATTGTTTCTACTAAATAAGCAAAAGTGATACACTGTAACAAATGGTTTTCAATCACATTACCATATTAAGCAATGTCACAAATAGTAGTTACCTGCATCTCCTTTATCACCTTGTTCTTTCGTTTGTTCTGAAGGTCCTGTAATGTTGTAAAAATGCTGGTTCTGTGTTTAGCTGTTCACAGCTCCTCCTTCATTGCAGTCAAGAGTTCAGAAGGGGTAAGGTGATGTCATACCGATGAGAAGGTTGCCAGAAATACTTTGTCTACCATAGTCTCCGTTGTGTTGTTACTGGACTGGCTAATCGAAGGTGTTAATTTTGAGAATGCAATTACACATCCAGGGATGACTGAGGAGGAGCTGTGTTTAAAGTCTTGAAGATCGTTATCGTTTTTTCAAAGTCCATTGACTCTCTTTATTTGTGCAGGTTGTTAAGGACTTCTCAGCTTGAAATTCTGATCCGGATGGAATCACTGCAACTCTTGTGAGGGATGTTCAGACTGAGAATCAGGGTCATGTTGTTCTCTCTGTGTTACAGACATGCACTGATGAACTCATCGAATTGAAAATGAAAATCAACTAAACCAGTAGAAGCAATGCTGGCTTCATACCTGAGAAAAGACAGAAACTAGTGTGATAAATAGGAACAGAAAAAGTGCTTTATTGAATAACAGTAGAATTGTATATACAGTAGAATTGTATTTACTGTATATGATGTATTGGAAATTTTACCTTTCAAACAACCTGTCGGTGGTGCATAATAATGCAGGACTAGTTTTACTACAGTCATTTCATAGGAAATTAATATCCTTGATATTTATGGTAGCACCATAAGGCTCTGTCATAAATACTGTATTTGGAACATAAACAGAACAAGATATGGCACTTTTATCCTCCTATAAATAGTTTGACTTTATTCAGTACTTCACATATGGTGCTAAAACTGGTGTTTTATAGCAGAGTCTCCATGTCAGCATATGCAGTTTTGAATATATGATGGTATTCTAATCATATTTGACAATAATTCCACTGATGGGTTCAACAGACAAAGCAAAGTATTACTAAAAACTGATTTTAAAAAAAAAAGATAAAAAAGCCAATCTTACCTTGCATTTGGTAGCACTCATCTTTCCGTGGCGTAATGTTTTCTATTGTTGAAATGAAAATGCTTTTCTTGCTAGATAATTTACCTTTGCCATTTGTTTTGCGCTTCTTTGAGAGTTCTGTGTTTGGATTATCATGTCACCCTGAGCAGAGTGTATTAATATAGGAGGACATTAAGTTAGGTGGGGAACCTGGTTTTACCCCCTGATGGTATAGGTGGCCTAAAAACAGTGACCAACATATAAATATTTTTTGATTCAGTACTTTTGTGACCCACTGTGTAGCCACTTTCAATAAATAGAACTGTAACAACATTCCTTTAAACACTTTAAAACATTACCGACCTGCTGTTTCTCTGGGCAACACAGAATATCTACACATCCAGAAATCAGTTTTAAAGCGAACGCAGAGTCCCCAGAGCAATTTCTCCTAAGTACAACTTTGTTCATTATATCAGGTTTTATCATTTTTAGCTTCCCAAATATTCATTTGAGAAAAAAGATGGATGAATAAATTACAGTTTTCAAAATATAATATTTGGTCAAGTATGAAACAACATACTATTGAAAAAATGAAAAGCAAGACTATAAGACTATGGTTTTGCATCTATTTCTGTATTGTGAAGAGCTGTGTGTATTTATATCAATTAGAGTATATTAATGTAATGAACTGCCTTCGTGAGGAATTAAAAGCCATGTAAGTGCTAATAGAATAACATTTGTAATGAAAAATCTTAGCGTTTTAATCAACAAAAGCAAATTACTTTCAACAAATATAAAAAAGGAAGAATCTGTAGCAAACTGACCTCATCACAAAGAAGAGCCTGGAATGAAATGCATAGTTTCATTTAAAATCCTACAGCAGTATATACACATACATACATATATATATATATATATATATATATATATATATATATATATATATATATATATAGTTTTAGTATTTTAGTATAGTAGCAAAAGTAGACAATTTAATTATAAATTACCATTTGAAAAGATTAAATTTTACCTGGAGAACGTTCAGCAGGTCATGCTCATTAGATCTGATTTGCAAAGTGGAATTCACAAGTACTTTAAGTACCGAATGATATTCAAAGATTACTTTTGTGACCCTTAATTAGAGTGATGCTTCATTTACCTTCCCTTTTGTATATTTATAACATTAATGTTTTCTATAGGGTGGGACCTCTTTATGCATGAATGGTCTGTGACACTTTATAATGGACTTTAAAAATGTCCAACAATTCAAAAATGTGACCCTGAAACATTACACTACTCACTTGAATACTTTTACCTTAGATGCTATAACTTAACTTCCCATGTATGTTTTTTTTATGAATGACTTCTATTGTTTAAGTACTACCTTGCAATGGGTTGATAGTACCTTTAAGATACTGATATGCTGTCCTACTTTATATACATATATTATATGCAAAAAAATGTATATATATATATATATATATATATATATATATATATATATATATATATATATATATATATATAATACTATGGGAGATATATGGGTTTCGTGGTTGAATGTGTTTCAAAGATGCCACGCTACATATCGGTATGTTAAGTATGTTTTAAAATGAATGTAGATCATGTACCGCTGAATCAAGATCAGCAGGTGGCGTATTTGGACAAAAAGAAATTGCAACTGTGGATATTTCAATCTGTATTCTCTATTTTCAACCTGGTTTTGAAGACAGCATTTCCCTCAACCAATATTAAAAATGACTGGGTGTCCTAATATATAATATACAGATATGTGATAGTAGGCTGTATTAACAACGCTTTAACTCATGGATGGATTATATCAAATATGGCATTCATGGAACTTTTCTAGACTGCTGTCAAAGCAATATAAATATTTACATTGAATCGGATACGAATGTATAAAACAAAATTGTAGGCCTACAGCATCCATCTACATGTGCTGGAGACATGAAACAAACAATGAAAATATAATTTTAAAAAAAGTTTATTTGTTTATTTAGCAGACACCTTTATCCAAGTCAACTTACAGAGACTAGGGTGTGTGAATTATGCATTAGCTGCAGAGTCACTTACAATTACATCTCACCCGAAAGACAGAGCACAAGGAGGTTAAGTGACTTGTTTAGGGTCACACAATGAGTCAGTGAATGAGCTGGGATTTGAACCAGGGACCTCCCTTTATTATTTTTATTATTTGTTTATTTAGCAGACACCTTTATCCAAGGCAACTTACAGAGACTAGGGTGTGTGAACTATGCATCAGCTACAGAGTCACTTACAACTACGTCTCACCCGAAAGACGGAGCACAAGGAGGTGAAATGACTTGCTCAGGGTCACACAATGAGTCAGTGGCTGAGGTGGGATTTGAACCGGGGACCTCCTGGTTACAAGCTCTTTTCTTTAACCACCAGACCACACAGCCTCTTATAAGCCCACATATCCAAATGAATGTGCTCCACTGTCAAATTGGTGTTCTGGTCAAGTTACATTAAGTAATGCTAAAACGCTGACAAGTAAGCCTCATTAAATAAGCAGAACAGGAGATTTCCAAAGGCAAACTCGAGTTCGGAGTATACTCGAATACTATTTAAAAATGGCTCCAGAAAACCCGACTGTCAAGAGCCAATTACCCATGTACTATGCCATTTTGTGAGTTTTAGTTTTTTTACGCTTCTGTTGAAGTTGTAGGTTTACAACACGTGAAGTGGCTTGTTTGAAACATTGTTAACTGCTTGATAAAGACCTTTGGGGCAGGCTAACTGTATACAGCATGTACTGTAGACTATCTGTCAGGGACTAGAAGAAAAACTAAAGTCGTTCTGCTGCATTCCTCCAGTTGGTCTACAGGCTGAATCCTAGTATTATTTTTGTGTACTCTATGTAAACAAAACAAACAAAGGTATTATGTCCGGTGAATGGTAACCTATTGCAATGTTAACCTATGTTTGTCTTTTTTTTATTATTTTGTATTCAGTCGCTTGAAACCAACAGATCAAAGAAGCAGGTATGATTATAAACAAGAGGCAAGGGGGTGGCTGTGTGAAGCTTTCAACAATTTCACTACTGGTTGGTGCTACTAACTTCTGGAATAGGGGAGGATCTGTGTAAAATAAAAGTCCTGTTTAACACATACTCTTGACAGTATCAGGTAATATACATGACCATTTTTTTTTAAACAAAATAGGTATCTTATTAATTTGTATCTGTATCTACACACATCCATTCATTATTATTATAAACGGAGCTGTTACAATATACATTTAATAAATATATTTTAAGTACAGATCTCTGTGTTAGTTTGAAATATAGCTTTTATCCAATTTTTCAGACCGATTACAGTTTAAATTACACATTTGTGTCTTTCTACCCATGCATTTTCATATTAAAGTCTTTTTGTGTGCTTCCTGTGAACATTTTGCGTGTATGTATGTATGTATGTTGTGTACAATAAGCGTTAAAATTCTGCCAAATTCATATAAATAAGTTCCTATAAAATGTTATTTTTTTTTGTATTGCATGTTTCAAGCATTAATATAATGTATATATAATGTATTATATTATTACTTGTATTGTAACGCTTGAAATGTTTTTGCTTACGATTGTAAGTCGCCCTGGATAAGGGCGTCTGCTAAGAAATAAATAATAATAATAATAATAATAATATGCATAATAAATGATAAAACAAAGTTGAGTGTTTGTTACTTAATTGTAATCACAGTCACATTCCCTCATACAATTAATGTATCCAACCACCTTTGCAATTTATTACCCTATTTAAATAATATTATCTTCACATAGTGTTGCCTGATTTTAGGGTGTGAGTGGTGGTAGTGTTTACCACATCCTTGAGTCAACAGCTGTGTGTACCCTGAGGAATACAGAGCAGTACAGAAAGAGAGGGAAGAGTCAAGAACAGAAATAAGGGAGAAGGAGACAAAGGCTGAGAAAAGAACAGAAAAAGCTAATAAGATAAGTCAGTCATTTACTTAGACTGAGGCAGCTATGTAGATAAGCCAGGAGCAGTTATGCCGACAGGTAAAGCAGACAGTCTGAGAACAGGTAAGGTGATAGGGGAGGAGGAAGGGCTGAGAACAGGTACAGTGACTGGGGAGGAGTAAGGGCTAAGAACAGGTACGGGACAGGGAGGAGGAAGGGCTGAGAGCAGGTACAGGACAGGGAGGAGGAAGGGCTCAGAGCAGGTACAGTGACTGGGGAGGAGGAAGGGCTGAGAGCAGGTACAGTGACTGGGAGGAGGAAGGGCTGAGAGCAGGTACAGTGACTGGGAGGAGGAAGGGCTGAGAGCAGGGACAGTGACAGGGAGGAGGAAGGGCTGAAAGCAGGTACAGTGACAGGGAGGAGGAAGCGCTGAGAGCAGGTACAGTGACAGGGAGGAGGAAGAGCTGAGAGCAGGTACAGGACAGGGAGGAGGAAGGGCTGAGAGCAGGTACAGTGACAGGGAGGAGGAAGGGCTGAGAGCAGGTACAGTGACAGGGAGGAGGAAGCGCTGAGAGCAGGTACAGTGACAGGGAGGAGGAAGGGCTGAGAGCAGGTACAGTGACAGGGAGGAGGAAGAGCTGAGAGCATGTAAGGTGACAGGGAGGAGGAAGAGCTGAGAGCACGTACAGTGACTGGGGAGGAGGAAGGACTAAGAACAGGTAAAGGACAGGGAGGAGGAATTATCATATGCTTATATATAAAATATTGTTTTCAAATGATTTTATTCTTGACGAGCATTCCCTGGTACGTTATTATATTTAGTTCTATATGTAGAATGCCCTATTTTGATTAAGCCATTTGTATGTAGCAGTGTGGAGTAGTGGTTAAGTCTCTTGACCGGAGGGTCATGGGTTCAATCCCAGGTTGGGGGCACTACTGCTGTACCCTTGAGCAACGTACTTTACCTAGATTGCTTCAGTAAAAACCCAACTGTATAAATGGGTAATTGTATGTAAAAAATAATGTAATTGTATGTAAAAATAATGTGATATCTTGTAACAATTGTAAGTCGCCTTGGATAAGGGCATCTGTTAATAAATAAATAATAATAATATGTACAACTGCTTTCCACGAGGGACTTTTATTTTGAAGTTAATGTGAGCCGTTCCTATCGGAAGTTGCTTATTGCTGCCAGCAACTGTTGATAGCTTCAAACAGCCCAAGTGGGCTGTGGGATGAATAAATACCTGACAAAGCTGTGTCAACTTACATAAACTCGCTGTGAATAGTTCGTGGGTTTCTCACAACAGTCTCATTAGAGAACGAAAAAAACACACACACAGCAGTAGAAACGCTTAAAAAGGTGAGTGCTACATTTCTTATTACCAATTTTCAATAATATCAAGGCTACTGTAAAGGGGAAAAAAGAGCAAAATAAACAGTTGTCTGTGAGTCCAAAAATATAGGTTAAAACATTTTCATAGGCTGTATTAAATAAATTGGGACCAAAGAAATGTCTTTTCGTGTACTTTATTTAACACACATTTACAATTAAAATAGGATGTTCACTTCGAAAACATCTGTGTGATAATTTAATTTGGGATGTTAACTACTGAAAATCGCTAAAAAGAAAAACGGCGTAAAGATAAAATAGACTGCTTTGTGCTGTCGGGTCATATGTTGTTACTATAATTAGTGGTCGTAGTATTATTGTTGATATAAATATAGAACGAATTCTGCAACCCAAACACCACAGGAATCCATTTACCTTTCTTTTTTTTATTTTTCTTTCATTCAACTTTGGCTCTGCTCCTGGCATTATCTTTACTATCGCCTCCAAACCTCAATTTCAGTATCATGACTGCCAAGATAATGTACCTGGGAATTACAACAAAAAGTTTTGTAGGTTGTAGTGCAACAGAACAGAAATAATGCCAACATTGACTGTACCAGTACAGGTGTCAACAGCAGGGGGCATTGCAGTCAGTGTTGATTACAGGCCACCTACAAATAAAAGAGGTTTTCACCTGGGAACCTTTGGTGAAAAGGTATGTGACAATGACACTTTGATTGGCCTTCCACATCAATGGTGCAAATAGCATACCAAAATAATAAGATTTCTTAAATAGAGGCTACAGCATCTTCACTGTGGTATAGTGGGATGTTGGTGCCGTTGAGCGGTGTAAAAACACACTGGAGTGTAGGTTACACTGGAAACATGAAAAGTAGTAATAAGCAGATGAAAATGTCAGCCTACTCAGATAACAGACATCAAGTGAAAGATACAAGACCAAATCTGGCATCAGACTTTCTTTATCTGACAATAATTTAAGCCTCTTGTTTTTTTTATAAATATATTTAAGGGACTTCATGGATGCTTGCACTCCTGTTGAAAGCAGATAAAGGGTAATTCCAGCTTCACTTAACCCACACGTTTTCCAGGTACTCAGATAACTGGCATTTGAAGTACAAAGTCAATTTGTTTGATTATTAATGAGGTGTACACTCTGGTAATGTAAAGCAAGCCAAATATGCATATACCAAAATCAGCTAGATTATTAATTAGCAATTATTTGATGCCATACTGGTTACAGTTATTATTCAATTCCCAATTGGGTAAAAACATATATAAAAGTGCTTTTAATGGTTTTGATGGAACAAGGAATAACTGTTTGTTACATTATAATGACACATTACTAGTCCAAAGTTTGATGTTGTGGTATAGTAATTAAGTGTATATATATATATATATATATATATATATATATATATATATATATATATATATATATATAAAAAGGCAATGGGACAGTTCAAGTCAAACTCTGTAACTGTTACTCTAAAATTCTAAAGACTTGTGTCTAAACTGATTCTTTGAATGTGGCACCAAATATGCTTAATTAAATTAGATAATTGCCCATCATACTAATTGCAACTGATACACAAATAACAGTTTACATCTCAAAAAGAATCAAACAGTCAATTTCTTTGGAGGGGGGGGGGGGGGGAGTTTAATGAAGTCATAACCTAAAGCATCAGCCCTTAATGTGGCATTGCATTAACAAAAAAAAAAGTCTTGGTTCAAACAAATACATCTTACTCTGCATCCGTGAAATACCTTCTCACAGCTGACAGAACCGTATGCTTGCTTTGTTTTATTATAATACATGTATCAAGTAAGTTGTATAATTTGTGATTGAGCACAGTTGGTAATTTATTTGCTCTTCTATTTTTTGTAGGTGCTGTACCCCCACCCTGCACATCTCACAGTAACAGCATGGATGTGAAAGGGCTAAAGGAATACCTGGCCTGGCTCTACTATCAGTACCTGCTTGTCACCTGCAGCTATGTTTTAGAACCATGGGAACAATCCATCTTCAATACTCTACTATTCACAATGGTTACCATGGTGTTTTACACAGCCTATGTTTTTATTCCCATCCACACAAGCCTGGCACTTGAGTTCTTCTCAGGCGTATTTGGAGGCCAGCATGAAAGTACAGTTGCCTTCATGAGTTGACATTGGAACACTTTAAAAGGCATACAAAATAGACATGTATGCTGCTGATGAAATATTACCAATGTTGAGAAATGGTATTTGCTTGCAGAGAATGACTCACCTGCCAGATTTCCTTGTTGAAATTGTGCAACTGTACAATAGTATCGGGGCATGTTAATTTCTATTCTGTACCTCGGGCATGACTGTGCTTTCCGTCTCAGTTTGTGAAATATTTAGGATCTGAATCAGTCTGTGATGCAGACATACCCTCTTAACTTTCTTTGGTCACTGTACTGTTGGTGTTTCTCTTCAGTCTGTAAAGAAATGCATACAGCGTTTGGTGAAATGAAATTCAACCCATAGAATAGTTTGACTACCTGCAGAGTCAAGTTTGAAGTACTTACGCCTTATATACTTGTACTCCTGGGTTTGCGGTCATGAAGAATGTTGAAAAACCACTCATAGGTATGCAAATTACTCTTTTTTATATAAAATCCACCCACTCTTTAGAGCAGAGAAACAGACAAACTCAATGCCTCAATATTCATGGTAAATAAATACATATTTACACTTCTGTCTGTGCTAGACCATAGTGATTTGTTTGGTCAGTAAACAATCAGCCTTACTCAGCTACACTCAATATTTAATCTGCCCAGCAGGGATTATGAAGCAACCGAAATGAAATGCTTTGCCTACAATTGGATGCCTAATCCCTCTGAAAGCAAACTGTGAAGAATAAAAGAAATGAAAATAAAAAGATGCCTTACACCGTAGTGCTGGAATGTCCATTATTGAACTTTGAAAAATCTTTAAATACAATAAAAGTTGATTGTGAGTGTGTATTGGGCTTTAATGCAGGTGCCTCTTGTCATGCTTTGTATATCACTATGGGCATATATTCTTAACCAGGTAATTACTGTCACTTGCCAGTCAGCAGAAACAGAATTTGAAATGTTCAGTTTCCCATGTAGTGTGGTGAAATGGCAGGCAGTCAAGGCTGGTGAGCGGCAGGAATAGCAAACACACAGAAGCACAGTAACTAGTTCAGCACCTTGGCACACTTGTTTTCACAAAAATAGGCCACTGGCCCTTTAAGAAAACAAACAAAAACCTAGCTCCACCAAGGAGTCCCAACTTAACTTTTCAGTTGGTCTGACTAAACACCAGACAGCTAAGCCATTTACCAGTAACACAAAACAGTTGTAACACAATACCTTTACGTCCAGGTCTAGGCTTTTTATATTTTAAGTGTAAAATTGAAAGTAAAACCTGCCCGGTCTGATTAACAGAATTATTGAATATGTTTAAGGGTATGTATATAGCATCCGTCCTGGTGTAACTTGACTGTTGAATGAATGTGCCACCTACAGTTTGTTTTTAGCACAAGTCAACTTCACAGGATCTTTTAAATGTGAAAAACAACTGTACTCTACATTTTGCCTTAGATGAGTTCTCTGGGTACTGTAAATGTTTTAAGAATCTGTCATTGGACCCTTTTTTCAGAACATGTCTAAAAGTGATAAAAAGTAAGATGCAATTTCCCTAACACCTGTGATGATTTTAAAATTCACTATTTGGAAAAGGCTGTCATAAAAGATAAGGGGCTGTATTTACAAAGTGTTTCCTCCATTCTTTAATTAACTCTTGTTTTTTGAAAGAGCTGATAAAACAACAAAGTGATATATTTCAAGTTCTCTTAAGCACTCTCAAGTTGATTTGTTTTTCATTATGTAACATTAACATGATTTATTCTCCTTTCAAAAAATAGGAGTTAATTAAAGAATGGAGGAAACGCTTTGAAAATATGGCCCAAGCAGTCTTATCAGTAACGACTTTGGTCAGAGGTGGCAAGTCAAGGGAGGATCTCCAATCTGTTGCATGACCAGCAGGTGAGAGGGATGCTCTGCAGATGATCATGGTCATGATTTTTATGTTCCTCAACAATGCAGAACAGCGGTACCCTTTAAAATTTGTGAGTTCATTGGGGGTTCGGAAGGTTATTTTTGGTTGACATTGTGTTGCTTTCTGATTATGCATGTAATCGCTGTGAAACTTCATCTGTATGCTTATTCTTTATGCTGTCAAATGTTTTAATGTACAGTTATATTATTGCTCTTCCTTGCCGTAGTGCATGTGTTAAATAATAAATATATGGCGATCATTCATATGGTGTATTTGTCAAGTTCTGTTTTTGTCCCCCCCAAACACAGAATAAGAAGCAAAAAGCTAATAGTAACCCGATATCTCTGTTCTCTTTTAAAAAGGAGATACACATCAAAATCCCTGAACCGTTTCCCTGGTCTGATTTAATCCTGGTCATCGAAGTTTGAAACGCAAAGCTCCGTTTACAGCAAGGCTATTGTGCGGCTCCTAGCGTTTTATTTAGTCATTAAGTAGGACGGTAATGGTAACTTACTACCAGATTGTTACAGGTAACTGATTTCATCAATGCCCCTCCTTTCTTGTTTGTTAGTGACTGAGCAGTAAAGGTTCATGGGAACTGCAAGGTTTGATTACAGCAATGAAGAAAGGACAGTTTATAGATCACAATGACTAAGCACACTGAATAAATGCACCAATGCACTGGTTCAGGTTGTGGTCAGATTAACCAGGGAACAACTAACCATTGTTTGGGCACAGTCAGCTTGAATGCATTATTGGTTTTATTATATACTCCGTTAATAAGATAAACACAAAATAGCTTTTTTATTAAATTGCATTTTTACTGTCTAGTGGAAAGAACCTGATTACCGCTAGTGTAGATCAATACTGAATGTATTCATGGTTCAACTCACACCTCTGTTAATAGCATCTTCTTTCTTATGAGTACTGTTGTTATCAGAACTGCATATAAACACACACAACTTTTATACATAAAACTGTTAGATGCATATCTGACTTGTATATATTTTTTTTCATAGTGCAATCTAACTTCCTGACAAGACCAATTGCCAGATGGTAATGCCCTCTTACTTAATTAATAGAACCCAATAAAATGTACTGAATATAGTTCTTTAGATCTAATTTGCAAATAGTGTAGGTGTTTTAGCATATTTTAATGGTTTTCTGAGTGACTTTATTCTGTACACATTCATGACATGTGTCGTGGAAAACTGAAATGGAATTCAGGATTAATCTGAGAGAAAAAAAAAGTGATATTGCATACTTTATGTAATCTTTCATAATGTGTATGTTAGCACTTTTTCGACCGATATTAATATTTCATTTTAGTTTCCAAAAACTTTAAATTTAAAACAGAAATTATGATACATTGGTTGTTTTGCAACACTGTACAACTAATTGATAACCCCCAAAACATAATTCCTTTCCCAGTTTACTGAAGCATGTCTGACCATGCATTTGTATGTACTGGTGGCACTAACCCTGTTGCAAATATGTCAAAGAAAGTAAAGCTTAATGGCGCTTGAAATACCTTTGATTATTACCTGCCAAAACACTCCTCCTACATAACTGTGGTTACAGGTTACAGACGCAATTACATGCAGTCCAAGATCGTACGTGGCCTGTATTACAATGCTGGCTTCGTTTATGGCAGTTGTGCTTTTGAGCCAGATCTACTGGCTGCCAGACCAAATGTGCTCAGTGAACAAAGTGTGATCAAGTCAGAGCAAGTTATAAGTATTTAAGTATTTAGTTTTCCATAACATTTTATAGCCTTTATTGCACCCCAAATATCATAGCCATTCAGATATCAGAATTCAATAAAAATAGGAACTGAGGAATGGGAAAGTGGGCGGCTAAATTATTAAAGGTGGAAAAATGATTTCGTACCTAACCAGAATTTTATCATAATTAAAAAAAAAAGTGTTCTATGATAGATGTTCATATAAACCCTAACTATTAAGAAAAATAGAAGTATGGATTATTTGATGATTGAAAGCTATAGAATTACTCTTTATATTTCTTCTGGCACTGTTTGGCTAATTCTTTACATTGTTGTTGAGTCCTGATACTGTTTGTATTCACAAAAAATGCCTTACCTCCGGGGTGTCATTGTGATATGTTACCCTCACATGCTGTATCTATGACAATACAAGTAGATGCGTACTGTATGAGTTTATCTAGCGTTGCAACTATATCTAACTGTAAACTTGAAGAAGAAAAATTATTATTATAAGTAGTAGTAGTAGTAGTATTTGTTGTAGTCATTGTAGTGCTTTTAATGTTTAATTACCCCAGTGGTTTACTTTAAATTCTCAGTTATTTATTTGTTTTTTTCTCATTTTGAAAAAAAACTTTAAGATCTTTTACACTTTGGAGTAAAGCGCTTTGAAAAAATCCTTAAAGAGGAGAATTTTAAATCCCATGTAGTTTTTTTTAGATGCCATTTTATTTACTGTAAGTTATTTTCAATGTCACTGTAAGCTTTTTTTTATTTTATTTATTTGACCTAATGTGGGAACAATTAAACTCCAAGTTCCCAATTCAGTCATTCTAAGGGATGCTGGTTATTCATTGTGGAAAGTGCAGGGGAAACTATTTTGGTATTCACCACTTCACAAGAAGTGTTTATAAATGCGTTCAGGTCATTATGTCCACAGCAGCATTTTTATAAGAGAAGTAATGATTGCAGTAGAAATCGAAACAAAGAAAGGCACAAAACAAGAGAAAGCTATAGATTCATACACCAGGTAAATAATGACAGAGCAAGCAAGTGTGGATTTACTGATTACACTGCCACTACAACTCACATTACAAGTGAGTTTATATTCTGATTCGGAACTCTCTACAGCTGTAAAAAAAAGTATTTTTTCCTTGTGCTGAAAAGCTTAAATGGCTTTATTGCAGAGAGAAATGTAATTATATCCTAGAATGTAATTGCAAATGGGAATTGTTCCAAAGTTGAAACTGTCCCTTCAGAATAATCTATATTATGTTTATTGCAGGGTTTACCGGAGTGGAAATTTTCAAATGCAAAATGCTTGCTCTTGGCATGATGCTATCTGGGCTATATTTGTACGTGTACTTGCTATGCTGCAGATGGTGCTTGCCTGTGTATTCAATTGAGGCAGGTTCTCAGTTAAGTAACTTGGGATAGGTTTAATTATACCTGCTTTGATTCATCACCCCGTCATAGCTTATCTGTTTTAGTGAAAACAAAAGGCAGACAAAAACCAGCAAAATACTCATTGAAGACGAAACTGGATTAAACTGCAGCAAGTAAATGCTAGGTCAAAAAAGAAATACTTGAAAAATAGCCAGCATTTGAGATGCAAGCTGACATGAATAAAATTATACACTGCATGTGCATATATATATAATTAGCAACTTGATTATCTATATATTTATTTATTTAGAAACTTTCACCACTTACTTTCCCAAGAACATACTGAGTGTCCGGTTTGTGTGCCTGTTTTATATGCAAAACTGTATTACTTTTATATACCTGCTTGTCCCTGGAATTCATACGCATGCATGTTGGAAACTTTCTTCATAATATCTTTGTGACAAAGAGGGCAAATACTGGATTATTTACATTGGTAAGGCTTCCCAAATGTCATGTTAGAGAGGTTTTATAATTAGCACCACTTAGCAAACCTAGTCAATAATAAACTGTAGTTTGATCTTTTAGGTTTTTACTTGCTATGTGTCCATCACTCCAATGGTCTTGCTGCTATTGGGTCATGTGACCTAGAAGAGGACTCGATACCAAGAGGCAATAGCTCATCATGTTTATGCACATCCTGGGAATATACAGGTATGATGTGAATACTAGGTGTGGCAATGGCATTAACAGCGTAAAAACACACTCCACCCATACCACTCACAACATGAATCAATCATGTCCTGTTACAGCTTTGTTTTTAGAGAAAGAGAGTGAGTAAGTGAGTGAGAGAGAGAGAGAGAGAGAGAGAGAGAGAGAGAGAGAGAGAGAGAGAGAGAGAGAGAGAGAGAGAGAGAGAGAGAGAGAGAGAGAGAGAGAGAGAGAGAGAGAGAGAGAGAGAGAGAGAGAGAGAGAGAGAGAGAGAGAGAGAGTGTTCTGGCTTTATCCTATGGTAAATACTGTCTGTTTGACCCCATGCTTCTCAATACAGGGTACAAAAAAAATAATAATTTGTAAGCACAGTAGAACCAGTTCTTGAAAGGTTGAAAATGTGCATGCTCTCAGACCACCATTTAGATAATTGAATTGAGTAAACATGTAGTAAGTAGTGCAGGCTGAGATAACAGACTTACCTGTCGAGCTGTCAACACGAACATCCCTCTTTCAAATCCACACTGGTGCACTTACTCAACCTATAACCAGTCAACAAGACAAGTTACAACACAAAGGTGTGGCAGTGGCTCCCTGGTAAGATAATGCACCTGCTATTGAGTGTCGACACATGAACAGTAATAGAGACCTGAGATAATGCACCTGCTATTGAGTGTCGACACATGAACAGTAATAAAGACCTGAGCTACATTCCATTTAGTTCATTTTAGTTGCTTGTAGTTACCAAGAGACCTTTAAAATGCATATTCTTTGGGCACTTAAAATAATACTGCTTTGCCTCAATGACAATGATTTTCCACATGGCATGACTCAATCTTACTTTTAACAGCTAATAAATGATGACATTTTAATACAACATGGTTTTCAGACACTATAAATGTTCCAACATTAGGATTGTATTATTTGCTTTACAGCTCGAACTAGCTTCCAGCCAAATCCAATAACTTTTCATCCCTCTTCCTGGAAACCCATATGGCGGTCTATAATGCATACAATACTGGGCAGGGAGCAAGCATTGCACAAGAGTTTAATTGAAGTTAAACAAAACATCAGACTAGCATTTAAAGGTATTTACTCATTAAGGCGTGTGCCACAGTGACAGATGTAGTCTGCCATTTAATTGCAGAGATATAGGATCGTTGCTGGGAACCCTAAAAGACAACAATAACCAACTGGACCAGGTTAGTTTACTATCACAGCAAGTAGCACCTTATCAAACCCCTAGACCCACATGCAATACATACAGTTTAATGTAGATGGTATTTGTTTTTTTTAAGGAATTCCTTCATCTCATTTAGAAAAGAATAACTCCATTAACCAGTGTGTGTGTGTGTGTGTGTGTGTGTGTGTATATATATATATATATATATATATATATATATATATATATATATATATTATGATGCACAATGAAAATGCAACAGTCTAAGTTTTACATCAGTAGCTCATTGGGCACATACATAATACTATTTATATTTTAAATAGTGAGCAGATAGCCTTGTTGATTGTTTGAGTATTGTTCATTGGGATAAAATACTGAGTTCAAGTCATGTGACTGCATAAAAACTCCAGGTGCTCAGTGTTTGGTATTTGAGCCGAGTTAAAATTGCCAAAATTAGTGGATTAAGAATCTGTATAGCCATTCGAAAATACATGATTTTATATTAACGCAAGAACAGCGAAATCCTTGTGACAGTCACACCTGAATTCATTGATCCTATTCATCAGGGACAGAGAGTGGGACTACAAATCAGTCATCCATCACCTATTACTGAAAATAGACCACTGATCTTCCTGCTCCTGGTTTACAACTCTTAGCACTTATTGTGCAACACTTCCTATAGACATACTTAATGATTTAAAAAAAAAAAAAAAAAAAAAAAAGTTACAAATTATCCCACTGCAATAGAAGAGTCTAATTCACTAGTGCTCCCTGGTGGTTAAAATATATTTTCTCTGAGAAAATATATGGGTGTCTTCGTATTTTTGGGATATACGGGTAATGTATTTGTTATGAAAGTTAAAAGACGATCCCCTCTTACACTAAAGGTAAAAGCTGTTCCATGTATTAAGAAATTCAAAAGGAAATATACTTTTCGCAGTCTAGTTGGAAAACGACAGCTCCACAGTGGTGTATGTGTCAACGGGCTCAAAAGTAGTCAAAACCTGGTTTTAGTGCGACGCATTATAATTTCATTGTAATTTCTACAGGGCATGTGATGTGCAATGTGATCATGGCCATACTGGTTTGAATGTTTTCCAAGCAATGTTTATTTCACTGCAATGCAGATGAATGAATCCAGATTAATACTGTACTTCTCTGTTCAAATGCCATCACAACCAACGCAAATTCATATTCAAACAATCCTATGTACTGCTTAACACAGTTCAACGTTATACCAATGGCGTACTTAAAAGCAGTGCAATCACACAGTTTAAGGATATTAAAGTTTCCAGGCACAACAAACATTTTACCACACCATTTTAACAACTGCAACATCTTTGGATAATGGAGCACGATTTCAAAACTGAATATATTTCACTGCACACTGTAAAAAGTCATTGATTGGTAAATGGATACATGTATAAGAAAAAAAGAAATTGCAACATAGTTATTTTCAATAACGGTATTTTGCATTGGGTATAATATTATTCATAAAGCTGAGATTACAATACATTTGACTGGCTTTTAGCTTAATAAAATACACATGAAGAGTACATCTTTGAGTAATTTCTTTAAACGTGCACAATATTGATTGTGACAATGTTACTGTAATATATATTATAAATATTTAATTCCACAACCAGTGAAAATAAACACATTAAAAGTTATGGTTTTGATCATCAAAAGAGCACTGTTTTTGGAAAGACGGTTCATGCAGTTGTTATCATATCTGCTCCTTCTCCACCAGTGGCATCTTCAGAAATATTCAAGTCCTCCAACATTTCAACCAAGGAGACCCGAGGAGCCCCATCATCATCAGTGTCACTTTCCACTGGGATTTTTGAAGCATCTGGAAACATGTTTTGCAATGTAAATCCAATGCAGTACCGTTTGTCACAAAAGCAGTGTAATGTTGTAGAACCCATGGTTTTCTAAAACCAGCTTCCATATGATACAATTTCAAAATCTTAAAAAAAAAACCCCACTAAACAGCACCACTGTAAACCGTTTAACAGAAACATTTTGCTTGATATCTTTACATTTTTTTAGACCCGATGACTGAATTCTGCCTCTATCATTTGATCGTGACTTCATTATGCTTATTTATTTATTAATAATGTATTATTAATTTATTCTAACAAGTAATTGCCATAAAGATCAGACCTTAACTACTGCTGCTTACCTCTAAAAATGTTAATATTTTTCCGGAGGGCTTCATCTTCTTCAAGGTCTTCAAGAAAGTCCTGGTACTGCCTGAAGTAGGAAAAAAGACACCACTTACTCTTGGCAGATCCAAACCTAATACTACATGACGATTGAATGGAGTTTACCATAATTATTTTGGCTAACTTTACAATAAAAAGCAAAACTGGTGTATATGGTGCGAACTCTAGTAAACAGCTTTTAATAGTAGCGTCTTCCAGCAGTATCTGCACGCTTTTGTGGATTTGGGACAAATTAACATGAAGCATAGAGGATACGCTGCTCAATTAACAAGACTACCTCTCGTCATCTGTGTCCATGCCTTCCCGTTCTCTTTCCATTTCTTTGAGCCTCCAGTTCCTACGACGCTGCCTCCTGTTGCGGTCAAACCTCTTCTTAATCAACACCTGAAATTAGAACGCATGAAATTAAAATACAACTTCGCTAAAAGGATTACAATCATAGTGTTAGATCTGTTAACTAACAAACATGCTGGGCTTCGATTTAAAAAAAAGAAGTGAACAAAATAAATGTGTTTTAGTACACCATGAGATATGCCGAGCGTCACCACAAGAGGGCAATATAGCTTAAAGTTTTCTAGGCTTCTACCTTCACCCAATCACAAAAAAAGGATTGACAACTAGTGATCCTTAATGTATTTTTTGAAAGCAAATAAGTATCGACAGTATTTTATAGGAAAAAAAAAAAAACTTACCACATCAGGAATATGATGAGGGTTCATTTTATTTACAAACTCATCATTAACATTGGAATTGGCAAGATCGAACCTTAAAAAAAAGTAAAAAAGTGTTTTAAAAAAGGTGAAGCATTGATAACTTTTGAAAGTTGCTACACACATCTGACTTGTATTGAATTGTACAGTATAAAGTATAAACTAAAAAGTTATAAAAAATAAATAAATAAATAAATAAATAAATAAATAATAAACTAGTCAACAATGAAACAATATTAGTCATTTTAAAAACATCGGTTGCATAGGCACGGGTTGTAATTGTAGTAACTGTTTTAAGAAATATGACCCCAATGTTGTGACCACTTAAATGGCCTAATCCTATCCCAAGCCCTAACCTTAAAAATGTGCTAACCCAGGCTTTAAGAAATATGTTCTTATTTGCTTTATGTTACTGGTCCCCTTTTTATCCAGGATATGCAAATATTTCAAACACAACACTATAAGCAATCTTTTTTCCACGGGGAAATCAAATTAGTCTTTCCACTGAATAGGCACTAGGAACAAAAAATGTGTCTGATTCTCTACGTACTAGTTTTGATGGCACACTCAGAATCGGTCTCTGATAACTGGCGCGTATTTTAAATGTTTGCAGAGTCAAGAGTCACACACACAATGCATCTCCCACCCAATTGTCTGATTTCAGTCAGTTATCCTTGTGATGCAATGAAGAGAACATTAGTGACTTCTATTACAAACTACAGTACTACTTTAAGAAGGCGAACACTTTTTTTTGTAAAAATGCTGATTGAATACAGCACACTACCAACTGTGGCCATAACACAGGTTTAAAGCTGTGTTGTATATATTGGTTAGTGCAGAGAGCCGGGGATTGGAATGAACGACTGTCCTTGCAACTGGCTTAGTATGGCACTTTGTGCACAGGGTGTAACATTGTAAATTTGCAGGGAAAAAAAGTGTGTGTTAAGCTATGATTTGGTGGAGGAGGAATGAAGTGCCGGTGGGCTGGAATAGGTCTCCATGTCTTTCCTGTGTCTCTGATTTAGCTGTGGAAGATTCAGCCAAAGTAGACACATTGTTTTTTTTAAACCCGCCAAAAAGCACACTTGCTTTTAAGATTTACTATTATTATTATTTATTTCTTAGCAGACGCCCTTATCCAGGGCGACTTCCAATTGTTACAAGATATCACATTATTTTTACATACAATTACATTATTTTTACATACAATTACCCATTTATACAGTTGGGTTTTTACTGGAGCAATCTAGGTAAAGTACCTTGCTCAAGGATACAGCAGTGTCCCCCAACAGGGATTGAACCCACGACCCTCTGGTCAAGAGTCCAGAGCCCTAACCACTACTCCACACTGCTGCCATATATTACAAAAGCATAAATAAGTACTACATATTTAAAATAAACACTGATAAGTAATGTTATAAACTATTTATCTATCTGCTTTGCTTGTTTTTTTTTAAATACCTACCCCAAAACCAAGTCCCCGTGATTGAGAAGGTGTCCCAGATGCGTATGACAATGATACTGCTGGCTTGTGTTCATCTCTGAGGTTTTCTGTACCCACACATCTGCAAGGACGTGCTTAAAAAAAAAAAAATGTAAACAAACTCACATTTCTTGTTGAACTACAAAATGGAAACCGGCAAATAAAATGTATTATACACCTGGCATCTATTTATAAATTGCTATGCCCATTGACATCTTGTCTAGTCTATCTGGCCTGCGCCCAACTTTAGTACTATATCTGGACCACAAGCTTCTAGCTACGGACTTGTTTCTGACCGTGGGGCTGCAAGAGGTATGAATTTAAATTGCAGATCCTCTGACGGAAATGATGCAAGCTGCAGTAAATTGGTTTGTCACGTAACTGCAGTTTGCACCATTCATGCTTCAGTATCTTTATTATTTATTTTTTAATACTTCAGTCACATCTGTAGTTTTAAATCTGTAGTTTTATGACTGCGAGATCTTACTTTGTTGGATCTCATGCCAGCTCCAGCTCCTTGCTTGTGATCTCTGACAGTTTCTATATCCATCACAATAAACTCCTCCAGCTGCCGGGGTGAGCAGAGGCTGTGAAACGGGGAGCGCCAGTAAGTGTTTCCGTCAACCTCAGCAACTAGATTCACAGTCAATTCAAGGAAAATGTACAGTTAGAAACGTGAAACTGGCATTAAATCATAGGACTCAATACTAATCATTGTGCTCTGGGCAGAGATTGCATTTTGCCATATCAGCACTAGTCTTCAAGCTCCATCAATCAATTAATTCAATGGGCCACATTTCCAGATGTGGAGTGAAAGGGCAAAATACACTTTGTAAAACTAATGCCAATGTTTTTTATCCTGGGTTAGTGGTAAAACTGAACATGTTTTTTGTTTGGGGGGGGGGTTGGACAAAATACAGATGTCAGTGGTTTACTGTACTGGTACAGAAAGTAACAGTTGCACACAAACAGTGACCTGAAACAAACAAACAAAAAAAAAAAAAAGTGATTGAGGAACATCATGATCCTGTTAAATGCATTAGATCACTTAAAATAAAACAAACAACCACAAGTAACCCTGTAAACAACAAAAGAAACCTACTCTGCAGGGTACGGGGGTCAATAAGGTGAATGGCGCTTGTCACTCTGATGCACACACAGATCTGACTCATATTCCCAAGGCTCTGGGCCAGTCGTGGGGGCAGGCACACTACATTGTCCTGCAGGAATAAAACAGATACACCATATTTATCAGCAACAAAATGGACCCCTCTGTGGTATCCTTTACCACGATCAGTAAAGTGGAGTGTCAACTAATATCTACCAATTTACAGAATTTTGAATTACAAAAACAAAACAGGCCCGCATTGCTAAGTCTTATCTGAAGTTTGCTTTGTAAGTAAGGATAAGGGCTTTAGAGATCCTTCAAATTGTTTAGTTGTCACTTTATACAGTGAATGGTGCATTTCACATCATACTTGCAGAATATGTAATGAAACGTGAATGAAAAAATCATCAGCCCACGTCCATGTCATTTTGTGGTTGAATACCAACCCAACCCCACCCGAAATCATAAAACAACAAGGCTATACTATCTGTGCCTGCTCACACCATGTGCGAAACAGCAGGCAACACAGAATCAGAAAACAATTCAATTCCCACCACACCCCCATAATGGATGATCAATACCAGACATCAATAGGGAAATGCCGTTCTTTTCTGTCCTATTCCAATAGACCAACTATTAAAGTACGGAATAGGAGATTGTGCGAATTGTATGTGATGTAGGTCTGGTGTACTGATGTCGCCAGTTTCTAAAATACTGTTCTTGCTTGCTGAATTCATTTACGTATTATCTTTTGGAGGGCTAATCATCATTGTAGGCCTTTCTAATAAAACACATCCACTAGTTAAAAGTTGTGTGGAACACTGATTAGCACTAAGATTTCCAAAGGGAAAAAATTAAAAAAAAAAACAAAAAAAACTAGAAACGTACCTTGCAGATGGGTACAATCTCCACAGAGAAGGTGCTTTTGTAATTGAACGTGCTAGTGTGGATGTCATGGGAGATCAGCCGCTGAGATGTTTTAGACCTTTAGAAAAAGAAAAAAAGGTTTTGAAGATGACCATTTGGAAAAATGGGTACTTACCAAAATCTTAGGAAATACTGTATCAAGATTAACTTTTAGTGTCTACCTAGTGCTGACGTACCAGTTTTATCAAACTGCTGCTGTTAATACTGTACATTAAAATGTTGAGATGAACTACCTTAAATAAAAATGTAACTAATTAATTGCACATAGAGATGAACCCGCTTTATACCATGATTGGCATGCAGGCAGAATTTGCGATATAAAGCGGGTCATGACACAAACCGGGTTTCACGTTTGCCTATGACAGCACATTACGAGTGTGAAAAAAAAAAGAAAACTAACGGTGAATTAAAGGGGTGTTTTAATACTGTACATTTAGTCATTCTTTACATTTAAACAAATGCATATAGTTTACTACAGGATAAATACGTCTGTGTCATTAACTGGAACAAATCAGTTTGTGTCATTAACTACTGTCAACTGATGAGAGCTATCAGTTAAGCGTTGCACTTGCTGTTTTTTGTGTGTGTGCATTTGTATGAGACTGACTATGTTAAAAAAGTTGGTGTTTTTGTAACTGAACTGTATCCCGTTACGACCGCCCACGCAGCATTTGGCAGGCTGCACAAAATGTCAGTTTATCAGCCGAGATGATTAGTTACGTTGGAAATTCATTATATCCTGTGGTTACTTAGAAAAGCCCGGCCATGCAGCATCTGACAGGCTGCGAAAACGTGACAATAAGTGGGTTTGTGAGATGACATTAAGAGAGCTCATTTCTCAAAAGAACCTATGGTGCATGGCGTGTGGTTTTGGAAAAACCGTGATAATAAACGGGGTATGATATTAAGTGAGGTGATATAAAACAGGTTCATCTGTATAGTCATCTGTTATACCTGCATGGAACTGTGCATTGCAGGAAGTCCATCATCTTCTGTCCATGTTGCTTCAAGGCATAGTAGAAATCGATTCCATCTGCAAAGAAAGTCACAGAAACCATCAACAGATGTGAATATAAATTATAAAAATTCTATCTCTCTGAAGATACAGCAGTAGTAGATGCGTTAACTTAAGCCACTTTTACACTGGCACACCCGAGCCGAGCCGAGCCGGTACCGAGCCGAGTCAGCCTGTACGGCTCAGGTTGCTTTTACACTGAAGAGCAACAAAAAAAGTAGGTTGTGCTATATTGAAATTTTCCATTTTGTGCAGTTACATACCATGGGTTTCTTTAATACGAAGAGTATTCTGATGCAATTTGTGCTTCAGAATCATCTGCTCCAGGTAATAGAAAGTCTTCTTGTGAGAGGTCTGCAAGAAGTATTATTGAACAGTAAATATTTTAGAACTATTTCATCACTGTTTATAAAATTCAAACTGGCAGAAATATCTACACTATTTACAGTGTATTTATTTTGTCATTTTCAGACCTCCAGAAAGCATGACGGAAAGTGAAGACAATAAAACTCCTGTTTTGCAAATGATACATTCCACTGAAACAACTTTAAATATTCACCTTCTGTCTGACTTGCACCACTGCTTTCCAGAAATCCTTTGCTTCAATGCGGTGGCAGTCATCACACATCTGTGACTGAATTACAAACTCAACCACAAACACCTGCTGAAGTATGGCTCCATTCATAACCTAAAAAAGAGGTTAACTGCAATGAACAAAAAAAACATGCTAACTGAATCTGCTTTTGGTTAGCATGGAAGACAGTACTAGATCTGCAAGACCATACCAATTGAAATTAACTTCCAGATAGTGGGTAGGGTTTAAAGTTTTTTTTTTAGTTTTTTTTTATAAAATGTTTTTAATAGTTACTTATTAATAACATGTTTAAAGGTAAAAGGTTTCCCAGGAACATAGTTTTCAATTTTAATTTAGCTATTTTTACTCACCTCTTTTTGTATTGTCAGCTTCACTTTAATTCTTTTGGAGTGTGGCTCAGTCCATACAAAGCCTGCATCAATCAATCGAACCTTATGTAAACAAACATTTTTTAAAAAATTATAATACTTTTAATTGACCAATCCACAAATGACAATTTGTTTTTTACAATACAGTACAGCTCTGAAAAACACCTTTGTTGTAAACTACAGTTACCACATTAACTAACTAAATCAAACGTATCAGTCAGAACCACTGACATTTAAAATGCCATGCAAGAAATATCCAGCAACATACAGTTGCAACAGACAGTAAGCCTTTAAAAAATAAAAATCAATGTAGCAATTGGAAGAATAATATTATACCTTAGTCATTGATGCCTTCAGTTTTTTCAGACATAAGGTAAGCAGTTCCCTGGACTCCAAAGCACATTGCATCCAGGTGGCTGGAGGCTGAAGGTACCTGAAAAACACTTACTGAAACTAGATCAAGAAGGTGATTAAAAGTGGCCAACCCATTTTAAATCACCAGGAATTTTCCAATGCTGTACAGTACACAAAGCATGTAAAAAACTATCATAACATTTGGTACATTTCTATATATTACTCCTCTTATTTATTAAATATTCCTAATGTCTCCATGTTGAGATTTGTTGTAATCTGCGACTCCTAAAAAGTTGTGCAGAACTGTGGGGCAACTCACTATATAAAAATGTAGGAATTGATAAAATACAAGAATCATTTTTAAGTGTAAAACTATATATATTTACACACAGTACACATACCTTTCACATTGTTTGCAAAAATGAACAGAGACTTGTTTCGGAATTCCTTCTGTGATGTCCACGTGAGTTCTTAAACAAGCGACACACATATTGGCTGGGTTTGGGGCAATGGGGGTGCCACATTCACAGCACAGGCTATAGAAAGAAAAAAAAGAACAGTTATTTTATTTCAAGATGCTGTAATATATTTGTCTGGTTTTACAGCAAATGCACAACAAATGTTAGTTCAACAGAACACACACACACACTATCCCTGGAACCAGACAGGAAGGTGTAACAAACATTACTGCTCCCAGGTGAAACATTTGAGACAGTATAAACGGGGGGCCCCAAAGGTTATTCATTTACAAAAAAAACTACATATTATTAGAGACACTTTTAATAGAAATATGTATTAATGATGATAAATAATACTTACATGTTACCCTGGCTGCTTGCTGGTGCTTGCATGTACTCCATTTACGTCTCAGTGTGTCGTCCTAAATACAGCCGTAGTTGATTAACGTTAGAGTAGCCTTAGTTTAAGCAACTGAATTCCCATTGAAATACATACTTGTAAATAAAACGATCTAACAATGAGACACCAAAATACTTCCAAGTGACAAAATCACTCCTACTGTCTACCTAGTCGCATGCAGCGAGTATAAAATGACATGCGTGGATGGATTCACACCAGAGATATATTATAGATAGATAGATAGATAGATCGATTTTCTTAGCAGACGTCCTTATCCACGGCGACTTACAATTGTTACAAGATATCACATTATTTTTACATACAATTACCCATTTATACAGTTGGGTTTTTACTGGAGCAATCTAGGTAAAGTACCTTGCTCAAGGGTACAGCAGCAGTGTCCCACACCTGGGATTGAACCCACAACCCTCTGGTCAAGAGTCCAGAGCCGAAAAAATGATTAGTTATATATATATATATTAGTTATTGCTCAAACATATACATAGAATTTAGCGACTTCCCAGATCCCCTGCTAAATTCAGGGTTGTTATATCATGCCTCCTTGTTTAATTAAAGTTTGTTTTAGCCATATGTATAATTATGTACGCTGTTGCAGTAAACCGTTGCAATGTAACTTTACATAACGTCTACTACTAGAATAGTCTACGACTACATTACATAAAGTACAACAGGATCCATGACAAATTAACATACCTTCAGGCTAAACCTAACCGCGTGTTCTATGAATTGTATTAAAAGCTGATTATTATCATTTTCTTTTCGACATGCTCAGTGAATCTCCACGTTGTTACTCGTCGATCTCGGGTGACAGTATGAACGCGTCCCAGGCTGCCCAGAGTGGAAGGACCCCATACTCTGGTTGCTTAAACAGCGCCTGCACCGATACCAGCCGCACTACCGTACTACGTCGAATGTTTTTGGTCAATTAAAACATATACAGATATATTGTATTTGCAAGTTGTCGGATTTACTTTCTAATAATATAAGCAACAATGTGGCATAATAATGTCCCATTATACTTTTTGTTAGACATTTAATGGTATGATCTTAAGTGGTCATCATTGATAGCTTTAGTAATATAGTCCTGTATCTGCAGAAAAGAGACCGCATTCTATATGTTTAAAAATGTCTAATTACACTTTTTTTTTCATACACAAGCAATATGTAATCCAGTTATAAAGAGGTCTATTTTGATTTCATTCAATTACAACAGTACACGCAGTGGGTTGGACACATGTACCTTTAATGTAGTAGTATTGCATGTATTTTCAGCTCCACTGTAATGTCGCAGTGATTACTTAAATTACTTCCCACAGAAGAAAGGGACCTCAGTGTGTCACAACATTATTATTTATTCCTTAGCAAACCCCCTTATCCAGGGCGACTTACAATTGTTACAAGATATCACATTATTTTTACATACAATTACCATTACTGTTAGGTTTTTACTAGAGCAATCTAGATAAAGTCTTTTGCTCAAGGGTACAGCAGCGTCCCCCCCTGGGGGTTGAACCCACGACTCTCCGGTCAAGAGTCCAGAGCCCTAACCGCTACTCCACACTGATGCCTCTCTATGCAACAATTAACTTCTTTTTACAAATAATTTGACCCCTCTCCTCCAGTTTCCAGTGACGGATACTGTCACATGCATTGGCAGATAGATTTTGGCAGGTGGAAAACAGGAACTGTCAGTACTGGCACATCTTTTCCATTCAGCTGTCGTTTGTCTCCATTTTACTTTATGTTTTTGGTCACTAAACACTTTTATCTAACAGAAATTACAATAAAAAATAATTGAGGGGTTCTTTAACACTTTAACATTATAAATCTCAAAAGTGAGAATTTGAACTGTGAGCATCAAATATTAAGCAAATAGTTGTTGGGGTTTTTTTGGGGGGGGGGGGGGCAAATGCTGTGGACTACATTCTTGTAAGAATTGTACTGTTATTGCTTGTTTGCAGGTCTAATTTCCAAGATTTCCCTTTTCTGGAATATTATTAGTTATTTATTTATTTCTTTCTTAGCAGACGCCCTGGATAATGTTGACGTGCTGAAGTGTTGAATATATAGCATATTTCAACACTTCAGTCACAAATGCAATATTTATTGTTGTTAGCTGCAATCAGTTATTTATCACACAGTTCTATATTTACACCCCTTTGATGGGCATGCACTTTGCGCCTGTCTGCTTGCCGTCCGAATACTTTCTAGTAGAACGTGCCAAGCAAAATATAAGGGGGCGTCCTACAGGCATTCAATATATTTCAAGAAGATAAGACTTTTCATGTATACGTTAACCAATGTTAATTAAAAAAAATAAAAATAAAAAATTAAAATAAAAGAAGCGGCATAATATCAATTGATTTTCTGACAAAAGTAAATGTTATGGTTATAAATTTGTAACCCCCACCATTCAATCGAGTGCTCCACAGAGGGGAATGCGGCAGCAATGCTTGACAGTTTGCAGTCTGGCAGGAGAGTGCTGCGTGAGCGTTACTTTGCTGTCAGGAGCGACAGCATAAACAGTGTTGCTTTTAATCAAACGCGGCTCGTTCTACCACGTCCAGATATAATAGTATTTGTCTCTGAGTTTGCAGCTTTAAGACTTTAGATAGTTCTGTGATTAATACAAATAATGGGATGTCAGCTGTACCTCGGAAGCTGAGAATCTTGCTTGTAGCATCCTCAACACTGTTGATATTGAGCTGAAGAAAAATAATAATAATAATAATAATAACAATACATCTACATTGACCTGGGGGCTAAAAACATAACATTGTTATTGATCTACAGCATTCGGATTTGCTATACACCTGCTCGTCTTTTTCAGTTGCAAAAGTATGAACTGATTTATTCATGTAGTACTTAAGAACCTTTGTCAGTATCGTTTTTGTGTGTATAAATTAAATGATAGAAGATACAATGACGTTGTTGTCTCTCTTGGGTCGGATCATGCGTTATTTCTTACTGCGACCAGAGACCTTGTTCCTGCTATGCATTAGTTTAGCCCTTTGGAGCTACTTCTTCCACACGGATGAAGTGAAGACGATTGTCAAGTCGAGCAGGGATGCCGTGAAGATGGTTAAAGGAAAGGTAGCGGAGATTATGCAGAATGACAGACTGGGAGGTCTTGATATCCTGGAGGCTGAGTTCTCGAAAACCTGGGAATTCAAGCGCCACAATGTGGCCGTGTATTCCATACAAGGCAGGAGAGAACACATGGAAGACCGCTTTGAAGTCATCACTGATTTGGTCAACAAGACTCACCCGTCCATATTCGGAATATTTGACGGCCACGGAGGAGAGGTAGGTTATGCCGTTTAAATGCTCGTTTTTTATCGGTATTAAAAATAGTATTTATAATCTACTGAGTTATATACCATCAATACATCTTGACAATGAACAGCAACAATGTACATTAAAATAAGTAGGAGCAATATATTTTGCCAGATGTGCTCAGTACTGTATTGAGACAGAAATAAATGCCCCCCCCCCCCCCCCCCCCCCCCCCCCGAACAATTCATATTTATTTTTAATGCAATGTTATGAAATATGAAAGTTTATTTACTCAAACGTGTATCTTATTACAGGAGAAGTACCATGTGAAATGACATGGATTGAAAAAGACGCTACCTAAATAAATAAATAAATAATGGTCTGCAATGTGCAGTTGATTTGTTAATACATTACTTATGTATTAAGGCTATTATTCAAAATCAACCTGTTCAATACAACCTCACAGTCCCTATTGGCTAACTGTGTGTGTAAAATGTTAACTTGAAGAGATGTCCTATTGCACAAGGGGGTTGTTCATATATCTTGAAAACCAATTGGCTCAAGACATGGGCCAGGTCATGAGCAGTCTAATGCCCCTTTTACACTGGAACACCCGAGCCGAGCCCAGCCAGCCTGGTACAGCAAAGCCATATGTCTTATCTAAGTAAGTTAAAGCAGTTTCATTATTTCTCTTTAAGACTTAACAGAAGGACCCAAGTTAAATCAAAACATTGACTCGCTCGTCAAATAATTACAAACTGGTAATGTATTATCGTTGTCAATTTGTGAAGACAACTTCAACGACAGTATACTGTGAAACTTAAACGTATAAAATAAAGGCAAAAACAATAAGGTTACAGACACAACAGTCAAGATGCACCAGTGTCATGACGTAAATCAATAACCCCACCCCGTCAGGGCTCGGTATGGTACGCGTATGGGTGGTTCTCCACTGGGTATTTGTCCAGCCGACCAAGAACCAAACCGTGAAACTCCGGCCTCACAAGACATCTGAATCCGGCTGCGAGCCGAGCTGAGCCAGGGGCGGGGTTAAGGATTTTTGTCATTACGTTGCATTAGTCAGTACCATACACTCCAGAAGAGGTATGACACAGGCCCGGTTTTTGGAATAGAACCACATAACAGTCTTGCATTTTGATTGGTCCTTGTCTGTCACAGGAATATGATGTCAGCACGAGTGGGAAAGCTTGGAGGCCTTGTGATCGGAGAGGGAGAGAGATCTGCTTTCTAGATCCTTTCAATTAAAATCTAACGTGGCATTTTGCTGCACTAATATAACAAACTATGGGTGACTATTACTTTATGTAAATTGTCATGTTATGCACAAATGTAAGAATTGGCTTTCTGTGGTTATCTACTTTTTTTTCTTTCAAATAGCATATATCTATAATTGATTGCATGATTTATTTTAATTGCAAATATATATCCTGCCCACCATTGCAGTTTTGTTACAGGATTCTTTACTTTATCTGTAATGTAATCACAGTTTTACATATAGACTGCTGGTTCTCAGGGTTCTGGGCCGCTTTGAATTATAATGTCCCAAATTCTGGGCCGCTTTGGTTTTCAGATAACTTTATTGTATCTTATTAGAAGCTTAATTGGTCCAATTAATCAATTTAGTGTACAGTTTGAACAAAAACCAGGAGGGCATCGGCCCTTCAGGACCAGGATTGGGCACCCCTGCTATATAGTCATGCGTAGGGGTTTATCAGACCTTCTGGGTTTAAGACACCAGTGCCCTTCAACAACTTAAATCTTATTGTATTGTATTAGTCAACGTTTTCCTTATCTATTCCTGATAGTTTACACTGTAGCCTATAGATGCTGTTTAAGCAGTTGGACTATGCATATATAATGGGGAAAAAATTAAGTACATTGTACAATAGTAATGATTACATCTATTGAGAGATTACATACATTCTTGTGCAAGTACAAGTAACGTGTAAAAATGTGCCCCTCAACCATTTACTATAGTCCTTCCTACTTGGAAACATTTACACTGGTCATAAAAGGGTTAACTGCAAGAGTGATAGAATGACACAAGTTAATTGTATCAATCTGTGTGACCTACTGAATGCCTAGATTGATACTTTGTTGTAGTTGATACTTCTAACAATCCTTAGGCATTCCTGATATTGATAGCATTACACAGATTAAATGTATCAACCTGTGACATCTAATAACTGTCTAGATTGGGTGTCTCCAATCCTGGTTCTGGAGGGCTGGTGTCCCTCCTGGTTTTTGTTCCCTGTACCCTAAATTACTTAATTGGACTAATTAAGCTTCCAATAGCACTTAATTGGTCCAATTAAGTAATTTAGGGTACAGTTGGAACAGAAACCAGGAGGGACAACGGCCCTACAGGACCAGGATTGGAGACCCCTGAATTAGCAGATTCATTGCTCCATATCATCAGATTTATATTGCACCTGGAAAACAAAGAATTTAATGCAATATAAGATGCAAGCATTTACAGTTTTGCACACTGTTAGTTTTGCAGAAAAAGTGGCAGATCAGGTATATATGAAGCTGATAAGTGCAAGATTGCATCAAATAGTGCTATTCAGCAGAAATCGGCCGAACCCACAAGTCTGTGCATAAAACAATGGCGGCAGTTTAGCAGCTGAAAAACTACAATCACCCAGTGCTGGAGGGACCGATACGCCCAAGACAGCATAGCTTAACCCTAACCCTAATTACAATCACCCAGTGCTGGAGGGACCGATATGCCCAAGATAGCATAGGTTATGCATAGTGTGAGAACACAAAAGAACAAGTGCTAAACATAAACACAATCAAGCCAGAACCAGTTTACTTTCTGCAATATCAATCTTTAGATCACTTTAGTTCATGACACACCATTGTCTCTGCACATGGGACCTCATCCGCAGGTGTAGCCCACAGGGTGTTGTCCCGTTGTGATTGGACCTACAATGGAATGGGGGAGGGGAAAAACCAGCGTGCAGATGGGTATCAAAGAGCTTGTTTCTGTATGCATCTTTGAATCTGCATGCTCTGTAATGGGAAAAGGATTCCCTGCATATATTGAATAAACAAAACTAATATTTGAAGAAAAGGACTCTTTCTTTGCATCTAGGTCATATCAAGAAACTACTACGAGATATTCTTCAGCACCCTTTTTAATTCAAACACCTAATGAACCCCCCTTGTTGTTCCTTGCTAATTCTGAATTTGTTATGTGCTTCTCCAGGCAGAATGTATTTATTTTATAAAACAAGCAGCATGTAGTGTAGTGACTACATCTTCCTTACAGTGAATGTAAAGTGATCAGTTTTGTTCAAGGAATATTTAGCTAGAAACAGCTTGTTTCATCATCGTCAGATATCCGTGATGTAATTAAGAATTGAGATGGTTCAACAATGTTAATTACAGCTTTAAAGGCAGGTAGAGAGTAGCATTATAAACAACCTGTCTTGCATTTTGTGTTTACCCACAGCTGAGTTTGAGATAACAACGTGCTAAATAAAAATAAAATAAATAAAAAAAACAACAAACTTGCTGTGCCCTCTACCACCATCCCAAAGGGGGTGCATTTAGATGGGAGCTTTTACATTATACTGCCTTGAGCAAGAATGAATCCTGGAGAACACAATGTGATTACATCAATGTACTATATGAATGAATAATGCAATGAATACAAGCAATCGATGATAAACACCTTATAAAAGCATTTCAGGATGAAAACATTTAGACTACGAAAACATATATTTGAGGATATAGGCTATACACATTGCAAGCTATTTTGTACATCGTTCAGTTACCAGCATGTGTAATAAATATATTTCTTCATATTTTTGCAGTAGACTGGCAGTGTGACTGTGTTGCATTGTTAATAATAATCTGCAGGGTTTACAAAAGCATGCATTACGCTGTGTTAGTGAGAATTTATTTCGGTGTACTTACAAGCGGAAAAACACAAACCTTTTTCCACGAGTTTGAATCTGTGTGTTAGCCAATCTAAACTAAAAAAAAATAGTTGTTTAAAAGGGTACATTGAGCCTTAACACTGTGCAGAATGTGCTATTTCTCTTCCAGATACTAGAAAACGTCTTGTTTTATATAGTAAGTCTCTGCTGTTTAGATATTTCCTTATGACGTTGTCTAAAGAGTCAATTGGTTGATATTTGCAGTCCGTTAAGATGCTCAGTTCTCTGAGACACTTCATGGCATTAAATATTAAACAGTGCAGTCTGTATGCTTGCCCTCGGTTGGGGGTTGCCTTTTCTCTTTTGTTCTCGAGGACCAGTGCTAGGTAGTGATGAGGATAATAACATAAATTGATCATGGTGCCAGAACTCTGTCTGATCTCGTCAACTGTGACCTTGTTGTCAGCATCATAGCTGCATGAGCAGCTGACATCCCCAGACTGTCTCTAAACTACGTGGCAAAACTCCTAAACAGCCCCACCAGCACCCATCACGTGTGACAGCCATGATCTTATAACGCTCCCTTGGGCAAGTGTTGAAGTTTTTAAAAGAATCCTGCAGCCTGGTTTACTGCAGATAAAGTAGTGTGTATTAATTGCTGATGTTACAGATCCAACCAAATCTATGCAGTGCATTTGTACGCCAGCTTGAGCCTCCTTTAATGGAAAGTGAAATATCACATTACAACAGTAGTATGCATTAGTGGATCTGTGTAAGTGTCAGGGTACAGTATATAAGCATGTGAACACCTGCTTAGCTAGAGCTATAGCCCAGTGCCGGTTCAGTTAATCTGTGTCCCCAATCTTTTAATTTTGAGAAGAAAGAAGACCATAATGAAAAGGTAATGAGCTTTAAAAAATCCCTTAGTATTTTATTTCACAATTAGTACTACATACGCACTAAAGCTGCTGTGACTGCTATCCTCATCTGGAATTTTCCAAACTGGGGAAAAGGTGACAAGTAAAAGCATTCTTCACTTCTCAGCCACTCCCAATACAACCAACCTGCTTAGAAACAGCTGTGAATATCAATTAAAGGGATCTGATGTCCAGCTACATGTAAAGCAAGCAGAACTGTCCCACAAAATGATGGCTTACGTTATTTCTTATTGCTGGTTTAGCAACGAAAGGGTATCTGTTATTGTACAGTATCCCATGTGTAAAATGTTGTTCTAGAAGTACTTGTGGGTCTTCCATTCACATAAACGAGATGCACATCACAGCAGCTGTTACAGAGGCCAAGAGAACAAATGATATGCTATAGGAAGATGTATATTTGATTTTAATATAAAGAGTACAGGAGTTGGAATTTGTAATAATGAACATGTCATAACATTTTTCTTCAGATCTTCAGTATATGCTTGCTTCAAGGCATCTTTCTAATTTCTTCATGTAGACGAGGTCTTGTAATTTCCCAAAGGGCAACAAACATTTCCTGTAATAAATTGAGAGTTTTTATTATGACTAGGAATTGCCAGATAGCAGTCCTCCAAATGACAATGAATTTATCGTTGTGTTTTCTGTGTGACTTGTGGAATTGCTACGAGGCAACACGTGCGAGTTGTGATAACACCGCAGCCCACAAAGTGAATTGAGTTGCTTCAGATAATCGGTAAATACGTGAACAGCTCATTTCACATCAGTGGTTTGCAGTGTTGCAGTTATTAGGGCTTGGGTTGCCTTTTTGGGAAAATACCCCATTGCAGAGTTAATGAGATGTTAATGATATTAATATATATTAGTGATGCATCAGGATGTAATTATTTACACTGATGTTTTTTTGAAGGTCTTCATTTATTCTAAACAGCAGAACATGTGAATATTGCTCCTGTTCAGATAATTAAATACTAGAAAACTGTAGACAAGTAACTAATATGTTTTATTTTCAAAGGTGTTATTCAAAGGTGTTAGGTCTTATATACTTTTATTTCACATTATATTTGAAGCTGATTGTACTAGCTTTTATGTACACTACAGCATTTGAGGCATTGAAATGATTACACGGTTTTTCTATTATCAGCATGATGGTGATAGTCAGTTGGTAGCCACTTATTGTATACAGTGTGACTCAAATGTATTCATGTGTGAAGTTAATGTTTTTCTCAAATGTGTACTTTTATTGAAATGAAAAACCTATTATATTAAGTGAAATGTTTTAATGTATTTGATGCGATCATTCAAGTTTTCCAAATCTTCCTTCATTTAGGATGAAAAAAGGATTCAGCCACAGCAAAAACAAACCATTTACATTTAGTGTGTGCATTATATTAAGTAAGATTCGAGCCTAGGATCAAATAGGTCAGTAGTCTTTTTCATAGAACTTTGAAACTGCAAAGTCTTCCTTTTTAATGTGAGATTTCTATTCTTAAAGCATTTTTCAATTTTTTGTTTTCTGAAAGTCACTTATTGCTCTTGTGATTTCATGGCTTTTTGCTGCTGCAGAGTTTGTCTTTCATGCTGACGACAGAAATATTGTAAGCTTGATGGCAGACATCAACCAACAGGTTGGTATGCTATAATTTTGCCTCTTGGAAACAGAGAGAGCGTAGCCTCATTTGCATATAAATAACATCATTCGAATCGGGCCCTAGTTTTGCTGACGTGACAAAATTGGCTTGGCATGAAATCAATATGACATTAGTGAAATCTTTACCTACCTAGTAGTAAGCGAGTCTCTGTAATTAACCCACTGTGCTTATGACCTTGCATAATAAAGAGCGAGGTCATACTGTTGGCTGAATATTCAAAATTCAAAACAAGACACTGATCAAATTCACGTCCTCTGCAACCTTCCCATAAATACATTTGAAATGCAGATTCAAGTTTCATAACAGGGAATTGGGGATAATAATGGGGAATTATTACTAAAACAATATTGTGATATCCATGATTTTCTTTTTCTTCATTCTTTTTTGCACACTAAATTTAGATGCACTTTCTTATGACCCCCACCTGGATCCAGTGCAAATTGGAGACCTTCTGCTAAGAACCACACAAGAATCTGATTCTACCAATAAGAGAACACTAGAATATCAGTACTGCAAAGAATGAGCACAGTGATCTCCTTTCATCTCCCATAGTTAACCCTTACACTGTGCTCAAGTCAGCTTTTTAAGAGCTGATTCTGAATGTAAAACCGTTTCAAAGAATGTTTTCAAACATTGTTAGGCACTGCAGCTCTGGCTATTAAATTATAGGTTCTGTATTTTTATACAAGTGTTAACTTATACTAGTGTTGAGTACGTTTTATACAAATTTAAATGTGTCATTTAAGTGGTTACGGTATCGGTTTCAAAAGATATTGTACACCTATCCATCACTTGTGTACAGTATACGAAATGGCTTTGAGGCGTAATACAAAGTGTAAATATCATTGGCTGCATTTTATCTGTGCAGTTTCCCCAGAATGTTATCGGCTTCATGTGTTAATTACCAGCAAGTGAATTAAGTCCTGAAAGCATTCTGTGTGTTTAGACTTATCTGAAATGGAAGATCGGAGCTTTTAGCTGTGGAGTGATAATTTGTTTCTATACTTTTTCTTGATTTCTTGTTGTGTTAAACTGATTTCAGGCTGATAACACCACAAGTAGACTAATACATAGCATTACAGAAAACCCTTGTGGGCTAGATTTACTGAGTTTTTGTTCCAGTTCTAGGTTCGCCTTAATTGGTTAAAAAGTTTTCGAAACTAAAAGTAAACATCTTGGGAGCATGTGGGAGAAATGAAATTGGTATTATATTTTCTTAACCTTTCTAAAAGGTTTTGAAAAACAAATCTGCCCCTATTTACAAGGTTGACATAAACTGTTGCTAATTTTTGTTTGAACACAGTTATGATGTCCTGGATTTATAATCAGCTGTAATCTTGCTTTTTAAGTGATCTAAATTGGACGGATATTTTATCTGATTTCCTGTGGTTGAGCAGTTATTAACCTACTTTGGCAACAATACCCCAGTGAAATAAACTGTCTAAAAGACGTTTGCTGAAAAAAAAAAAAGGACACACGCTACACGCTGATCTTTTTCTTGCATGGTAATAGGAACAAAAAAAAAAAGGGACCAAAAAAAAAAACCTCAAACAACAATGTCACCAATAACAGACAGCTATATAATCAAGTTCCTGCGACTGCAGTGTTTTTAGGAATGTCATGCTGGGTAAGTGGTTTTAAAAAAGCGATGTCTAGCTTGGAGCCATCATCCTGCTGTTTGGAGTGCACTTTGCTGAGCGGCCCTACCAAAAACTTCTGTGTTTACAACAAAGCTGTCTGTCATTGACTGAGAGTTTATCTGCTTTATAAAGAAAAGAAGATATTTGCAGTTGTTTTTTGATGTTTTTAAGAAACCGTTTGAAAAACCGCTCGATTCCTTGTGTACCTTAAAGGGTTAAAAAGGATATGAAAAGAAAACAGAAACACAATACAAGAATTGGTAAACGGCAATTGGTTACTGAGGAAACCCAAAGGCTCCTGGGAATGCGAGTTCCTTCATGTGCCTCTTGACGTATCAGGCAGGTGCAGAAACAGCATTAAAATATCTGGAATGAGTGATCAGTAAATTTAGTTAATAGCATTAAAAAAATAATCAAACACCTTTTTATCATAATGTGTGTGTGTGTTTAGGTTTAGTAAGACCTACAAAATACTAGTAATTTTAGATAAGATTTACTGGAATTCTTCTGTAAGCTCTTTGTCCTTTTAAGCAATATCAATGACAGAATGCATTTAGTCTAAAATAAAGCCTGCGTAATTCATTTTTTTTAGAAGCACATCGCATTATCTTATTGTCTTCTCCTTTGTGATATCAGGGCTGTATTTCAGGACTGCTGACACAAACCCTTCTTTTTTATTGTTCTACATCCACAAGGCTGGCATGATTTTTACAAATGCATTTCTTAAGATTGGCTGACTCTTGACTTGACCTACAAGTGTGACTGTAGGTCAGCCAAGAGCTGCATAATTCAGCAATACTATGTGCACAAGGAACTAAAACAAATAAAATCAAATGAAACTATATAATGTAGGATGCTGGGATTCAGTTCTAAGCATGTATTGCTTAAGTGATGCTACTTCAAACCCATGCAGCCGAGAATGTTTTCCACATGGTTCCTACAGCAAAAATATCAGGCTTTGTTTATCAGCCCTTCAAAGAATGCTCCACATGGTTATTATAGACCTAATAAACCTGCTATCTATTCAAAACAGTTACACTACAAATTCAGGAGTTATTTAAATAATTAGTAGCAATGTTTTTTTTTTTTTTTTAATATACTGGGATTAGCCTTTTTTAAATAAAACAATAGCAGAGCCATCAGTATAATCCAATCTGTACCTCTGTGTCTGCAGTTTGGAACTCCTGAGTCCACACACAGGAGTCTTTGATATTCCCACAGCTTCTATAAATGTAGAGACCATTTCCAGCATCACACTTGCAGACCTTCAGTATCACATACATCATCACAGGTCTGCAGGCCTTCCTGCATCCCTACCATTATATGAATGCATTTTAAATTGTGTTTACAGCCTTGCACATCCACATTTAACTCTGGGTCAGTGAAAAACAGAACCTGGCACATTGCATTTTGATCTGGTATAACTCTGGCTCTATCCAGTATACGGCTTTGTGTTCAAAGAAGTATTGTAGACGTAATTTTTTTTATTGTTTTTAAAACAAGGTCCAAAAAAGTTAGTTAAAATGTAGTCTATTTCTTATTCAAGAGGCAGTAATTGTATTAAAAATAGATTTCTCTTCTTTTTTTCTAGCAGAGGGAAAAGCACTTTCTGATTATTTTTTACTTGGGTTCGTTCGGCAGCAGCATTGATGAATGATGCATGCTCATTACCCAAAGCTTTGGGTGAACAGCCTGAACAGCTTTCCTGACCGTTTGTAGATGGATTCCCCACTGCATCCCAGCAAAGTCTACCACAAAAAAATATTCTGTTCACAAAATGTGACTTGCATTATAACAAATAAAAGGACATTACACAAGGGGAAAGATTAGATTTATATTTGCAGCATTTGTGGAAAGGCCTTTTCTTTATTTCGGAAATGCAACATTTTAAGTCCGTTTTGCATGACTATTATATCATGTATAAATCCGCTTGTAACTGATGCAGTTAGAAACGAACAGCTGTCATCACTGATTGTGTTTTCCACTTTGCAGTTTGCATTGAAAGGCGTCTCTCATTTTAGGTTGTTGTTTTAACTTCGGTGTCTGTGATTTATTAGAGAATTAAATTACGTATGGAGCCTGAAGGCACAGTATGCATCTTTCACAATGGAAGGCAAATCCATATCACAAAATAGCCTCGTTCTGTGTTATAAAACAACCACATGTTGTTTGGCCCAGACACGGCACATTTGCTAGGATGCATTTTCTAAGAAAAGAGAACATACATTGTAGGCTTAGATGTTCCAGGGCAGGCTTGAGGCATGCTTGTAGGACAATATGTGTGAGAGTCCACATTGCCATCGCATTCTGCCTTCCTGTTCTTCAGATAAATAGAGGATACTGAATGATCATTTGTAGTATACAAATTTTATTCGCAGCAGGACATCCTCCTAAGGTGTATAAGCGTATACCACGAACTATCACAAACTATCATTCAGAATTCTGTTTATACCACAAGTATATATATATATGTAGAAATTAATTCTAGGATTATTTTACCTGGCAGATCTTTACTTAAATTTATGCTTTGACACAGATTAGTTTCGAACCCTGTTTATGGCCTTTTTCAGATATAACCTTGAGCTCAGTCTTAAGTGAAATAACAAAATTGTAGCCCATGCTTGTGGTATAAACAGAAATCAACAACATTCATGAAACCACCCCCCCCCACACACACACACAGTACAGCATACTGTCCTGCCCCTCCTCTTCTGATTGTGTGTGTGTGAACCCTAACGAGCAACAGTAGGTTATAGACTCTGAACGCTATCCACTAGTCCTGGTCTGTCCAGACTCCAGGTCTTTCTGGGTGTCCAATAACTCTGTCGAGGCCCATCTGGCAAGGAGGCAGCGGAAATGAGAAAAAGACCCCCAAAATAAATCTGTGCCTGTGCCTGTGTTGCAGATGTGCAATCAGCAGATCCATGTGCGGGCCTGAACACCCAACCGCTGCAGATGCTTCTTATTTCTTGCCATCTCATTTCCACAGTGCGTGCAAGACTTCTTTAAAATCAAGTGTACACCAGGGAGGGTGCTATTTTAATGATTCATACAGCAGCAGTATTTAGATTATCAGCCATGTGATGTTTTTTATTGAAGACTGTGTCATTGGGGTAGGCCCTATGCTTTTACAAATGCTCTCAAACACTTGATCTGAGCAACATTAAGACAGCTTACTACTTTTAACAATCCCGTGCCTTTTGACCTCTTTAGGGACTGAGGGCATGCTATTTTTATCCTTTATCCTTTTGTATTTTATTCAGTACAGGTTTTTACTGCTTTCAGCACAGAAAAGATACACAAGGTACTGTTTGGCACTCAAGGCGTTTTTCTTAAAACAGCCAATATTTACACAGCGAATACCAACAGAGTGGACATGTTACCAAGGAAAGGGAGAATAATGAAACCGTTTTTTTTTTTTTTTTCAGGAAACTACATCAGTCATAAATAAGCTGTCATAAATAATGTCATTTTTTTACATTTCATTCATTCTAATGATTTTGTATGTGCCTAAGTAAAATTCCACCAGCTGTATGCAATGCTTCTTATTGAGAAGTCAGGCTTTCCAAGAATACAAAAGTGCAACATCCATCTGATACTGGTCTACTTAAAAAGAGTTACTGGAAAATTGACCCAAACTTACTCCCAAGCTGAGTCTGATTTGTCTGCAGTCCAGAATTCTTGGACCTATTTCATTTTAGCTCAGTAACTGATTGTTTGAAATCTCTTACCTTCTTTACTGGCAGCATTGGAGCAGAAATGGCTAATTGTAAAGCTAGAGACAGAAAGTGAGGATATAACACAGTATGAAGCAGCACTATTCAGAAGGGTCGTCCAGCCTCAGATAGGTATTTGTATTGGACAGATTTTTGTATTTTAGAGGTTGATTATTGGAGAATCCCTTGTATAACTGTGTACTGATTCCAGTAACCCTCCTCTATATCATACTGTTGCAGTATCAGCAGTTTAGATTTTTTTGTATTTCATATGCCATCTGTCCTCACAATCTACTAACAAGTACAATGACAATTCTTCCTTTGTGTTTTATTTTATTTTATTTATTATTTTTTTTGGGTGGGGGGGGAGATATATTTCATTCTTTCATTTTACAAGTTGCTCAGCAGACCGTGAATCTTTCTGGCTGTAGCTGCATCAGCACTAACTCTTAACCTTCGTATGTGACCTTGATGAGATGCAGTATTCTGACAGCAACTACGGTAAGCACAAGCATTGGCAGCAGTGTGGAGTTGTGGTCAGGGCTCTGGACTCTTGACCGGAGGGTCGTGGGTTCAATCCCAGGTAATGAACAACGATGAATCTTAAGAAAATGAAAACCAGTTTCTGACCCAGCTTACTCTCCAGATATTTTCTTTATATTAAAAAAAAAAGATCAAAGCGTTTCTTGTAGCTTCAGAAATCTGTAGTTCAATGCAGTCTATGAAAGCAACTTAAAGAGCCACCCAATCCCTATTACTACTTTTTAAACAGAAGCTTAATAAATTACACATTTGTTATAAATCAGTAAGCTGTAAACCTAGAGTTAAGACATTGGTTGTTTGTGCACTAGAAAATCTGTAAAGGAATGCCTGTATTTAATCAAAGTAATCCAACCAAATTAGATGTGACCTACAGCAAATGATGCAGCGCTGTATCTACAGTAATGTTGTATTTTAAATATTTGCAGACTGTTTCCTAAAATAACAAGGAAAGGATCCAGATATTCTCAGCACAGTAGCATTTAAAGAAATAGTTACCTTCTCTGACTTCACTACCCAGTTACCAAGGTCACTCAGGAATTCAGAGGCAAACCCAGCAATCTCCTTGCAGTAAACCATTAGACCACACAGCCGCCTTCAGAAAAGCCATGATTTATACTCTGCTCAGAGGCCTAAGAGAATGCAATTATATTTGGTCATAATTTTTCGTTTTTCATTTTCAACATGAAACTTTTATTTTGATTTCTAAATTTACTGAGCACTTAACTGTACAGGACTTTACTGTGCAAGGCTAATAAAATAGTTTTAGTGACTCGTACTGGAAAAATATATAAAAATGGGATTGGTGTTATCTCTCCTATAACACAAAAGGGGTTGGCAGTTTAGAGAAGAGCTTTTGCTGGTTTCTAGTATGTAGGGGTGTGCAATTTTTGTACTGTGATACTTAAAATGTATTTGCTTACGATTGTAAGTCGCCCTGGATAAGGGCGTCTGCTAAGAAATAAATAATAATAATAATAATAATAATAATAATAATAATAATAATATTTTTTTTTTAAAAACTTCTTGTCCAAGTGACAAAATGCTAGAAAAATCTACTTGCCCTTCTTAAAAATCAACCCTCTCCCCGTCGCACAAAACACACACAGAAAAGTAGAATATAACCTGTAGGATTTTGGTTTTATTTAACAGTGAACACAATCCCTCAATTAGTGATTAATAGGGGAGGATCTAGCCTTGTAGCTTGACAGGCGCACTAAATTGTTTTAGATAGAGAAAATTGACCCCACCTCACCTCAACAAATGTAGAACTTACTTTAAGTGCAGTTGGAAAAACATTTGCTTGTAAATTTAAGTAACATACTAAGAGTACAACTAGAATAAGCAGTACTTGGAGTTATTCAACTATGTAAGTAGATTCTGCCTGTTTTTTCCCCACTCTTTCTCTATAAGCTGAATTCAACTCCTGATGTACAGGTGTTTTAGTTTGTTGCATCACAGATACAAAATCATTGCAAACTATTACTGCTGCTTTGTGGAATTCTGATTTTTCTTGTAACTGCTGAACCCCAGGTTTTTAAAGGACTTGTGTAGAACCTGTCAAGTTGCTCTGCATTTTTCACAGTTTTTCTACCAAAATGCACGCAATATTTACAGTAGGCTCCATCAAATACTGCAAAGACAAAATTATGTTTTTCCTTTTGTTTATTTCTATTATATACTTTTTTTTTAAACAGTGTAAAATATTTTATAGCTATTTTTCCTCATCTAACATCTTGTCCTATGATGACTAACTGGAACACTGCTGCGGCAGGGTGATCCTGGTTTCAAACCCTGATGGCTTTTTTGGTAGGGCAGCATTCTTTCCCTGTACTACTCTCACTGAAATATAAATACATAAATGAATTAATACATAAACACATTGCCACGAGATTTACACTATTAAAAATAATAATACAATATTGTACGGATAACCTCATTTATTTATAAGCATTTCCTTCCTATCATTATAACATATTTGTCAATCTTCATGTTTTAATAGTTTCACAAATCAATGGATTGTGCATCTCCAATAATAGTTGTTTTTTTTTTTAATATAGCGTTTTAAATAAAAAAAAAATGTAAATATGGCAAATGGCAAACTAGGTTAGAAACACTAAAATCTAAAGAAAAAAAATCATTATATTCTTTGCCAGGGAAAGTTTGTTACGAAATGCTTCTAAACAGTGAGCGAAACAGTCAGATATGTTTACAGTACAGTGTATTCAAGGATTGTCCACATAAATCAGCACGTGGGTAGTGGGCTGTCCTATTTCCCAAACAAAACTAGGATTGTATTAAAAAGCTTTGCCCAGCATACTGACTTCAAAATAAATAAAAAAAATAGTAAAAATTCCGCTCACGTCAGCAGAAGATGCATTTAGTAGATATGGTGTCATCTGAGGGATTGATAGCACTTTAATTGACATTAATCACAGCTGCTGATCATGTGCCAGTGGTCGCATTCCTTATAATGCTAAATGTGAGCTTTCACTGATTTATAAGAGAGAGGTTTGCTACCGGCATAACATATATTAAACCTTGCATGCTGTCAGATGTTCTTAAACTAGACATCTATAGCTTGCAGTTTTACGGCACTGACATTTTACAGTGGAGATTTTTTTTTTTTTTTAAATCCCATCTCAGGCCATCATGCATTCTATATGTGTGCCAATAACTCATGTCATCATGACTTTAAAAATAGAGAAAACGTCAAGGCTTTTGGAAAGATGAGCTGAAAAAACTGGGAATGAATGGATCTAAACCGTGGCACTATAAAAAGGCTCTCCGAACTAAATTGCCACTGAGTGTCAAGTATTCGTGGTACAGGTCTGTAATCACATTTGACAAGAAAAGGCCGAGCAAGACCTTTGCATAAATATAGAAAGAAATCCTTTCCACTCTAAAAATGTGTTTTTGGCTAGAACTCAGTTCACATAAGCCCCCTGTTACAACTAGATTGAGATAGCTCTTGATTTCTACTGACCTCTGCTCAAATAAAGCTGACGACCCCAGGGTGAGAGGCTTCATGTTGCATCCCACTGCCAATCCACTCAGCCCCCAGTGAGCTGCTTTGTGGGGATGTCAGGAGAAGTCGGGTTGGGTGTTGTTGAGTGTACTGTACTGTACTGTCTGTAGTAATTAGGTGGGCTGCAGCTTTATTGGCTAAAATGATTAAACATGGTTTGAAACCATTTTGTCTTTTGCTTCCAGAGACATCGTCCGTGCAGCTTTAAAGGATATAATAGATTCCTTAGGGGTTTACACCAGCCTAATGTGCTGTAAAATGTTCTGATAATGTGGGGGGGGGGGGGGGGGGGTTGTGTGCACCTCAACAAATCTGACCAGACATCAAGTGCCTGTATTCTTGTTTTGTCAGCATTTTTAATTCCTCATAAATCCATCCCTTTTTCATTCGATAAGCTTTTGTGTTCATGGCTGACTTCACATTCATTGATTGCAGCAAGCTCTGCAGAATATAACACTGCATTTGCATTTCATAACTACTTCAACAGTGAACATAGGAACAGATCGGATTCCTTTCAGGTCATTCCAGCTCAAGTGCACCTAATTCTTAGGAAGTGCTTCCTCCATTTGTGGACGATGATACAAATAAAAATACATCATATGGTTCATCCCATTTTTTTTTACCTTTCAAAAGGTTTCCAACAAAAGAAAAGAGGTTGAGTAAATTCCGTTGGTCTGCTTGAGCTGGAATGACCCATTGAGTGTAGAATACTGGCAACTCGGCACAACCGTGATAGGGACTCATTTGGTTCCTTTTGAGAATTGACTGGTCGTTGTGTAGGAATTTGTGTGGGTGGAAAGGAATGTGCTACTTAATTGCTGTACTTTTGGGTGATAAAGATCTGGTTGTTATCTTAATTGGGCATACTGTTTGTATTAATGTTCATGCATGCACCAAGTTCCCTTCAAACGCATGTTTTTATTATTATTATTATTATTATTATTATTATTATTATTATTATTATTATTATTATTATTATTATTATTATTTAGCTATATTCTGGAATATACTTTCTTCACATGTCTTATAAGTAACATTCATATTCCTGATTGTCCCATCAGCGAAGATGTTAGCATTTCTGTTCCCTGCAATAATAGATTTAAATAAAGTCTGAATAGCAGTGCCTTCCGAAGCATGCTAATCAGAATTAGTCTGCACTGTCACCTCTCCAGCGACAAAATGACATTCTTTTATTCTAGTTTTTGTTTCCTTTACTGCCAGAGAAGCACTGCTAGATTATTATCCTAAAAGTGGTTTAGCACCCTTTCCAAAATGTAACACCCAAAAGAGTTTTCTGTGTCGCTGCCCCAATCTCCGATGTTGCCAGTAGTTTAATGAACCCATAAAGCTTGTCTCGTGACTGAAATTGAAAAAAATAAACTAGGATGTAAAGCTAAAACCCTCTGTCAAATATTATTAAAATGAACAGGTGAAGTACAGTATCAAGGTTCTGTAAGTGGCACTTCCTAGCATAAGACAGCGAACTCCTGCTGCAAGGATTGTTTGTAGTGTTTTTCTCAGCAAAGAGCTTGTAACACAAGGGCAATGGCAAGGGTAATTGATTGTGCTGCGATGTGTTTTACACCACGTGTGTCCTTCAAGGAGAAAATGTTTTCCAATTATTATTTTTTGCTATACAGTTTATGCCCTTTCGTCACTAGAAAACTTGAGCTCAGTATGATGGCTGTCATGTTTTCTTTTTTAATAGTGTTAAAAAACATTTATACATGACAGAGCTTATTATTCCAAAACATTATTACAGTACAGCTACAGTAGCTACCATTTACACATGGGAACAAAAAATGCTTTAGTGTGTTGTTCCTATAATTGCCTTTTAGAGGACATTTGTTTAAGCTCAGAAGATCGACAATGTTGTAGAGGTCAGAAAAACACCAATATTCTTGATGTGACCAAGTAGTAAGTTATTAAACGTTAATACACGTTTCAATTAAATGTTTTAAATTCTGCTATCTGATATTATAATGAAAATTATATTTCCCATTGTCAGGCACAGTTAACACTACTCCGTCCCTAAAGAAAAATGTACTGTTTGCGTAACTGTGTTAAGCCACAAAACCAGTCTATAAAAGTCTTGTCTGTTTCCAGTATCAAACTGGGACTGCTGTCGTCTGCTACTGGATGTTACAAAGGTCAAAGATCGCAAGATCTCAGAACGTGGTATTTAAAATTTTTACTGTCGGTTTAGATTGTGTTGATGTTGATCTGCTGCCAATAGAAACGAACAATTTCAAGTCGCTTTTTATGTCATCTTTTATATTATTTATGAGAGACTTATCTGCCAGCTTGCTTCTCTCAAATGTATTTGTGTTTTTAATTTTAATATGATGTTTGTAAAAGCAATTTGGTGGTTAGAACTCTGCTGTGGTTCTGACCGAATGGAATGTATTATTAAAATGAAGTGTTATTAATGTATCATCTTTGGAAAGATAGATTTAGATTCAAAATATTTCTCTGTGGTAGGTGAGTATGTGTGTGTGTGTGTGTGTGTGTGTGTGCGTGTGTGTTTTAAAGATTTGGTTAAGAAAGTATTTTTTTCTCCTTTGTTTTATTTTACCACCTCATTTCTCAAAACAGTAAGACGACGACCATGTAGTATATTTACTTAAAATAAAAGTCAAGTGTTCTTAATCAGACCAGAATTAAGGATAAGTAAACCACATGTTGTCTGTAATAATAAACACAATCATTCTCAGTTAGAAGTTAACAGAGGGGTATTTTTTATTTTCATTAACGGTTAAAGTTAAGCAATATTGGACATATTTAGTGTTGTGTATGTTGGAGAGCACCTGGTTGGTTCTCAGACAGATTAATTAGGTTTCAGAGGTGTGGGAAGGTCTGAGTTTAGCAAGGTTATGAAGGTCAGAGGTGTAGCAAGGTTATGCATTGCTGTTAAATTTATTAAAACTTGTCTGAAGTTCTGGAAGTTACTGTACCATTAATTATCTCTTCAGATTGTGCTGATTCATCTCTCGGTCTTCCTTTTGTCGGCTTTGGAGCAACAGAAAAAAATACATTCTCTTGTGTCTCATTTTCTTTTTGTTGTTCTGCTGGCTGAGGATATAATGCAGTAAAGTACAGAAACAAATGAGGAACTGGACGTTTGTGGCAGAATTATTTTCCAGGGGATAAGATTAGAATCCATGCCTGTCTGTATGCAAACACTGGTTTCTACAACCATTGAATCTTGCAGCAAAAAAAAGCCTTGCCCACACCACAGCTGTTACAAAAAGGGCAAATTCTTTAAGATATTGACTGCACCTTTATGCATCTAAGTGATCCAAGCCTGTTTAATATACATTATTCTATCATATTGAAAATAATGTTTATCTGGGAGGGTTTGACAGAATTATTTTGATTACCAGGTAAATCCAAATCTATTGTAACCTAAAGTCTGTCGTTTTGAAGACGCATTTCTCAAAAGTGTTGCTGTACGTTTACAAGAAACCTTGGGGAAATAAGTCATCCAGAGATTTGGTTGATGAAAAAAAAAAGCATATGTGCTGTAGCAAATACAGGGCAGGAAAAAGGTGACTTTTTCCACAGTACTGCAGGTGTATGCTAGTATTAATACATTTTATATACTGTGTTTGTAATTTTAAAAGGATTGTCCCAAAATTCAGCACATCGCTTGGTTCAAGTTATGTTTAACAAGTTATATAGTAATTGCATCTTCAAGAGTAAAAAAGTGCCTATTATCTTTTGAATGTTTGTTCTGCTGAATTAGAACCTAAACTATGATGCAAAATGGGCAGCTTTGGCAATGGTGGTGAACAATACTACAAGTAACTGGGACTTCCATTTAAGTCCTACTCTCATTTCTTACTGCCTGACAGACTTCAATAAAAAAGGAATGGAAAAATAATAAACTGTCAGACGTATATTTTATGAAGTATCAGCAGTCTATATAGGTGAATTTAATTCAAACAATGTTCAGTTAATCATCTGGCTGCTTTCATTTCACAGGAGATTGCAAATAGGGTTATGGAGAGAAAGCCTTGCGCTAAACGCTTGGAGTCATACGCTTTTTGAAAGAACTTTAAACTGAAGTGAGCTGTTTTAAATGAAGTGCCAGAAACATTTATTTTTAACCACACACACACACACACACACACAACTCTAGGCTATTTGAAAAACTGTATGTTTTTTAAAGAGGATTAAAACAATTGGTTATAAAACTAGCAAGTAAAACGCTAACCCAATGACTAAATTAAAATGATAGTGCCTTTGGCAGCTTTTAAAATGTTAAATAAAAAAAAAACACCACCACTGATAAAAAAAATAATGAATGTTATGCAGTGTTGGCATTAAATACTCCCCACATACTGCAGTAGAAAGATCACGAAACAATAGGCATTATTATATTTAATTTATTGATTTGCCTAATTTCCTGCTACAGTAGGTTTACACCATCTTTATAATTTTATTTTTTCCACTGTGTAGATAAACAGTTTCTCTATAGCAAGGAAGAAAAAAAAAACGGTTTTCCTTGCAAACTGGTAGCTGAAGCAATCCATCCAGGTGGGCATTTTTCAATATACTAATATTTCTCCTGGCGCGATTGCTTTTGCAAACAGATATCTGATCTGGCAGTGCATTTCGCTTTTTTTTATTAAAGTAAAATAATCATGTAATACAAATACCAAGCAATAAAAAATTCATAAGGAGGGGCCTGAACTTTGTTATTTAAAACACATTAAAATCCCAGTGCCGTTGATCTTTTATTTAGTAATCATTATGAATTCATAATATCGCCATGTTTTGCCTAGTCCATTTCTAACTTAAATAGAATGTGTGTACATCGGGGCCTTTAGTTTCCCACTATGAGCTGAGGTCTGCAATCCATATTTGTTTTAAGAAAGTCAAGTTTTTGAAGTCCGTAGCGCATAGTTATATATTGATTCGTTTTCAATTAGTCACATTTTTCTGTACCTATCTTTTTTTCTTTTTGACTTTGCTCCTTTTGGTACACAACAGTTTTCCTTTTTCAAAATGTTATATATCAATAAGGGGGGGTAATTTAATGAACCCAGGGGTGAAATACTGGTGGGATTAATATAGAGTTAAAGAGTGGTGGTACTGGTAATCCGATCAATTCTGAATAAAAGTTGAAAATGCTCTTTTGAAGCTCCCTCTCTCTCTTTTTAAGGTATACTGAAAAATAGGTCCTACAGTTATAAATGAATGTGCTGGTATACAGAAGGCTTACAGAACTGTCCAAGACATGCCTTTCTGTGGAATGCAGTCTTGCTTGTAGAACTAAAATCCCAAAAGATGTGAGCTGTAAAGAGGACTTCAGAAAGTGACACAATTACAGAAAGATGAAACACAAGAGTCGCGGGAGATTGTCTTCTGATTGAATGAGAACAATAAGCCTGTGAGTTCTGACACCAGAGTCAATCCCATTAAAAGTTTTTAATGCAAACCTAAAGTGAGGATGCACTGCAGATTTGATGAGAATTGCATTAAAGAAATCCATTACATGTGCATAGCTTTTTTTGTTTGTTTGTTTTAATTTTTTTTTTTTAAACTGTGCAGCTGTTTTCAGGCAGTTTGGCCAAACCGAGGTCCTGCTTTTATAATGCAGTAGCAGCTTATCTGCTTGCTTGGTGAACCTAAAGTATTTTTTTATCTCCTTGTGCATTCATCCAAGCAGCTATAAAAGGGCTTCTCTGGATTTTACATGGAAATGAGATGTGCTATGTGAACTGGGTAAATAAGATGACATTTTTCCTAACTATTTAATCAAGTCTGGTATGAGTTAGTTTTATTTAAGGGGAAAAAGGTGCATTTTTTCGATTTACCTCTAGGGAGCGCTTTATTAAAAGTCACTGACCTCAACACCTTTTGGGTAAGGCTTGGCATTTAGGACTAGTCATCTGGATCAACTCGATCAACAACCTTGATAAACTTCCAGTACTAAGACCTCAATCTGGGCTACTACACTTCCACAGAGCAGTTTTCCTACAGCAGTCCGTTCAAAGATTTACACAAGTGATTTATGACTTTTGAAGTTGGATGTATACAGTTGAAACTAACGGTTATAAAAAAGACAATAAAGAGAAACTACCCTGCAGACATAAGAAGTGGTTAGAAATCATCAGCGCGTTGCCCTTTCAGAGCTGTCAAAGAAGTACTACAGTAGCCTGTAGATTAGTCTCGACTGCCTGACAGAGTGAAAATAGAATTCAAAATAAATTAAATAGAGCAGACCTAAAGTTTGAAGTGAATAGATAATGCATAAACAAGCAGCACTTGGGTAAACCAGTCCTAGAGACACATATCTCTGCTGTGTTTATTAACATGGCTGATTGTGAAATACAGCTATGTTCTGAAATGGTGGTGCCAGATACCAATGGTCTGGCAGTGGTAACCCATAAACCAGGGCTGACCATGTTAAAAGTACATGTTTAGATACAAATAGTTGGGTATGATTCAGGTGGATGTTAAGCTGAATAAATAGTTTCTAAAATGCATGTTGTTTCCTATACTATTTTTATATGAGCGCAAGCCACTGAAATGGTTTGTTCAAAAGACCTCATGCTGCATTTCTCTGAAACTACTTTTCCTATTACTGGGAATTGATCTTCGAAAAAGCTACTGTTTTAGGAGTCATTGGACTGTGCCCAGGAAACCACTGTGACCTACACAGGCAGCTGCAGAAGTGAGGGGGCTATTGAAAGCATAGCCTGTGCTCTGGCACTAATTCTCCCCAATCTCCCAAAGCATATAAAAATCATACATTTAATGAATGACTTCATATACAGTATACCATCATGCTCAATTGCACAAACTGTTCCCATTTAAACACCAGTATCTGAGAGGGATAGGCACTTGTTTAAGTTCAGTACACAAGCTTTTTTTTTTTTTTTTTTTTTCAATGCAGCAGCTTCAGTTGCATCCTTTTAAAGTAAGACTTCAGTTTGTATCCATATATGTACATATGAAGTGGTAGCAGTTGGCAGATCTCATATCCTTCCTCAGGCATTTTTCTTTGAGATATTTTATTTATTCTATAAATGAGTAGGATTTCTGCCAGTTCTCTCATGAAACGTTTATAGAATTTAGAATGCGATGGGGAGCAGTGTTTACATTAGACCTTCTGTGGGGAAGATCCTTTCACAAGCATTGGACACAATTTGCATGACAATGAAATGATACCTGTCCAAAAGCAGATGGTGTTGCACTTTTAAATGTTTTTTTTCTATCCAGAACAATAATGAGAGAAAATCCTCAACTGTGGCCCAGCACAAAATGTGAACAGCCAGCATTTATTGTGTCCCTGCAGAGCTATTTAAATGGGTGAATATAATGATATAACTTTTATAGATCCTTTGCTAATAAAATAGAGCATGGGCTGATTACAGTTTAAAAATTGGACTTAATAATTCAGCTTAATGCAGAACACAGGTATGTATCAAGTATTTCAATAGATACATTTTTGCCAACTACTGTATACTGTATGCAAATGAAATGTAAACCTCCACAATCTCCTTCTGTTCCTGGTGATTTTCCTTAACCACATTATCCACTAAAAAGAAAGAATTGAATTCTACTGACAAAATGCATAGACCAGACTGAAGAGTGCCCTTCCTGTCACATAGGGATCTGGAGATTCCCGGTATGTGGTTGTGCAAACTGCGAAGTGGGGTTCACATCAGTAATCGGTAACTGTCGCTACTCTCTCAAGATGATGTTTTAATATGTTTTTTTGTTGTTTTTTTTTGTCGAAAGGTTAAAATGCTTCCCTGTGGCTTTGAAGCTTTTTGCTAAAAGACATACTGTATGTAATATTCTTCTGGTTATAAACTGAAAAGTCATCCCCAAAGTGGCAACAAAACCATTAGCATTTAAAGGAAGGTTCTTAATTTAGCATTGTAATTATATAATTGAATAGACATTTGTTACAGTATAGCGTGGGAATTGAAGTATCTCAGTTTAAATTGCTTTCAATCTGTTGCAATCAGGAGGCTGTGTGGTCCAGTGGTTAAAGAAAAGGGCTTGTAACCAGAAGGTCCCCGGTTCAAATCCCACCTCAGCCACTGACTCATTGTGTGACCTTGAGCAAGTCACTTAACCTCCTTGTGCTCCGTCTTTCGGGTGAGACGTAATTGTAAGTGACTCTGCAGCTGATGCATAGTTCACACACCCTAGCCTCTGTAAGTCGCCTTGGATAAAAGTGTCTGCTAAATAAATAAACATTTCTCATGTACTGTATTGCCTCAAAATGGAAGCTATTAGATTTCCACAGGCATTTACAGCAGTGGAAGTTGAGCACACTAGTGCAGTTCTACTGTAAGTACCGTGACCTGGTCTTCAAGGGATGCTAACATTTAGCATTCACAGGGATACAAAACAAATATGGTAAAATTAATTAGAGAAAGGAATTGCAAACAAGCATTGTCTGGTTGTGCTTAATGGTCATTTTAATTATTTGTAATAATAAAAACACAAACAATAAATACAATTCTGGTTTCTGTGGTTGTGAATCTGAAACTAACACACTTCGACATTCTCGTGGAAATAATGATGCAGAGTACGATTAAAAATAATAAAGGAACCCTCTTGACCTTTTTGGTTTTGAAATACAGGAAATGAATCTTTTGAACAGAATCTTTCAGAAGCCACAGTGCTGTTTTTTTTTTGTTTTTTTTTTTCTCTCAAAGCCCAATGAAGTTTCATTACTGTGTGGGCAGGGAACAAACGCAGCATGGGGGAATTCAGTTTTGAAGTTAATTTGTGTAATTAGAAAATCCTTATTAGGGGGTGTACTGTGCATTTAATATCTGTAATATGTTTATAAACTGCAGTAGTGGCAAATTAAAATAGAAACTGTCAGCTTGCTGTTACTCTGTGTGCTAGTTTTTAAAGTGACATATCATTTGTGACTCCCCTCTGTCATTTTCTGATCTTGTGGACCTGATGTGCAAAGACATTTTACTTCTGTAAACTTTTCTGGTGTACCATGTTGTAAGCAGTAAGTTGCAACACAGAGGTTTGAAGCCCGAAGTTAAAGCCCGTCTGAGATAATGTGAGGGAATATTCGAGAAATGCTGGGGAAGATTATACTGTACATAGAGTTCAGGCCAAGAAATAAAAAAGAGAGAGGTTCAGACAGGCAAAGTTTTGTAATAATGTTCAAATTGTTCAGATTTTGAACTACAAAAAAAGTCTGCTTGCCACACCATATATCCATTCCCTTCCTCCATTATCAATAATTAAACACATTTAGAATATTCTTCATGTTGTTTAGGTATGGTAAACTTATTAAACAGCTGGTGTAGGAATATAAACAAAAAAATGAATAAGCGGCATACTAAAGTGGAAGGCATTTAGTAAAATAATTGCTTTGGGATCCGTCTCTTTTTTTATTTCTTTTTTTTTAAAGATCAGTTTCACTGGAAATTCTACTGATTTTGTTGAGGGTGCAGTTTCAATGAAAAACAAAATCTATCGCACAGAACACGTACCTAGTAATTCTGAACCCCATGTAAGTATTTTAGTCGTGCTGAAATAACATGTGTTGATGCTGTGGTTTAAATGAGATCTCTCATTTTAAAAGCAGTGTAACTGTACTGTGCCTCTAGGAGTGATTGTGAGGCGTTCTGGAAGCATTGTGCTGGTTTGGGTCTTGGTTCTGCGATACCCCAGTTGAACTTGAATCGTGTGTACAGAGAGGACACAGTGAACACACCACTTGACATACATTCATATTTGGTACAATACTATATACTGTATTGCGTGCCCCTGTAATGTGCACATGTACAGTCGTGCTATAGCTCATACTGTAACTCTGCCAAAACAGCATCGGTTTTGTTGTGGCATTAATAAATTATAACAATGTTGATTTGTTTAAATGTTTGTGTTTCTGTGTTATTTTTAATGCAGTACAAGCAGTTGTTAATTTACTTTATTACACCAACCAGGTCCCATAACACGTGGTTTTGAATAGGGAAATTTGAAAAAGAAACATATCGTATTTTGATGTGTACTTTACAATAATATGCATCACAGTGTTACAAGCTTACTATGAAATCAATATTGTTATCAGTCAGTAAAGCTTTAGAAGTGGATGTCAAGTGAAATCTTGACTGCAGTTTTTAACAAGAAGATCTGTATTATCACATATTATCTGACAGCGTGGTAGAGCAAGAAGCTTTTTACCAGCGTGTCATCTGTAACACAAAGTGATGTATGTGAATATTTACTATAGTAAATATGGACTGGAGAGGAGGGCTATAGTAGAAAATTATTGACCCGAGGGAAGACTATTGTTACTGACAGGGTGCTATAATGCTGCAGGAGGTAATTATTGTCTTCCCGAGGGGCATTTCATTTTCCACTATGGCTGCAGAACATATTTAATATATGAATCAGTAAATAAAATAAGTGAGGCAAGGTTGGATAGTAAATATAACTTTATATATTTTGTTTAAATAGAGCTGATACAGCATACATAAATAAATATTGATTCATACCGTATAGTTAGCAAAGTTTTTCTCTGTCTCCGTCTGGTTTGCTGACTGTTGCATAAACCAGTTTATAGACCGTCCGTCATATTTGTTTTCGTCGAGTTGAATTAATCACCATTTTAGTGTTCGGAGCATCTTTCTTTTGTAGTATGTTTTGTAATTCATTCTCTGTTAACTCACAGAATCGCTGTTCAGCCATTTTCTCTTGTGAAGAGTGCAGGGGAGAAAGGCGTTCCTTTGAAAAGGGGCGGGACTGACAGTGATGTGAACCAATCACATGACAGATGGAGACTATTGACCTATGGTGTAAGGATGTTTGGACAATAGTTCAATCGATTTTTCCTCCTACGATGAGGTTTTAACCAATCACTGGCCATGATTTTCAATCACTGATTTATATATACTGGTGAAAGATGATCCAAATTGGTTCTTTTGCTTCACAGAGCATTCATTATTCAGATGGTACAAGGCTTCCAGGGAACTCAAAGAGCAAACTGCCAGACCTTTCACTCTATATCCCAGGTAGCTGAGATTAGCTTTATCTGAGGTTGTCTGTATCAGTTATTGTTGTCTGTTTCCAGCAGGATCCCTCTAAAGAAGATTTGCAGATTTGCAAATATGTGTTGCTGATGCAGTACAAATGAAAAGGTGTTGTAGAGGCATACTTTATATCCAAAAGGCACCTGGTGCCAAGGGCCCTATCAAAATCAACTACTATTATATTGTTGAAAGCTATGAATACTTATGCATTATTCATTCTGGTATAAAATGGAGTGTTGCATTGTGCTAATTGTGTTTTCCTGATGCCATTTATGAATGTGATGTGCTCTGAGCCTAGCTGCATCTTCTCAACCCCAGTTCTTGTGAATATACTGTGCAATGTTACATTCCCTACTACAGCAAGACCCACAGACAAGGCCCTTGACTTCCTGAAGAGCATCATTACGTTTTGATTTGGCTCTGATGCAGGTTATTCCTGCTTCTGTAAATAAGCTCCTTGTCAGTGTTCATTTTCTTATTCAGAGTCAGTTTTGTGTGCATCGTTGGTAAAAAAAAAAAAAAAAAGCCTTCAACCACAAGCATGGTCAAAAAAAAAAAAAGGTTAAGATTGCAATCAGGTGATTTATACAATGAACCTCGTGGATTTTCTCTGCCCATTTTCTCTGTGCTCAGGTGTACCACATGCTTGTTAAACCTTCTGTTTAAAATGTAAGTAGTAAAAGTCTTCATACACTGAACAATTTGTTCATAATAGGAGTAATACACTCTTTGGCAGACAATACTTTTCCATCTAGATAACTGACCTTGTTAAATGTTGTGGCTGGAAATAAGTATTGGCGTAGAAAGATTGTTTTTTTTTTACTGAGTTCAGCATTTTGAACTGTGTCATACGCTAAGTATAGTCTTTGCTTTGGCAAAGACCTTTAATTCCCAAGCCCTTATAATCTGAAAATCTGCAAACTCAGTACAGTACAGTACAGTCAGTGGCATCCTGCAGAAATCAGAAGCCTTGTACTGCAAGCTAAAATCAATGTGTAAGCCTAGCTTAATTACATTTCAACAAACTTGCATAATTTCACATTTGTGGTATTATGATATCCCTCTGTGTTTTCTGAGGTGTAAAGCTGCATACTGTGTAGGAACAAAAATCAATATATGAGCTTTTAATTTTGCCAGTAGGGTGCAAATGCTGGGTAGGGGCTAGTGTACAAAGAATGGCAGACTAATTATATACAGTATGTGTGTGTGTGTGTGTGTGTGTGTGTGTGTACTGTGTAATATATATAGTAGCAATGTCTCCAATACATAATAAACTTTGTGTTTACATCTACAGGAAGTAAGAAAATAAAGTGTTTGGATATAATGTCGAAATGAGGGTTTAAATGGTTTGGGATCTCCAAAAGCAATTGAAACCATTTATAGAGTAGTACAGTGTGGTACAGTTCCAGTACCTTTGCTGCTCGAGGCACTGAGAAGCATTCTTTAAAGAAATTCTCTTTCACCTGCGTTCTTGGTGAGAAGTGGCCGGGGAATAATAAGGGTCGCCTGGTGGATCAGTAGATGTCTGCCCAGCTAGGATCTAGATCAGGGTTATTAATGGAATCTGTACTACATGCATCCCCTGAGCACCTTCCTATAGGAAATAGTTTGTCTGCAGCCTTTCTTTTATTAAGAGACATATTAAGAGGTATGCATATCTTTTTCTTTTAAGATTCAGAAGTTTCTAATCAAAATAGTTTTTTGGGGCGGGGGGGGGGGGGGGGGGGGGGGGGGGCTTTTAACTATATTCATGTGCATGTTGTGAATATCCTGAATGCCAAACTCCGTTTTTTAAATGCAGCGTTTACTGTACGTGAGGCGAGTTGCATTGCTAATCATTTTGGACTGTGCTGCTTGTAAACAAAATACTGGCTTGCTACTCCAATTTGCAAAACCGGATTAGTGGAGCTAGAAAGTCAGTCTCTGCTTGACACGACGGTGGATGATATTCTATAGAGAGCCCGATTCTACAGGCATATTAATGTCAGTCTATTCAGTTTGCATTGTGCAGTACATAGCTACTGTATTTACATCCAGAAACACTTCTTCATAAATATTCTTGACGTTTTCAAACCGTATTTAATATGCAAGGACTTTTAATCTGTCCAGTGAACTTGAATCAGAGGTGTGGTGTTATCTGTCTGCCTTATGCCAGCATACAGAAATCACAGTACAGTACTAATATTAGAATTAATTAGCCCTGTATCAAAGAATTTGCACAGAATTTTGACCTGACCTAAAATCCCTGAGGATACCTTTATGCATTTTAGGAAATGTAATAAAGTAAGTTTCACTTGTTTATTTATTCTTCCTTAAACACTTTTCTTAATTCTTCTTCTTCATTCAAACAGAGCTGTAAGTCAAGTTAAGTAAAAGTCTGGAGCTTTGAGAAATAGTTGGTTGACACTATTAAAAAGGTCTAAACTGTGGCGGATTGGTCTACAATTTGTCATTGCAATCATTTGAGACCTCTTTACTGTAACATTTTACAGGAAAGTACAGCACTTGCAGGCTATTTTCAACATGTGTACCCCTCAGACCAAATGTATTATGTCTGTGTGTGTTATGTGGTTTGAGATACTAATAGTTTTTAGGCTAAATATTGCTAAAATGACATGGCATGTAAACCCTATACGAGGCAATTCGTTTAGATGTGGCTTGAAGCTAAACACACTTGGTGATGATGTGCTGTTTCTCATTGCTGGTGTTTTCAATTTGATCCTGCTACAGTAGCTTCTGCTCCTTTTGTTCATAAGGATAAGGCAGCAGCCAAGCTGTTTTCTTAATGGATTATTTCGTCACAGTTATCATTTTAGGTACAGTACATAGGAAATGACCATAGTAACAAAATTAGCTAGTGAAACCCTTATAGACGGGAGGCAGCATGCAGACTGAACCCTCTGTTGTTGCTCATGCCACCTTTTCCCTTGTAATGTTTTAGTTTGGTTGAAAAGCACAGTTGAAATGGAAAAAATCTGTTTTAATCTTAGTAATCTTGGAAATGTACTTTTGATGTTACTTGTTGGCAAAATTTTAAAAAGATAATGACACTTTGTACCCTAAAATAATGGTGATACAATACATATTCATGAACATTATTAGTGGGGATGATACTGTTTTAAATGAGATATGTCTGCGTACCATTGGTACCACACTGTAGATTAAGCTGGTTTCAACTCTTGACTTAGACAGCCAGTTGTGTGTTGATGTGTCTCTGGGACATAGCAAGAACTGTGAACGGAAGATGTACTGGGTTAGCCTTGCAACAGAAGCATTTAGTTATTGATTTGGATCCTTCTAATAGTAAGCCGATTCCAGGTGGCAGGGGCTACCCTTGAGAAAGCCATTCATTTAATACATGCCATTCAATCAAGGGACTCAAGCTCGCATTTTAAGAAAATGGTCAGGTAGCCTTAAGGGTCAGCATGGAGTAGGAGGGAGCTGAAGATGAATTAGAGCCCCAAAGCAGGTTGGAGGTTGTTTGTAAGTTTAAATAAATGTGTACACCTGCTACTGTATCTACGGCTAAAAGTGGAGTGTTCGGTAGACAGTTCGGAGGTTTGGTGTTCGTAACAGAGATAATAGAGTACCACTGTGTGGGCAAGTATGGTGCATCATATACTGCACAGCAGCTGAAGCACAAACAAAATAATGTGGCATTAATGGCTCAATTCCCAGCCAGGTCCAAGAGATTAGGGGCTGAGCAGAAGCAGGTGCCCTTAGAATAAAATGAGGGTGTAATCAGGAATTCTCAGCTGTGCTTTCTTCTCTTCTCTTCGGTGTGGGTAATGTGCAGCTCCTTATTACATGGACAGCTGAGCTGTGAAAGTGCAGTAATTATGGTTTTAAAATCCTATTTTTCTTCACCTTGAATACTAATGTGTACCTCCCGTATTCTGCTCAGATGTGTGTCATCAAGTTAATTCACGCTCACATTGCATGGTCAGGACATGATCCTTTGAGCTATCAGCTGCTACGTTCTCACTAGGTTTGTTAAAAAAAAAAAAAAGAAAGAAAAAAAAGTCTGAACGTTCTGACACTAGATTGAAGGGCATTTTGTCCTTGGAATTAGTATAGTCCTATTCTTTTAGCCATCTTAGAGATCTGAATGATCTGCAGGGCTCATTTGAAGACACGGTATGGTGGAGTACAGTAGGTAATTCTTAGTAACAGGCTGGTTTGAACTAAACACTTTTTCATGGTCAACACATTCCTTGATGAATGTCTCCCATTATATATAGCATAGCAGTTTGAGGCATTCCAGATTTTATGTTAAGGTTACTAGGGTCTGCAGTAGCTTGGCTTTTCCTCACTATGGTTTTATTCACATAAGATTAGAAAGCATGGCTCTACTTTAGAACCAGAGTCTTATTTCCTTTATTATCTTTACATACCAGTACTATTTTATTAAACTTTTTTTTTTTTAATAACATTAATAGCTTTTAATCATTAATATTTCACTTAGTTTAGGGGTGTGAATAGATTAATTTACCGTAATGTAATTGACAGAGCAGTCTACTAATAATAAATTCAAACATTTCAAATGTACATCTTCAGCAGTTCGCAATCAGTTTTTAATTTAAGTTTTGATGTTAATGTGTGGGTTTAATTAACATATCAAGTGACATGGGAGTGATTAATTTACTTACCATTTTATTCATGAATGATTTGTTTAATTAAAGATGTAATTAATTTTATTTTGCAGCAACACCTGAAATGTCAACTAAGGTGTCTGTCTTTTTTCATATTGTGTGTGCACTGTGATTTGAACATGAGGAGGAACAATGATGGATCAAGGATACAAACATGTCAAAATCCAGCAGTATCATGATTTACAGTATAGAGAATAACTCTGACATTCACCAAGAACACCAAACACAGTTCTGTTTCAAGGTTGCTTTAGTTTTAAAGATCCATTTTTTAAACGTGTAAGATCTGGCTGTTATTAATGAGGAGTAACAGTTTACTACAGTAACATGTTAGGGTTGCATGACAGTTTTAAAAGTGTTTTATGATATTTGCAGTGCTCTAACATTATTTTACTTGCACATAAAAAGAATTGAGAAATATTCAGAGCAATGATTTATGACAGGTCCTTAGATGGTTAAGTATAGCACAATTTACTGTGGTCAGCACAGCCTAGCGGTGAATTAAACAAATTTGGAAATGATCAAAATGTAAAGTTACAAGGGAGTGTTGTATTATTTTAATAAAGATGTACAACCGGTTGAAAGCTTTCTCCCAGGTGCCTGCCCAATCTTCAGCTGTCCACTTCTTTTTTCAATTTGATGTTGATAGGAACATAATGTATAAGGAATGACACACATAATTATGGAAACTGGGCATTAATCATAGGTAGATGATGGCTACTGTAAGATGCCAGGGTAAAGACTTGCACTGTGTAACACAACGCAAACGGACAAAAGATATACCATACTTGCAACTTGCTTTGCGGACTTAACAATAAAGCTGATTGGTATGCAGTACTATAGGAAACTGGCATTTAACGCATTAAAAATGACTTTATAATTAGCATCCTAAAAAGAAACGTCTATGCACCCTCTTGACAGAACTGTGTCAAATGTCAAAAACGAATTCGAAATCAAAATTCCGGAAACTGCGCTAGATTGTACGTGTAGTGGAGTGAACAGTGCCTTTGGAAAGATGGCTCCTGAACTGTGAATACAGCTCTGTTTTCCAAACCTCGCCTGCTCTCTTGATTTGGAACTGTTTTGCAGCACGCTTTAGCCCCCGGGGTTCACCCAGTCCACACTTGTGTTGTGGATAAAATGGCTAATCAACACCTGGGTCGTATCTTTAAGACAGTGTCATCTGGCAGCTCTATCAGGGCTCTCTTTGTTGTGTCACAATTCAGAGCCTCTCTTTCATGGCAGGATCAATTGGAATGGTTTCCTAAGTCTTGAATCCGCTGCTCCCATCTCTGCACGCTCATTAGTATACAAAAAGTGTATTTTTTGTTCTCCTATTCAGTGGATCTGAACTGAAGATACTTTCATTCATCGTGTAAACAAATGTTTCAATTGCTTCAATCACTGAGGTTTAACCTACAGTCTATAACTTACTGTGGTTAAAGGCTTTAGACAGTATTTATAATGCTTAGTTTCCAGCAGTGTAAATATTTTGTTTTTATAATAAATACCAGTTTCTACGCCATTCTGTAATGATGTTATCATTTTATATAAAGTTATGAAAACGGCAATGAAATTGGAGCATTCTCCTCTTTATCTAGTGGATATATTGTTAATAGCAATACTAATAGATATGATAAGGCTAATACCTAGTTTTAAAAAAAAAGCAATTAAACAGACGAACGCTTATTTTCATTTACCGGCAAATTGCTTTGTTTGCTTTAAATCTTGTCATGTATGATTTTATATTAATTCAAATGAGAAAAGAAATGGTAATACTGTAATCCTGGAACAATCCTGGTTGTCATTTGAAGTTAGTTTCTGATCATTAAATCACAGATTACCAGTGGCCCAATAAGAAAGTATGAATTTGTTTTTCGAAAGTCATGTTGATTGGTGACTAATGACTACAATGATTTCATGATTTCAAGGCAGCAGTGTGGAGTAGCGGTTAGGGCTCTGGACTCTTGACCGGAGGGTCGTGGGTTCAATTCCCGGTGGGGACACTGCTGCTGTACCCTTGAGCAAGGTACTTTACCTAGATTGCTCCAGTAAAAACCCAACTGTATAAATGGGTAATTGTATGAAAATATAATGTGATATCTTGTAAGTTGCCCTGGATAAGGGCGTCTGCTAAGAAATAAATTATTATTATTATTATTATTATTATTACTGAATGCAGAATAGTGGAGTTTGAATAAATTAAAGGCTAATGGGAATTGGAACTGGAATTGAAAAAACAGGAATTTACAGCAACCCGGCTTGCCTGCGTAAAAATAAAGCTCAGACTTTAGTAAAGAATCATCTCCCTAGAGATGCTCTACTCTATAAACTGATGTATAAACCAGGGTACATAAAGGAAGCACATGCAAGAAAGGGTTGACTTTAGGTTAATGTTGGTGTAGACCTTCATAATAGTGGATTATGGTACTGTAAGTACATCATTGGATGGTGAAATAATGCAGGCTCTACATCCTCACAGTTGTATTTACATCAGTGTGGTCTTTTGGAAAAGAGCATGTAAATATTTAGAGCCGCAGTGGGTCCCTGTGGGAATTTTTTCCGCTGGTCAGGATATTTAGAGGATGTAATATAATCAGACCGGTGGCGTGGATCTATATTTAAACCATGTATGAAAAGAAGCCAGGCCAGGGTAATGCCATCATCATCACCAATACCTTAAACCTGAGTCACTTCCTTCACATATAACTGGAAAACATATTATAGCTTCATTGGTCTGTTCTAATTATTAATTTCCCGAAGGCACGCTTTATTGAAGTCTGATAGGTACTGTGCTTTGGAGTTTTTTTTTCTAGATTTTGTGACAGTGTCTCCCCCTAGCTGTTGTTTAAAAAACGCTATGGGGGACATGTATTCAAGCATTTGCGACAACGTTAAGGCCAAAAATAAAACAAATCTATTTACATTAGGCCTATATTCTACTGATGTAAGTTGCCTAAAATGTGTTATCATTGATAGTTCATCAAGAACATCACCCAAAAACCAAGGCTAAAACATTTTAACATGTAGCCTAGCTACTGAGTCCATTCTTTAAAAATGTACATAACTCGATTCGCTATTGAAACAATATTTAAAAATGTACATTGTAACTTGATTCGCTATTGAAACGATCTTTAAAAATGTAACAAACTTCTGAGTCGTTTAAAATGGTCTGTGTTGCAAAAAAAGTAACAAGCAGACAAAATAGTTAAAAAAAAAACAAAAAAACAAAAACAACCTTGAATGACAAATTCTGCAACATTTTCAAGTTTTGTAAACCTTTAAAACTTATGTTGGCAAATCAATTAAAATGATCATGTAATTTATAGCCTATTTTGCTGCCTCTAATCCCAGAATATTAAACACGGGAGAAACGTTAACTGCAAACCTGAAATGGCAAAAATGAGGCTTTAGTGTTTTTCTTTATACACACTGTACATTAATAGTACTGTATGTAGAAATATCATTGTACAGTATGAGGAATTCAACCAAATGCCTGACAGTGAGCTGGACCGTGTACACGGTACAGCTACTGTAGCGCTGCTTCTACTTGCTACGTATGAAATCAACAGGCGAGGTGAACAGTACAGTAATGTAAAATGCTGTAAGGCGCTATTTTTCAGATTAGTCTGTTAGTCTTTGCTACCGTATCCCATTTTTAGGGTTTCGGGACACCGGCACAGCAGAATTTTTACATTTAAATGTTCCAGCTTACGCCGTGCCTCATTAATTGTGGGATGGGGTAAATTTGTGCCGCGGCAGAGCGCTACTTTACACTCCGCCCATTTAGAGCAGCGTCGGTCGATCTTGATACATGTCCCCCTAGCTGTTCTGCATTCATGTTAGAAAATGTTTTATTAATGTATATATTGCATGACACCTTGTACTTTTAGTGATTGGAAGTACTGATTTCACTTTTTTTTTAAATAAAATACAGGTGTTTTACCATACAATTTGATAATGTATTTTAACTGATGAACTGCAATAGCATACTCTACAAAGCAAAACAGAAATGGATGATGAATATTTTCCATGTTGTATTTCTGGATATTGTATCAGTCTTACCTGTCATGTTTTTCTAACCCCTAATTAGGACTTGTATTTAACCCACTTGTTGCTTATTCGATCAGCCTTACAGCAAACCTCATAGAGAAATGGAAAGCTAAACAAAGTTACATCTTATCAGAACTGGCAGCCCAGCTGCTTCTTCCCATGAGGCTAAACAGAACTGTATTCATAAAAAGAATCAAGCCCCGATATATTTAAGAGTATTAAATCAAGCAAGCCAACCTTTCAAGGCTTTCAGTGTTTAATAGAACATTGAAGATGATCAGCCAGTCAGGTTTCCTTTCTGAATGTGGAATATAATATGTGGTTAAAGTTAATCAGTCGTTCTGTAGTGTAGAGAATCTTTGATGCAGTAATCAGCAAGACAACTAGCTAACGATAAACTGCTCCTTATGATTCTAGTTAAATGCATTTGATAATTAGCATGAGGGAGTTTGATGTTTAGAAGCCACCGTGATTTGAGTGGTAATCTTGCTGCTGATCTTTAGGCTTTGTTCCAAACAGTAGCATTGATTGGGTTTCTTACAGTTTTGACTCGTTTGGCATGGTAAATGTAAGCAGAAACAATGTCTGCCTTTTATCTTTTCATGTTGGCTTTATGAGCAATCAAGAAATACTTGCTCAAAAGGCTGGAAAGTTTTTTTCAAAAGAGCAGATGGGCTTTGTTCAGAATGTTCTACAGCGGGGTTTTTGACAATCTTCCGTCTCTTCTTTTAATAGTCTGCAGCTGAATATGTGAAGACACACCTGCCTGAGGTTCTGAAGCAACAGCTGCTGAACTACGAGAAGGATAAAGAGAACAGTGTGCTGTCTTACCAGAGTATCCTAGAACAACACATCCTTTCAATCGACAAGGAAATGCTCGATAAACTGTCTGCCTCCTATGATGAAGCAGGTAAGAGAATGCATCACCTCTGTATGTTCCAACTTTTCTTTGCAGGGCACACGGAGGGCCAAGCACGTAGAATGGAAGTGACCTGTACAGTATGGGCGTAAATTTGAGAAACAGACCAAGAAATGTGTATCCAATTATATTAATTTTATTAGAAACCTCAGAACTTTCATTCAATAATCTGGAAGAGACGAAACATTAAGATAGAATGTCTAACTTTAATAAAGCTGGTTGAAGCTAAATAAATCTATAACAGATGAAGACACTGAAGACACTATTCACCAGATGCAGCAATGAAACCCTGATTGCCTTGGTATTTGATCTTATCTCTACAGGAACACCCTGGTCTGTGGCTTGGGCTTTTGCCTTCCTGGCATGGTCAACCACAAGATAGTAATGCCCAATAATCAGGCTTCTATTGCTTAAATAAAATACTTATGCAGACCTCCTTAGTTCTTAAATGTATCATTCCAGACCCTCCAGTCTTACTGAACCTTAAACAATTTCTTAAAAAAAAAAAAAAATCACGTCATCATTTTGTTCCGTTGCTTCTGGTATTCCTATGTATTATCTATCACCATGTGACTGCCAACAGAAAAAAAAGTCATTTTCAAATTGGATAAAAAATGGAATATGATGGCATGTATCTGTAATAAAACCAAAAGATGACGAGCCTTACAGTTTAATGCAAGCAAGTGTTCGGTTTTGTTACTATGCTGCTCATTAAAAAGGAAGTGTCATTCCCAATGTGCCTGCAATGAAGGAGAAAGGTCAGGATGAGCACATTTTCTGGAAAAATAACACCTGCAGTAAAAATGTCAGGTAATAGATAACCATGTTGGCTTGTTGGAGCATCTGGAGGTGTTAAACATGGAAGTGACATTTAGCATTTAAGATTCTTTTCATTATTATTATCTCATCATCAATGCCATAGCATCTTAAAAAAAAAAAGAAATTGTGGACGTATCTTGAAGAAAGTTTGGTAAAGACTGTGAATGATTATCCATAACTTGAAAGACTCGATCACAGATTCCAAAGAATTCCATTACACTGATTTAGTTTGGTTTTATCACACTAGTAAAAGCCCAAGTGCTCTTCGTTACAGTGTGTTTGGGGAGTGTTTACCGAGGATGGCCTTGATTTAAATTTAGATAAGCACAGATAAGGCTGCGATTCTCAAAGCATGTCTCCATTTTGCGAGGAACACTATTGCTGCTGCACAATTTATTCAGGGTTTTTCATTTATTAAAAAATTTAATTGTGCAAATTATCTTTGACTGTTACATTTTTTTTTTTTTTGCTAATCGATTACTCAAATCTTCATTAAATTAAATATACTGTAATAAACTAAACAAGAAATACCGTCTGCACTTTCATTAAAAGATTAAATATGCTGAATGCACTTCCCGTTTAAAGCGAAAGTCAATGTTACTTAATGTTTCGGTAGAACTACAAATCCATATCATGTGGAAATGATATGCGATTAATCCATTTATAGATTGTTCACAACAATTTGTTTGGGGTTGCTGTAACATGAACTTGTCTGATGTTGTCCGTGTGTGTGTGTGTGTCTGTGTGTGTGTGTGTGTATATATATATATATATATATATATATATATATATATATATATAATCTGCACCACATGGTTCCTTATCTTGAACAAAACAGACTGTCAAAGTGTGTTTAGTCTGGGAGCCTGCTGTGACAACAGAAGGGGCTGTCTTAGAAATAACAGTTGCTCCCTGTGGTCAAACACCAGCATGCTTTTGTAAGTTGCAAATGATGGGTGATTCCTGGTTTTAGAAATCTATCATTTATTGTTTGTTGCCTCAAAAAGCTTTGACCATCATCCGTCAATCAGAAAGCTGAAAAGCAGAAACTACCTTATACTGTAAAAGTTTTTTACAAGGTTAAAATAGGACATTGTTTTGAAATTGGAAAATGCTGCCGTGTGTTTATTTTGGGACTTGCCAATTAAATGAACTAAGCATTTGGACCTGACCTGAAGAAAAAGCAATCTGGGAAAAAGCTCTTCGGCTGACATCGCTTTCCTTCTGTTCTACCTTGATACTTACAGCCACTTCGGACCCTTTTTTTCCCAGATTGTTTTTTCTTTGTGAAAGAAGGTACTTGCTACTATTGTTAAAACAATAAATATATATGTATATGTTGGCATCTAATTCAAGAATGCATAATATCTGATACAGCACCAGCTTTCAGTTTTAAAGCAAGAGCCTTGAAGGACTAACTAAAATAATTATTATAAGTATGAGCTTCAAAAATAAATATTTATCTGTACCATATAGAAAATAAAGAAAAAAACACTCATTAAAGGCAAATCAGTGCAACTACTTTCTTTCGACTTCTGTTACATAAGAAATGTTTGAAGGTTCAGTTTCAGGAAAATTCCTCGCTGATCTCAGAAAACTTTAACAGTCGTGTTTTATTAATGCTGCCCCTCTTGAAAAAGCAGTGATCATTTTTTTATTGTGTAAAATATTTGTGGCAGGATAATAAAAGGAAATGCTCTCCGTTTAGTTCAGAATACTGTACTATATATATATATATATATATATATATATATATATATATATTTATTTATGTATGTATATATATATCTCCACATACACGTCCACATACACCAGGATCTGAGTTCAGAAAGCGTGTGTATATCTAGCGTGACATACATTTTTGTTATTCTACTTAAATGTGTAAGGGGTTCAATTTCTTCTTAAAAATAATAAGCCAATTTTCTTCAGGTAGTTCCAATCAAAAATAGTTTATTCAGGAATCAAAATGCAAACAGAATCAAATTTGATACATCAGTGATCCCACACACAGGCCTCAGTTGATGGTGTTCTTGACTTGCATCAGTGTAGATGTTAGTTTCTGAGCTGGCATCAGGGTAGATGTTAGTTTCTGAGCTGGCATCAGGGTAGATGTTAGTTTCTGAGCTGGCATCAGTGTAGATGTTAGTTTCTGAGCTGGCATCAGGGTAGATGTTAGTTTCTGAGCCGGCATTAGTGTAGATGTTAGTTTCTGAGCTAAGAAATTACTTCGTACAGCACAGATATACTGCTAGCTTACGTAATTTCCTTGACCAAATTTGGTCTTATTTCCCTAGCATGATGTGTGGTGTGAGACAAAGCACATTGAAAGTTAACATTTGCGTTTCTTTTTCACTTTACCAATGTCAGCAGAAACCCAGATAAGAAGAAGTAACATTTAAGAACAATGATATGAGTTTTGCTCAATTCTCACAGGCAGCATAGCGCTATACCCAAGCATCACAAGGTCGAACGATAAGGCTGGCGATTGCAAACTGCTGATGTGCACTAGCAACAATAAGAGCTTGTGCCATTTAACTGGAACAATGTGTACACTGCCCCACACAAGGTGCGTGTTTATCAGAAAAAGCCTACGTGTTCCAATAGTGTGTTGTTATGCATTCTATGACACTTGCCTAAAGTTATAGCATGTCACATTTAACAAAAGTAAGTGGTTTTAGAACCAGTTTTAATTGGTTTAATTATGGTTTGTACATGGGCTCAAAACAGGTTTTATCATCCCTCCTTGGTCACAGCTGCACTCTGAGTTATTAAAAGCCAGTTACTCCCTACATGGGTGTATTTCGGGCCATGTGCCAAGTTAAAGAGCTACAAGGTCAGGGAAGCAAGAGTTTTAAAATCCTTACAAATGGAATAACATAAGTGGAATAACATGCTTAGAGGGACTAGTTTCTAATAGGTCTGTTAGCGTTGTGCTGCTGAAATTCAGGACGGAGCTGCGCTTTGATGTACTTCCACCGATATATGTGTTTTATAACAGATTTAAAATATCTGAAATATGTCAAAACAATTGGTCAAATCTGATATAAAGTTGCAGGGATTGGAACCAGATGTGCACTCAGCATTGGTGGAACTCTAAAGCAAATTGTTTGTTTATCATCAATAGTACATTGCCAGTGACTGGGATTCAGATAGAGTTTCTATTCTTTCCTTCGTTTTGCTTGCAAGAAACAGGAGGCTTCTGTCAAAGCAGATACCCTCCACTCAATCGAGCGTGCCCTTAGGTTGTTCCAAATAATCAGGTACCGTTGCTTGTTGATTATTGGACTGTAGGGGCGACCTCTGAAATTAAAGATACATTACCTGTTTAGAAAATAAATCAAGAGAATACAAATAGGGGCTCTTTGTAACCATAATCTGGCAAGGTTATAAGTAAAAGTATTGTCTTGTAATTAGTGCAACAAACACATAGCACCTGCACTATATGTCTTAATATGGAAGGGCATATGTATGTTACAAGCATGCCTCCCACACGTATTTCATATTTCAGTTATTGCTATCTTGAATCTTTTTTATGAAGTAAACATTAGAACCCATTTTACCTAAAATGATTTAAGTCATGGCATGAGGGGATTGGTGGGGTGGGGGTCAAGATGGATTCAAACATTGTCCCCGGTGCCCTGTTCCTATTTTACGAGATACTGTACACTGAAACACCTTCTTAAAGTTTCCTCAGTAACTGATGACTACCTCCCTCTAGTGGCTATTTTAGATACTGCGGTGACTAGGAAAGCACTTTTCAATTGCTGCCAGACGGTGACAGCTATGATTAAAAATAAGGAATGCAAACAGCTTTTGTTGATACAGTACGAAAGCATGCCACCTGCAGACCTCTTTGTAAGAGATCACACTCCTGCACATCTTGCATTCTGTTCCGTAATTAAATTTATGGTGCTATTGAGTCTCTGATTTTAACCCTGAAGAAACCCCTCTTGTGGGGTTGTCTTGTGGAATTTATTGATCTTTAATATAAATCCAACCTGTCAGTATTATTCTTTATAACTGATCTTTCTGAACTTCTTTGCATTTAAAAACGCGGCACCCTCCTATCTCCAGACTATCATTTCTCCCAACACCCCCTCCGCTCCTCCACCACCAGCAGATTAGCTGTACCATGCATCCGCTCCCCCACTTCCAGAGCCAGCTCCTTTTCCACCCTTGCCCCTCTGTGCTGGAATGACCTACCCACAGATAGCAGGACTGCTCAGTCCCTGACCACCATCCCGGCATCTCCTCGACTATACTGGACTATATGGCACCCAATTGTACCAGTACTCGCATCAGCTTATACTTGCACTGAACTGCTCCATACCTTGCCATATTGTACCACTGTCACAGTCAGCAATGACATTTTGAATGAATCCTATTTATTTTGCATCACTCCAGTGTCGCCCTGCCCTGGTGCCACTCCTGCGTCGCCTATCGCGTGAAATCTACTTATCAAAAGTATAGGTTTTATTCATTTTGACGCATCGCTGCACAATTCTGCATGCCGCGTCACGTCTGGTGGGTAGCAGCCTTAAACATGCAATGGAAAATTTGGCAAATATTTCAAGTAGTTTTGCCATCTGATGGTGAAATACTTTTTTGAGGAAAAAAAGAGATTTGTCAGTGAATACAACGTTAGATTTTAAAATGTGCAAACTCCACCAGGGTTGGGGTTAATTCCTGTTGCAGTATTCTGTAAAATGAGCTTCTCACAGTGGCACAGTGAAGGCATCTTTCAGGCAGTTTCATTTTAAAAAAGCATTAAACAGTACGAGCAGTGAGAGGTATTGACAGACTCTGTATATTGGCTTGTCTGGCAGATTTACACAGCAGGTGCCTTTTGAGCCTATTCTCACTTCAGAAGCAAAAGATAAAAATAATGAGTTGGGCCACAGTTGAGGACAGAGACAGCCAGAGAGAACACTGGAAATGAAAGTACAGATTAGGTAACGCAAGCAGTCGAAAATAATGTGATAACCTTGCTAAAATGCAATATCAGAAATCCCAACTTGTTATTTCAAAGGTTACAGCTATATTAGTTTGTTAGTTTTTTCTTCACAAAATTGAATTATTTTTACTTACCTACAGTTGTTTTAACTAATTCCCACTTTGTAATACCCACTTTGTAGAAGCAGCTTCTCAAAAAGGCTCTAGGTAGTTGCAATATATATGTAACTGCAATGCATTTAATTGTGTGTGCATGCATGTAATTTCTTTGATGCTTATTTTTATGGGTCTTAATGCAAACATGGGTAACCTTCTGAGTTCACGTTTATCATGTACAAATACAGTACATAAAATCAGATACTTTTAGGTGATCTTGTTCTTTTATAATGAACTGGTCTTTTCTCATCAGTGAAAGGCAAAGTAGTCTCTTTGAAATTGCTTCACAGGAGCAGGTAGCCCACCCTGGGTTAATCAACTATTCCATTTTTTAAATCTTCAGTTAAAGTGATGCACTGATTAAGATATTTTTCAGCTCTGATTAACAACTCAAGTTCACTGTGTAATGTGTTAATCATGCAAACTCTAAGATCAATTAAGCTAATTAACCACAATGCGTGTTATTTGACAATTAATTTAAAACAATACTGTATTTGTATGTTAAAGAAAAATGGGGTAATTAACATTCCCATTTCAGTTTCTTAGATATCTAACTTCAGATATACTGTCTAGAGTAGTTTCATGTTTTTTTTTTTTGTTTGTTTGTTTATTTGTCTGCAAGATGGGCCAAATGGCTTCCTCTCGTCTGTAAACTTTCTTAAAATACTAATTAAACTTGGCAAAAGCCTGTTTCTTTCTGTAATTGGTTACTGTCTTGTTTTATCATTGCAGGTACCACCTGCCTGGTTGCGTTGTTATCAGATAAAGAACTGACAGTGGCAAATGTTGGGGATTCGCGGGGAGTGCTGTGTGACAAAGATGGAAATGCCATCGCTTTATCACACGACCATAAGCCCTATCAACTGAAGGAAAGAAAAAGAATCAAGAGAGCGGGTAAGATCACGCAGTGCCATTAGAATTGATTTCTCTGTACTGGTGATAAAATAAAGGCCCTCATTCTGCACTGCAGGTTCACAGCTACACTGAAGAAAGCATTGATCGAATTATATTGCAGAATAAGATTGAACAGGATTCAATGAGACACTGCTGCTTATTAAAAATATACTTTGTGGTGCAATTAGACTGCTGGAAGTAAAACTAGCATACATTCTAATTACATGGTGTACGTGGAATCAATAGAATGTTCTGCATATTAATGACTTCATATTAATGATAGAAGTAATGATTTGTCACTTTCTATGCTAATATTTATAATGTGTTACGCATTTTAAAAACAGATTTAGATTTGGTATTATTTTAGAATTATATTTTATGGGAGTGTTCCAATTTTACTTATGGGTTAACAGTAGAGGGCAGCAGCAACGCAAATAGAACTACTCACTTCTGAACTGTACATGGTCACTGTCTTAAACTTTCTGTAAGATTCTCTAGAGCAGTGCTTATCTTCAACTTGTAATTTCCCCAAATCACAAAGCACTTTTTTTTGTTACTGAGGATCTCTCTTGAAGTGGTAATGCCTTTTATACCCCTAGATAAGAGAAAAACCTTAAACACTGATTTTCTTAACACCATTCCCTTATGAAGATGTTCTCCGCCCGCTTCTTGCACAGCCATTTCACTTGGATGATCCTTGCGTTTGCATTGCAGGGGGGTTCATCAGCTTCAATGGCTCTTGGAGGGTCCAGGGCATCCTCGCAATGTCTCGGTCCCTGGGCGACTACCCCCTGAAGAACCTGAACGTCATCATCTCGGAACCGGATATTCTGACCTTTGACCTCGACAAGCTGCAGCCCGAGTTTATGATCCTGGCTTCCGACGGACTGTGGGATGCTTTCAGCAATGAAGAGGCAGTGCGCTTCATCAAAGAGAGATTGGATGAACCACATTTTGGGGCCAAGAGCATTGTATTGCAGTCGTTTTACAGGGGATGCCCTGATAATATAACTGTCATGGTTGTAAAATTCAGAAACAGCAGCAAAACAGGAGACCAGTGAAAATATATATTTTTCCCCCACCGAGTTTTAAAGCAAGAACTATGTTTATAGCATTATCTACAAAGTATTTTAGTGTTATCTGAATTATTAGCAATGATAAAGGGCACAGTTTCCCAATGTTATATATATATGTTTTTTTGTTTGTTCTCACAGGTAAGAAACAAATAAATATTGCGTTAGATCTTTATAAACAGGATAAATATGCTTTGTGTTTAACGATTAGTAGGAGCCGGTGTGGTGGGAGAATAAATACGGAATATGGATTTCCAATCAATTAAGACTGGCTAATCTAACTCTTGTTCTCGTTGGAAAGTTTGCCTGATCTCCTAGCTCATTTTATTTTAGTATTGATGAAAATTAGTTATCCATGCATGAATAGTTTAACTGCTTAGAAAGGAAGCCCAGATTTAATCAGTCACAAATAAATGTTCTTCCATTAGCTAACTCTTAAAGCACGTAATGGATTAGTTTCAGGTGAATCTTATTCAGGTGACTCTTATTCAGGTGAATCCTGCTTCCATAAAGCTTTCACAATTTCAAAAACAGACCAGGGAGGCACACCCTCTTCCAGTAGACTTTGCTAAGTGTTATCTTAGTTTTTCAGTGTATATAATCAGGTCTGGCATAATTTATAGGTTTGTTGTTTTTCTTTTTTTACGACCAGCCTTAATTTTATAAAATATCCATGCGTTGAATTCTAGGTTCACACATAGAAGAAAAGAATGGTTTATCCTATTACTGGAACAGAGTTCCAGTACCTGATTTCAGTTAAATTCAGTATTCTATATAAATGTTAAGAAACAGTATGGTTTAACAATATGTTAAATGAGTGCTTAATCTGTAAGAGAAGAACAGAGAAGTATTAATAAAAATTGCTAATATAAGTAGAAACATAGGAATCTGGAAAATAAAAAGCTAATTTTGTTTTGACTGAAACACTCATCTGCTACCTTATTATTATTTTTTTGTTTGATTGCTTGCTTGCTATTAACAGCTTTGCCAAAAGGTGCACTGGTTATTGTAAAGCTTAGTGAATTCCCACGCACACAAAGTGAATCTGAGTTTTTACATCTAGATTGTCTTCATTTTTTACATTTGTCTCAGAGATAATATGAATACAGAACCGTGTACTACCAATGTACATTATGTACGTCAGCCTAGTACTCTAATAGGAAACTAATGATAATGCCACCTTGGATGAAAAAACAAACCTGTAATGATGCACTAGAGGTAGTAGTTTTGGTTATATATTCTTCTAGAATGCTGTATGTGTTACCAAATGTGATGTTTGTATTGTTGAATTTCAGAAAATGTAAAAAATAAAATAAAAAATTGTGGATTTAAGGAGAACATAATAAAAACACATTAAAAGCTTTACTTTTTGCCATTACTGTATTGTTTAGTATTTAAAAATATATTGATGTGTTTAAAAAAAAAGTTTTCATTTCCAGCCTTTTGTGACATGACAACGCAATCTGTTCGCATTGTTAATAATGGAACCTTTCAACTAAAACCTTCAGGTGCAGCCCTAAAGCTGAATGTCTGAAACCTGACCAAAGGCTGTTTATACCAAAAAAAAAATGTAAATCAGCAATTATTCAATAATGCTGTATGGCATCCAATTGGACAACATTGGGAAAGATTTTAATTGCACTTAATAAACTACCATTAAGTGTTTTATAGTTATGTGTTAAATACCTATGGTTTCACTGTAAAAAAAAAAAAAATTGAAACGATAGCAAAATACGATAATGCTCAAATATTCCTGCTTTTAGCCACAATACCAGGTACAATCCAGTCTGTGTGCATTTTAAATATTCCTCTGTAATGCATGTGGTTTCTCTGAATTGCTAATGGTGGGGGTTGGGAACCTGTCCCCACCTGGTCTATCCAGGTACAAATAAAACATAAATAACAGTCGCTTGAACCAAGCTGCCCCGTGTGTGCAAGTCAAAAAACCCCAAGGGGCTCATCACCATGGAGAGTTACTCATTTACTGCATTCCATCTGCCCTTTATTCACCCTTCACCTGTTCTCTGAAAATAAGCTTGCAGGCCTTGTATGTAGAACTGTACACAGCAACTCTAATAGAGTTGAAATCAACACTGCCGCAGTGAACATATGGTTCCAATCTGTACAGTGTTAAAGTTACACTTTCAAAAGTGTTACACTTTTTACACTGTCATAGGGTTGTATTAACACTAGCTATTGTTAAATTAACACTGAGTAACACCGGACGTTGTTGTTTTTCCTTAACGCTGTTGTTTAGTGTTGAAAAAAAAACACTATGGGGTGTAAAACATTAATTCTATAGGAGTTGAATAGAATTAACTCTACTGGAGTGTTGTCGCAATTTATATTATTGCACCCATGCTATAAATATATACATTCAACATATTAAATGTTCTTATAAAAAGTTGTTATAGGCATAATAGTATGTTGAAAATCAAGAAACAATCAAAGTATTCAAAATATTGCTTTATTTAACAATCCATCAGGTTAAATTTGCCTTTTTTTGAACTCCAAGCATGTACAAAAGAAATTGTGCAGAACCATACAATTAGGATGCCATTATGCAAAGGGTTTCCTTTCACAAACCAATAACACCAATACAAATCATTACAGATATGTTCAGATCAGCTGGGAATTTAGTTTGTTATACATATTTTTAAAACAATATTACACTGTCAAATGGCCTGCAGTGTTTAAAATTACCCAGCACAAATACAGACAATTTTTCAATTCTAAAAGCATTTTAGCCATCATACAGGGCCCTATTCTGACTTGATTTACATGCCAAATAAGCGCTCTCATTTTCTCCATACATGGTTAAGCTACAACGCATAAATACTTATGCAGCACAAGTCAAGTCAGAATAGATCCCATAAAGAAATGTATTTTCAACAAAATCAGATCATTTGGGGTTTTGATACTCTTTTCCATTTGTATATCACCTATGAGGTCATCAGAATTAAAATGTGACCTGAGTGCATGATAAATGTTGGGCTGCTGCAGAAGATTTTTTTTATTTGACATGATAAAGGCATTACAAGAAAGAAACAATTATCCTGTAGGCACTGATTTTGATTTATAACACACTTACATTCACCACACCTTTCAGGCATTCTGGACAATAATAATGTATTTAGGCATTGTCAGCTAGATTAAAGAAAGTTTTGTTAAGATAACACATAGTGTTAGGCACACAACCAGGAGCAATTATATTTAACATTTCCAGCATCTCCTTTAATGCTACACCAGACACATGATGTTTAAGTGTATGGGCCATTAACATTGCAAGTAACCGTCCCTTTGTAATGTTTGATCCTTCATAAATAGAGTTTTCTGCATCAAAAGATGTTGAATCAAACAGACATTCCTGGAAAAAAATAGAAAAAAAAAATTTGCATTAATGAATCAATATTGCAAATGCTTTTAATCCAATGAACAAGCAGGCTTTAAGCTCCAAGTCATTACAGCAGCTAGGTTTTATGTTTTTGTTTTATAATTATTATAACTTTACAGAAATATTATATTTTTAAAAAGTGTATATATCAATGATGTAAACAAATTATGATTGTTTTTTAGTTGATACCATTTTAGGGGAACTTTGATTCCATACATCCAAAATAAGGCAGAAACGTTGTGGAATTGAAAGTCCACATTAAAGGGTTACAAATAAAGAATTTAAAACTTTATAGCTTTTACTATATCACAATAATCACCTCTTCCTATAAATATATTAGTCATTTAGAGTCATTCTTTACAGCTCAAAGGCCCTTTTCATTTTGCAGGTCTTATGAAAATTACATGTCTAGAATATAAAATATATTACATACATTTTGTAGATGGTTTTGTTGGTAGCAATCAGTAATCTCTCCATCTTGAACATGGCCCAAAACATCCTGTCCTTCCTACAAATAATTGTTAGTGTAAATTAATAATACTTTAAAATGATTTTTAAATTCGAAAGTTCAAGTTTTTTTTTTGTTGTTGTTTTTTTTTTTTCACCTGGCCCTAGGGATCTTCCATAATATTACTGTTTGTTTTTAAAAATATTTTTCTGTCCCACCTCTACATTCAGGTCCTCGATATCATTGAGGCTGGCCTGCCTCTTCACCGTCACTACTGCAGTCATCACTGTTAGGATACAGATAAACAATGGCTTAAATAACAATCTCCATCTAAGCAATGATAAACAATACATTGTTATAGAATTAGGATACAGAATTAATGTTATATTGTTGTAATGTATACAAGTTTAATTGTTTATATAAATAAAAAAAAAGTTATGTACATAAAAAAGAAAGTCTTACCTTTCAATTAAGGGTTCTTGTGCAAGGTAATCAGTGACAATGTGATCCTGGCCAGCTGTTTAATTTATTTTTCTTCTCTTTGTTGAAATTTCATTCCTCTGACGATATAACTTTGTGGTTCTTGGAGTTGTTCCATGAATAGGAAGTGGGACGTTTTTTACATTGTTATTTACGGATGTATTTCTGTCTGTCTCTCCTATATAGTTTTTATACAATATAGCCTACAAAATGTCCATGTTGAAATAGCGCTATACAATTACAAACACACGCTAGAGTAGACTATTAATAGATACAGGTGCAATGAAGTGTCGTTGCAGTGCACGAGTTGGTAACAGACAGCAAGCACCGTTGGTTTCTTTTAAATGCACGCGCAGAAATCGTTCTTTTTAAATTCAAAGCCTTAAACTTCAAAGAACCACAATCTATTTTAAAACATGAAAAATACTGCGTCTTCGACTTTCCAGACGATTTGTCCGTCGAAATTGGAGGAACACAGTTAGTAGTCGGAGAAAACCCAGATCCCAAGACATCAATAAAGAATATTTGGTCCGCTGGAAAGGACAAGGAAAGATGATGCCCTGCAGGGCTAGAATACTTGCAATGGGAGGTAATTTACATTCCTATTTTCCTATTCCTATTCCTATTTAGGCTACATCAAATTTAGAACTACCATTATTTAATAAATACATAGTGATTATTAGTGATTTCTAAATGTACGTATTCAATGATTTTGGAAAACTATTATTAAAACTATTATTTTTTTTCTATTTAAAAAAAGACAGTGACGTTTAAAAGTGCTAGGAATGGGTAAAAGACCATCAAATTTGCCGGAGGCCAAACTGACATCAAACGATTACTCCTTGTCCGTGATGACAAGAATCATCATTATAAAAGGGATTATTGATTATTAAGAGCTTATTTTAAAGTAAAGTGCTAGCCACTCTTTATTTTCTATATTCAGAAATTAAACTGAAAAAGAATCACTCTCGCAACCCTCAGCACTCGAGAGCAGTGATTGTCGCCCCTCCCACAATCCCTACTGCACCAGGCCAAAGATCTTTAAACGAGACACACAGAGAACTGGCATCATTGGAGCTGTTCTTTCAGCACCAAATGTTCTCGAGTTTTACCTTGGTCCAGGAGTAATTATATTAATTAATTAAAGTGCCATAATGAGGAGTAATCAAATGGTGTCGGTTTTAAGACGATCAGATCAGTTTTTGTCCAGCAACTTGTCCGACTTTTACCCATGCCCTACTATAATTCTAGTTACACAGCCCTAATTATGTTGTTACCATTGTACTTTCACTGTGATACCATTGCACCTTGTTCAAAAATCCAGTGGTACGAGAACCATGGTACATTTTCATAAGGGGTGGGCTACTTTTATATATACAGTAATAATTTAATTTCATATGCATTTGTTGTAGATTGCCGACATGTCTAAGGGTCAAGCAAAAGAATTGCAGATTGAAGTTAAAAAAATACGTGAGAAAAATGCCAGCCTAAAACAAAGTCTGTATTCGTTGCAAGGTATTTTATTGTTTAAATATTTATTAGCTATATTGCTAAATATTGCATTAATTGAATGGTTAAACACATTTTTAATAATAGCTGATTGTTCTGAGTTCCGCCTCCAGTCTCATTCATTAAATTTTCACAAGCAATAACGCTATAATATTATGGGAACAAAGCTATTTAACTTAAAAAAATGTCATATTTTGTTGTTTATTCTAGTGTTACCGGAAACCGTAAGAACTTTTGAGTCTTTACTACAAATAGCTAAATTAGCTGTATGGGACCAATCATGTGACACTGAACCCACAATTTCTAGGACACCTATTACACCAATTATATCAATTACACCAGTTACACCAATGGTGCCAACTGAAAGTAAGGAAAAAGAGGGCACAGATGTGAGTACAGTAAGCTATATTGTAATGAGTATATTATAATGACTTGGAATGTTTTTTTGTTTTGTTTTGTTTTGTTTTTAAGAAATTTAAACCAATCTCTAACTACAGAAAGTTGACAGAATTGTATTGTTTATTAAATGAAAAAAATACTCTTAACTCTCTTAAAATATTCTTAGCTTTCTTTTGTGAGTATTAACACATATCTCAGAACAGTTGTTAACATATATATATATATATATATATATATATATATATATATATATACAGTACTGTGCAAAAGTTTTAGGCAGGTGTGAAAAAATGCTGTAAAGTAAGAATGCTTTCAAAAATAGACATGTTAATAGATTATATTTATCAATTAACTAAATGCAAAGTGAGTGAACAGAAGAAAAATCTAAATCAAATCCATATTTGGTGTGACCACCCTTTGCCTTCAAAATAGCATCAATTCTTCTAGGTACACTTGCACAAAGTCAGGGATTTTCTAGGCATATAGTCAGGTGTATGATTAAACAATTATACCAAACAGGTGCTAATGATCATCAATTCAATATGTAGGTTGAAACACAATCATTAACTGAAACAGAAACAGCTGTGTAGGAGGAATAAAACTGGGTGAGGAACAGCCAAACTCAGCTAACAAGGTGAGGTTGCTGAAGACAGTTTACTGTCAAAAGTCATACACCATGGCAAGACCGAGCACAGCAACAAGACACAAGGTAGTTATACTGCATCAGCAAGGTCTCTCCCAGGCAGAAATTTCAAGGCAGACAGGGGTTTCCAGATGTGCTGTCCAAGCTCTTTTGAAGAAGCACAAAGAAACGGGCAACGTTGAGGACCGTAGACGCAGTGGTCGGCCAAGGAAACTTACTGCAGCAGATGAAAGACACATCATGCTTACTTCCCTTTGCAATCGGAAGATGTCCAGCAGTGCCATCAGCTCAGAATTGGCAGAAAACAGTGGGTCCCTGGTACACCCATCTACTGTCCGGAGAACTCTGGTCAGAAGTGGCCTTCATGGAAGACTTGCGGCCAAAAAGCCATACCTCCGACGTGGAAACAAGGTCAAGCGACTCAACTATGCATGAAAACACAGGAACTGGGGTGCAGAAAAATGGCAGCAGGTGCTCTGCACTGATGAGTCAAAATTTGAAATATTTGGCTGTAACAGAAGGCAGTTTGTTCGCCAAAGGGCTGGAGAGCGGTACACGAATGAGTGTCTACAGGCAACAGTGAAGCATGGTGGAGATTCCTTGCAAGTTTGGGGCTGCGTTTCTGCAAATGGAGTTGGGGATTTGGTCAGAATTAATGGCCTCCTCAATGCTGAGAAGTACAGGCAGATACTTATCCATCATGCAATACCATCAGGGAGGCATCTGATTGGCCCCAAATTTATTCTGCAGCATGACAACGACCCCAAACATACAGCGAAAGTCATTAAGAACTATCTTCAGCGTAAAGAAGAACAAGGAGTCCTGGAAGTGATGGTATGGCCCCCACAGAGCCCTGATCTCAACAGCATCGAGTCTGTCTGGGATTACATGAAGAGAGAAAAGCAACTGAGGCTGCCTAAATCCACAGAAGAACGTGGTTAGTTCTCCAAGATGTTTGGGCCAACCTACCTGCCGAGTTCCTTCAAAAACTGTGTGCAAGTGTACCTAGAAGAATTGATGCTGTTTTGAAGGCAAAGGGTGGTCACACCAAATGTTGATTTGATGTAGATTTTTCTTCTGTTTACTCACTTTGCATTTTGTTAATTGATAAATATAAACTATTAACATGTCTATTTTTGAAAGCATTCTTACTTTACAGCATTTTTTCACACCTGCCTAAAACTTTTGCACAGTACTGTATATATATATATATATATATATATATATATATATATATATATATATATATATATATATATATAACTCCTGGCTGCCGTGTGCTAGTCAGACGCCATCTTACTGCGGTCATCGCTCTTAGTTACGCCACAGTTAATATGTAAACAAACTATACAACATCCAGTCCCATTTCAACAATATCCAATGAGACTGCAAGAGCATTGACTGCTCTAAGATGGCAGCTGCTTAGCACGCCCTTCGTTGCCTGGTGACATATCTAGTGTGTATATATAGATAGATAGATAGATAGATAGATAGATAGATAGATAGATAGATAGATAGATAGATAGATATGGTTATTAGGATTCCTTAAATAAGTAAATTATGTAGATTTCCTGGAGTTGAGACAACCTTCTCCGGGTTAGCCGCAACTCCCCTGCCCTTTCCCAGGGGACTCTTGACACAAGTTGATAGCATTGCTTTTACAGCATGCCTGTATGTGAAGGAAACCCTTCAGTGCCTTTTTCAAGCTCCAGTTTCAGAAACAACAAAGACATGCTATGTATCCATAGCTTTAAAAACACTTTAAACCAAGTAGAAAAACATTTGTCATCTTGGATAGTTTATTCCAGTTTTTTTCCCCAGGGATTTACTTGTATAGTATGGTTTAAAAGTTTAGTTTTATTTGAATGTGGAAATTTTTTTTTACACAATATTTTAATACACAATAAAAATAACTTGTATTAAATCATATATTAATATCCATGGCTTACACAGGTTTGAAGATAAGTGGGTCATATTTACAAAGCATTTACCACTGTACATTTATACCATTTTTTGTGAAGCGAAAAAACAAACTGCTAATCTTATAAAACTAGAAGGAAACATGCTTCTAATTTAACTAAATAAGTTATTTCTTTGAAGCATTGTAACCACTGCATTTTGTTTTCTTTTTAGTGTTAACTGTGTGTGGTGGTAAATGCTTTGTAAATATGGCCCAATGTTTTAAGCTGTTTAACACAGACAGACCACATGCAATCTCTTCACTAGAATCTGACGTGCCAGTGAAATTAGGAATGGGGACAAATATTTACTGGTTTCCAAATGGGTACCCAGCAGATATATAAAAGAGATGCTTGGATTTATAGAAAATCAATTAATTTAGGAGTATAGACAACAATTGACTCTTACTAAGTTCTGGTCATTGTTGGAATTTCCAGCAGGGTATTTTACCTTAAACAGCATGTGTGTTTTTCTAAAAACAGTAATGCGTCAAAGAAAAACACAAAAAACATCCCATCCTACAGTGTTGACTGCACAGTTATATTAAGATGAGCTGTGAAGTGTCTCCCAGTAATGTCTCATGGCTGCTGGATCCACCCAGTGTGCTGCAATCAAACTTTCAATTTTGTCTGCCAGTTCTGTTTTAAAGAGGAAGAATAGGTGGTCTTTTGGTACATGCACCTCCTCTCCTAATAACTTCACACAGACTCCTACATAGACATCTTCAATCCTAAATGGCTTGACATGGCACATCATCTCGTAGATTCTCAATGCTAGATTCCCTGAAATAACATACCCCAGCCCACTACCATAGGGAGGGAATATATCCAGAGGGTACTCTTCAGTGGAGATATAGTTCTTAGTTAACACGTTTCTGTATGGATACGTGTTCACAAATGGATAGCCTGTGTAAAAATGTTCTGTCTCAGCCTGCTGCAGCAAATAATTGACCAAATTGCCAGGATTAACAAAGACATCAGAATCAGTTTTCATAATGTACTTAGCCTTTGGGCAGAAATCATGTAGCCACTGAAAAGCCATTCTGGTTTTATGTGTTAGATTTTGATAGGAATCGAGAAAGTCTTGCATTATCATATCTCTGTATTTTTCATGTTCTAAATATAATTTTCCTGTTTGCTCTCTGCTTTCGTTGCCTGTTAGAAACAAGGTTAGAACAGATTTCCCATGCCATTGCTTCTTACTGGCCCAAGAAGCTCTAATTGCCAGTCTCGCTTCAACTTCACTTGGACGGGATGCAACGAAAATGACCACAAAAGGTGCATCATCCCTGCATTTGGAATGTTCCGAGGTTAAGTAGGTGAAGTTGGGTCTGTGCTTTGGTTCACCTTCATATAACTGCAGCCATTTAGGGTCCTCCTTCAAAATCTTTTGTAGGAGACTGTTGCTGGAAACCGGATTAGCCACAACCATGTCATTCAAACTCAACCCTTCCTTATTCCTCTTTCCATTGTCCCACATCATAAAATACACCCCCACAGTTATAAATGTTATGAATAGAAATACAAAAAAAATTCTCTTCATGGCCTTCTGTTTAATCCAAACCATGTGGTACATCAGCTGCAAGAGAAATCTTTATATTATTATTATTATTACAGTTTTTCTCAATTACAAATGCACAATTTTGGATACGCCTAAAACAATTATTCAAACATTTAATTGAAATACCAAATACCACTTTTGCCAAATGAACTGAGCATGTTAAATCTAATAATTAGGCTCATTGTATTTCATATTGTAAATGTACTGCATGTGTTCCAACATATTTAATGATTATTTAGTTTAATATTAGACATATTAAAGAACGTTTTTTTTAGTCTATGTAACACAATTTGTATTTCAGTAGTATTATTTGCACTCACTGTAAACAAGACTGTATTGAAATATTAATCTTGCATTGTAACTGTACTGACCTGTATGTCATCTTGGATAAAGGCATCTGCCAAACAAATAAATAATGGTGCAGTTCCAAACGTGTTCATTACATGGGAATATCAAACTACATATACAGCATAAATTAGATAGAAATGTTGTGAGGTCACTTAAACCTATAGTTTCTGTCTCGTATATATGACTAATGATTACACAAATGTGATTTCCAAAACTATTTAAAATACATTCCTCGTGTTGTGTGATTCATGTATTTTCAGACATGGCTAGTCCACCTGTCCTATTGAAACACAACACCAACTATGATTAGACTTGAATATAGAAACAGGTGATAACTGATTGAAATAGCAAGTGATAACTAGTCAAAAGTACTTGAGTGGAATGTGTGATTAGTTTTGCAAATGTGTTAGTTGTTTATCTTACACGTTTTAATATTTGTGTCAATGGTTTTGTTTTGTGTAGTTTACCATTTGAGAAAAACGATAAGTTAACCCTTTTGGCCTGACCATGGAAATTGATATAGAGGCCTACCACAGAAAACAATATTATGCTTTTAGTAATTAAAACAAATATTAATTGACCTCTTATTGGACAGGTATATAAATCCCAGACAAGGTTTACAGCAAACTTATTTAGGAAAGTAGACAACAAACAGTTCAATTTAGAACTTTAATAGACAGATAAATATTTGGTCAAGATAACTCAGAATGCATGGAAAACATATTACAAATAGAACTAAATAAACATCGATTCAAGTGGTACTGTCTGGTAAAGCAAAATAAACATTATTCTTAGTGTTTAAATCGCATTTACGTTATCAATTAGTGCCTCAGCTGCTTGTTTTCTCATCATGAATGAGAAAGAAGAAAAAAACAGGCAGTGATTGGGCATGTTTACAACGAGGCATCGTCGTATTTTTCGACATGCCAATACATACCACGGTTCACAAAAAGGGAGAAAAAGAAGTCCGAGTAATCACTAGTGGAAATGTGAGTAGCATGCAGCTGTGGTCATAATGCTCTGGGTGACTGCAGATGACCGCAAACTGCCTCCATACGTCTTTTCTTATATGCGTAGTTGAGGTTGTATCTTTGTAAATGAAACTTTATTTGATGTTTTATTTTTTCCTCAAATTGAAAGTGGTACATTTAGGTTTAGTCTTACATAAAAAGGAATACGGTAATGGTGTTTTTGTTCATACTTATTGTTCAAAATCAATAAATAGCCCGCTCTTCTTTGTGTATCGTCTTGTTAAGAAGCGAGTTTATTTTATCACCATACATTCTGCTTTTAAAAACGCACACAGCTTTTTTTTTTTTTAATCTACAGGGTCTGTACAACAAAACAGAAACACACTGGCGATTTGAACTGTATTTTGTTTAAAGAGGAGAACAGTTTCAAAAGAAAATAACATCGATAAAATGTTTTCCTAGAATAGCAAGCCATATGGAAAAACAATCAATTGCGTTACAGCTGTGCTTCAATTCCCGCAATAGCGGTAGGGTGTATACTTTATCAAATGTCTTTAAAAACTGTTTACCTTGAACTTGGAAGACCTTCAGGCAGCGAACGTGTTTGGCTCCAGAGTGCTAAATTATAATATGAAGACTTAGACAAAAAACGAATAGTGCAGAAACATATCCTAGAGATGTACTAATAAGACACAGACATTTGAAAATGAACGTCGTGGTACTCCAGCCTGGAGTCGAGGTGAAGTGGTGTGTCTACCTGTGCTGTAAACAGCTTAATGAGAAAGGTTCCAGTGGCATTTAAGTGTTGCCATGGTTGGGGGTTGGGGGCTGGGGATTGGGGGTTGGGAATTGTATATGTATGTATGTATATGTATGTATGTGTATATATATATATATATATATATATATATATATATATATATATATATATATATATATATATATAATTTTCTTTTAGTGGATGTCATATAGGCTGCGTTTTGTCATCTCAAGCCCATTTCTCATTTACTTTTTGCTGTAGGGCAAATGTACACATATTTACCACAGTAGAAGTAAACACTTATTTGGGGTGGGGTTATGCCAACGATACTGAAGTCTGGCATTACACCTCGTAGCCTACAGCCAGCCAATGAATGTTAAAAAAAAAAAAAAAAAAAAAAATTAATAATAATAATAATAATAATAATAATAATAATAATAATAATAATAAAACATGTGGTATAGGCGTCTATTCAAATATGTTAACCTTGTAACAAAGCAAAATATCAATGGGGGTTCTCGTAAAAACAGTGTAGGTACCCTATTCCATGTGTGGGTTTGAGTTTTTACTAGTATTATGTACACTAACATTGATTTTTAAACTCAAACAAGCATCAGCAATGCTTTCATTACCCTAATCAAAGAGAATGATACACAGACAATGTAATTATCAATATGTCAAACCATGAATCCCTTTTTAACCAGGTACATACAATGGGAAGAAAGGCATTTTGACAGATTATAAAATATAAGGATCCAGCCTGCATTCCCATTGTTAACATAATATGTATTGAATATATATATATTAAAAAGAGAAGAGGTGAAAACCCTTTACTTTAGTGCACAAATCAAATTTGACCTTCGATTTTCAATCTTTTGACATCTTTATTTGAATGTCCTTTTTATTTTAAATTAAATTGCATATTAGTGTTATTATTCATTTTGAATTATTTGTTTTGTTTCTCTATTTTTAAGTGATCCAATTTGTGACATAACTATGCATGCAGCACATTCGGATGGGAATAAGAAACTGTATTCCTACAAATTAAATTATAATAATAAGACACCTCCCTGTACTTTTATCTTTGAAATATTAGAAGCATGTATACATTTGTAATTGATAAAAGGAGCAATGTAATAAAAGTGTCCTTAACACAGTACTGATGCTGCTTTCTTTCTAATGGTAAGGTGCTTCAGTTTTCATTCTTCTGTTTTAATTGATGTATTATAACTCTTTTTATGTCTATGTATTTTTAATTCAGGTCACTCTATTTTCACTTCAGTAATAGCGAGAAGAGTTCCTTTGGTGGAGACTTCCTTGCACCAGATATCGAGGCTGATCAGTTCATAAAGAGTAATGGTGGCAGTATACATCTGATTAAGTGGTAAGTGAATATATGTTGATCATTTTGATTAGAAGAGGATGTTATGTACTAATGTTTTGTAATACATGTGAGAGTCATAGCCAGAATCAAGACAATCCACACATTAGAACAGGGTTTCTCAATCCTGTCCTGGGGCCCCGCTGTCTTCTGCTTTTCATTCCAACTGAGTTCTCAATTACTTAATCAAACCCTGAATTGAACTAATAATGTGCTTAATTAGACCTTTTTTAAAAATTGTGTCCTAAAAAGTTACCGATTTCAGGTTCCTTATAAAATTGTACAACTTAATCTCCTGATTGATACCTGTGGTGGCAGATGGCAGGTGAGAGCTGAAGCAGGGAGCTTACCTGTCGAGGGCTAGGTTCATTACCAAGTACACAGACAAGCAAAGTAAACTATTAAATATTGTTATTAAAGTCATTTATTTCAAACACTCAAATGTAAACTAACACTGAAATAAACTTCAGCTGAAGAAGATGCCAGTTGACAATTTTGTTTGTACCAACCACAAAAAATGCAAACAATTAGCACTGGGTAAAAGGATTTAAAGTCACTTTTCTAACCTGTGTCTTGGCCCCCCACATTTTCTACCCAAATCCTGTCTATGTAGATAGATAGATAGACAGATAGATATAGATAGATAGATATTTTCATTATTTTAATTTAGTGTCAACTTCACTTGGACGGGATGCAACGAAAATGACCACAAAAGGCGCATCATTCCTGCATTTGGAATGTGCTTTGGTTCACGTTCACATAACTGCAGCCATTTAAGGTCCTCCTTGAAAATCTTCTGCAGGGCATCCTTGTTGAAACCAGGTGTAGGCACAGCCGTGTTAGTTTGGGGTCGACCGAACCTCTTCTATTGACGCCTCCTTGTTTTGCTTCACAATATAACCCCACCAGAAACATACTGTGAATACGAGAATTAAAAATAAAACAAACTGGTTAATATTCATGGTAGTTTGCCTTTCTTTGATTCAACATAAATCCTTGTACAACAGGTGCTGCAAGAGACATGAAATGTAGTATTATTATTATTATTATTATTATTATTATTATTATTATTATTATTATAGCTCTTGAAACAATGTCTTACATTGTACCTGCACATTCAATATTTAGTTCATATCTTCCCACCTTGACTTGGTTTAAAAAAAAAAAAAAAAAAAATTGGGTGGTTTAATACGGGTTTGATTTGACTGGGGGAATGGAGGGTGTTCCCTGGCTCTGCTTGTTTTATCCCAGGCTCTGCACTTTCCATTTTCATCTGAAGTTTATTTATGTATTTGTGCTATGTAAGTTCATTTGTTTTTTGGTTCCTAAAAGTTAAAGAAAGGGTGGAAAGAGGGTTTTTTTGTGAACTGGCAGGGAAATGGGTAAACTGTGTATGGTGAAAATTACTGTAAGATTTTTACAGATAAGTCTAAAAATACAGATAATGGTAGGGTTGGAGCAGCTTATTACATTCCAGAAATTGAAGCAGGACATTGTGTACATATTAGATAACGTGTCTATCATGACGGCTGAACTAATAGGGATTATTTTGGCATTACAATGGATTATAGAGGTTAAGGTAGAGAGGGCAGTATTTTTTCAGATTCGTTACCAGGGCTACAGGCAATTAAGAATGAAGGTAAAGGTGATAGAAGGGATTTTGTACAGGAAGTAACATATCTAATGTGTGTATTTAGGATTGTATGTGTTTTTTTGTGTGGATTCCAGCACATATAGAAATAGAGGGGAATGAAAGGGCAGATGGGTTAGCAAAAATGGCAGTGAAGAAAGTGAATGTGGGTATGGATGTTCATTATGGGTTAAGGAAATATTATAAAATAATAGAAAAACTTATAGTGGATGAAAGGCAGAATATGTGAAATAGGGAAAAAAGGGCGTAAATGATATAAATCACAAAGTAAGGTCAGTTTGCGGGAAGGATGGTATGGAGGGAATATACAGGAGTAAGTTAACCTAATAAGGCTGTTTATAGGACATTCAACTTTAAATGAACATTTATATAGAATTAGAGTGCATAAGAATGGGTTATGTATGAGATGTGGGGTTATAGAAACTTTGGAACACCTGCTGGTTGAATGTGCTAGATATAGGAAAGTGAGATTAGAGGTAGGGGGAGAGTTGAGGGCTTTGAATATTCAGAATCATTTTTTTAGGGATGGTATAGGGGATAGTAATGGAATAGATAGGGGTTTCTCCATACACTCAACAGAATGATTGGTTACGAATGTAACCCTGGTTCCCTGAAAGAGAAGATGAACGCCAAAACAATACTTTGGGGATATGCCTGCTTGTCAGGTATTTACTGAGCATTTTATATCAAAGCTGCTGATAGGCCCCTCTGTGAAGTGATGTCCTTGGTCCCGCCTCCCGAGGTAATAAACAGTCACTGCACGGAGTCTTCAGTCTCTTTTGCATTGAACCCGTGAATGCGAGTGATGTGACTTTGCAAGGTTGGCGGTCATCTTCTCTTTCAGGGAACCAGGGTTACATCTGTAACCCATCGTTCCCTTTCAATTCAAAGATGACCGCCAAAACAATACTTTTGGGAAAGTATACTGAAGCCGTCGCGAGGGAGACTGAGCGGACAGCATATGAGGGACAGCTCGCTACCGCCTTCTAGTGTTGGTGGTGTGAGCGTGCAACCTCAAGGACCCTAGTGCCTATTGAAGGCATAGAGGGATCTACGACATTAAGTCAGTAGAACCAGGTAAATGTATGCGGAGTAGCCCAGCTAGCCGCAGTACAAATATCAGTCAACGAGGCACCTCTGAAGATGGCCCATGACGTAGCCACACCTCTGGTAGAGTGAGAGGCCACCCTCCCAGGTGGGGGTAGGCTGGCTTAGTACACGCAGTCGAAACCGTGTCCACAATCCAATGGGACAGTCGCTGCTTAGAGAGGGCTTGACCTCAGGTCCTTTCACCATGACAGACAAAGAGCTGGTCAGACTGACACAGCGCTCTCGTCCTATCCACATAACCTTTCAATGCCCGGACCGGGCAGAGGGAATTCAATCTCATATCCGCCTCTAGCAGATCTTGCAGAAACTGTAAATTAACAGCTATAAGGCAATACAAGGGAACATGGGCTCTGGCCATGCACCAATTTTGAAAATACAACGCTCTTGTGGGAGAAGCCCTAGCGTTCTGCAGTGTACTGACTACTGCGTCTGAGAGCTCTAAGGCTGACAGACGGTCCCGTTCAGGGGCCAGACCCACAGTTGGAGTCTGGGTGCCAGAGGGTGCCTTTCGTCTGACTGAGGAGATCCATGCGCAGCCTGATCTCACATGCTGCTGATATTGTACCAATGGTTTAGTCAGATCATAGTGCAATGTGCTCTTATCTAGTATTTCCTGATATTCCAAATAAAGCCACAAGATGGCGCCTCAACTCCACTTTACTGCAAAATGAATCTTTTCGTACCTCATTCCAAGTTAAACTTGACGAATTTTTCCGGGAAAGGGTCCAAAATACGGGAAGCTCCCGGTGAACACGGGAGAGTTGACAGGTCTGCATCAATCTTACCAGTCCTAGCTGTGGCAGCACTAGCCTTACCAGTCCCAGCAGTAGCAGCAACAGTCTTACCAGTCCCAGCATTGGCAACACCAGTCTTACCAGTCCCAGTATTAGCAGCACCAGCCTTACCAGTATGACGTCATCCAAAGTGAAAAGAGTTAGTGACGTATATTGCTTTGCAGTTTAGATTAATAGTCTCCAGGCTTTATAAGATGATAACTTTCACCTTCGTAACATAATCAGGATATGCAGGGTTTTATTTAGACAATAATTAGATTTCAAAAAAGCAACAAAAATGGTTAAAACAAGAGTACAGCAACGATCTCAAAATGGCAGTGATACAACTAAACGGAAAAGGAGAAACTACCAGAAAAATAGCAGAAATACTCACTCTACCGAAAAGCACTGTGTGGGCTATTATTGACAAACACAGGAGAACAGGCACTACTGCAACTAGCTCCAGGTCTGCAAAATCTGGAAGAAGAATTGTCGAGCCTGTCAAAATCCTCAGATTACTGCAAAAGATTTGACATAAGAATTGACAGAAGATGGTCAAGAAATTCACTAGTGAACAATTCAACAATACCTTAACAAGATGAATGTCCATGGATGAAAACCAAGATGCAAAGTTTAAGAAGTTAATCATGCCCAGTGTTAAACATGGTGGAGGTTGTGTGATGGTATGGGCTTATTTGTCTTCCCCAGGCACTGGTGACTTTTGTATTGCAGAAGGATCAATAAATGCTGCAAAATATCAAGACATTTTACACTCTCATTTGTTACCCAGTGCTAGAAGGCATATTGGATGGAAGTTTGTATTCCAGCAGGATAATGACCCTAAGCATTCTGCAAAGTCTACAAAGGAATTTCAAATAAAAAAGGAAGATTTCAGTTATGGACTGGCCATCTCAGTCCCCAAACCTGAATCCCATCAAGATGTTGTGGACTGACATGAAGGAAACCAAAGTCGATTGCAGAACTCAAAGCTGTATGTGTTGAGGACTGGGCAGAAATATCTCTGGAAAGATGCCAGGACCTGGTTTCAAAATACAAAAAAAGACTGCAAGCTGTAAATAAAGCAAAGGGTGGGCACACAAAATACGAATGAAAGGGTGCCCAAATAATTTTGTCAAAGTATGAAATTATTAATTTTTTTTTATTGTTTTTTTTTTTTATTGTTTTTTATTTTTTTATTATTAGTTATTTTTCATTGTATGCATGTTATGCAATACTTTGTTGTTTTATTATAAAGCTGAATCTCTACTTTTATTTATATCTTTCAATAGAACAATTAGAAATTATAGAAACCACTTTCTTTGTGGCTTTTCTCATTTTTTTAAACTGTCCAAATACTTTTGTAAACCTTTATCAATTCTTTAGGACATTTTTTTTTTCTTAGGAGATTTAGCATGTGGACTACATTACAGGAAGTAATGCCAGGAAGAAGCAGGTTTATCATTTTTATATTTTAGGTATTTTATGAAGAGAAGGTTGTTTCAGAATAAAAGACAGCAATTAATTTGATCTCCCCAGAGCTGGCACAACGATAGACTTGCTGTACTTTGATCTCTCATGCTATCCTTTTTATTGTAGAAATCCATCTCACCCTAGTTGTGCAACTACAGGTACCTACCTATACGCATATCTTATTGGAGATAAGGCTGACACATAGTGTTGTTTGTTAGCAACACTGGGCGTTGCACAGTTAAGGTTACAAAAATCAAGGTCTGACTATTGTGTTAAACCCAAAGTGCAGGGTATTGAACAGTTAGTTAATATGGGGCTGCTAAGTTCTAAAGAAAAGAAAATCAAACATGCACGTATTTTGATGATGGGCCTCGATGCGGCAGGTAAATCCACCTTTCTCTACATGCTGAAATTTAAAGAATCTGTTGCTACAGTTCCGACAATTGGATTTAACGTGGAAATGATTGAAACGGACGAGAAGTTTACTCTGACATTGTGGGATGTTGGAGGGCAGCAGGAAATGAGGACATATTGGAAACATTACTATGAGAACACCGAGGGATTGGTGTTTGTGGTGGACAGCGCCGATACAGCGCGACTAGAGGAATCCAAGAAGGAACTTAATCATATCCTTAAAAATGATCACCTGAAGAAAGTTCCAGTCGTCCTGTTGGCCAACAAGCAGGATCTTCCAGGTGCCTTGAGCGCTACAGAAATCACAAAGAAGTTCCATCTAAAGAAGCTGTTTTGTGACCGAGACTGGTATGTGCAGCCCTGTTGTGCTAAAACTGGAGTTGGTCTCGAAGAAGGGTTAAGAAGATTAGCGTTGTTTGTCAAGTCATGCATGCAGTCAAAAAAAGAATCTGTAATTGCTTTGTAAGAGACAGTAAATCTACAGACACGTACAGTATGGAGATGTACAAATAAAAAACTCCAGTAACTGATTGGAATCTTGAACTGAAACAAGACTGTGTAGGGAACTTAAATCAATAAAGCTTATGATGTCTTAATACATCCCAAATCTGAGAGTGGAAATGTAGAGTGAAGTATGGCCTACAGATCTGTCAGAAGAAGAAAATAATCTCTAGAACAAAAAAGTACAAAACACTGATCATAGTGCTACCTCGTTGTTTTACTGTGATGCTTGTAACGGAATATATTTTACAGTTAAATATTATAGGAATTGCCATATTTATAATTATATTCAATATTGGGTGTGCTATTTGTATAAGTGGCACAGTTTAAAAAAAAAAAAGAAAGTATAGCCTATTCACAAAAATGTACTTGCAATGAACTGTTTTTTTCCCCTGCAATGTTGCTCTATTTTATTTATTAAAAACAAAAACTTGTTATGCTCTTGTTTTAGCTCTCAATAACAATGAATATTAAAAATAGATTACTGTATTATTTTTTAATAACTTTTTTAAATTGAATTCTCTGTTGTTAAAAATGTGTATACTGACACCATATGAAGCAGGACATAGGAAAATAGTGTAATGTGAACCCTAATATAGAATATACTAACAGTTGTTGAGAGAGTAATGGATCATGGTAAATGCATACTGGTAGTTATCATCATTAGTCTGAGGCTTTTCTCATTGAACCTCATGTGTTTGTCTTACTTTGTAACAGTAATAAATAGTCATTGGCCTTTGCTGAGCACCCAGCAAATATATATATATATATATATATATATATATATATATATATATATATATATATATATATATATATATATATAATCCCAGACAAACAGATTAATTTAGAAGTGTAGACAACAAATAGTTGACTTTAGAACTTTACAGTAATGTGTTTTTTTTTTTTAAATGGACGTATTTTTTGATTGGGCCATATTAACCAGTTCCTTACCCAGCAAACCCCATAGCTCTAACCAGCATACACCAGTGCTGGTCATTGAAGGAATTTCCATCAGGGATACCTCAGTGCTTCATGAACATTCATGATGTAACCTCTGTATATTAAGGGCGATGAGTTAGACATGATTTGAATAGCCAGTCAGAGAGGTAAAGACAAGTTTAGAAAACAATGATAAAAGCCTTGATTAGATCACAGTGGTCCTGAATATCAAAGCTTTTCCGACCATCGGCGAGGGCTTTTGTGACGGTGTTTTAACTGTCCGGCTGTTTTTTGTGTTCAGAGCAAAAATCAAATATGGCCAGGAGGGATGAGAACAGTCGCAAACCCCCAATTCCAACGCTATGAAGAATGAATATAAACCAATAAATAAACAAATGTCTATATATTTATTTATTTATGTATTTATTTATTTGTTTTTCATTTTGGCTTGAAGTATCTGCCATAACCGGGTGCATGAAACACAGTTTAATTACCCTAATTTAGAACATACATTTAAACAATTAGGCTACATTAAAATGAGCTCTCTATAATATAACTGCTTGTTTTCTCTCTGTCCTGGCGTACTTGCTTTATTATTCTGTTCTATTAAATATATAATCTCTTGTTTCTCCATATCACCTGAAACACGCCCACGTCTGTTTTGTTTTTCTCCACCTTTACTAATTTACAATCCCACCTGTCCATTGACTGAAATCGAGAAATGACCTAAAACTATCATTTGTGTCATTAACATATAGGTTTCTCATTTAAATACTGAATAGTTATTCCGCCACCCTTATGTAAATTGCACCCATTCCACCTGTCGGAAAACAGCAGAAAAGTGTTTCATTCTATGATGGAAACAATCGTTCGGGATAAGAGTCGGGTTTAAAACAGGCAGAAACTGAGTTTACCGACCAGTACTACATACTATCGTGTACTTACTGCTGTTGATATACTGCAAGGTCGTCAACTTCTTTGTCATGTGACCATACAAAGACTGGCTGCGAGCAGCCAGCTCCCTCCCTGGTTAGTTTAGGTAAAGGACTGGGAGTAGCGGGGTTACGCTCTGTGAAGCTGCACTGTGACAGCGCTATCTGGGTGTCGGTTTATTATTTGCATTGTATTTCTTATTTAAAGAGCGCAGCCGTCCTGAACTGCCGTCTTCCGCATCTAATATATATATGGGCAGCAGTGTAGAGTAGTGGTTAGGGCTCTGGACTTGATCAGAGGGTCGTGGGTTCAATCCCTGGTGGGGGACATTGCTGCTGTACCCTTGAGCAAGGTACTTTACCTAGATTGCTCCAGTAAAAACCCAACTGTATAAATGGGTAATTGTATGTAAAAATAATAAGGCGGCTGTGTGGTTCAGTGGTTAAAGAAAAGGGGATTTTTGTTTTTTTCTTTGTCGAAAGGTTAAAATGCTTCCCTGTGGCTTTGAAGCTTTTTGCTAAAAGACATACTGTATGTAATCAATTTTCTTCTGGTTATGAACTGAAAAGTCATCCCCAAAGTGGCAACAAAACCATTAGCATTTAAAGGAAGGTTCTTAATTTAGCATTGTAATTATATAATTGAATAGACATTTGTTACAGTATAGCGTGGGAATTGAAGTATCTCAGTTTAAATTGCTTTCAATCTGTTGCAATCAGGAGGCTGTGTGGTCCAGTGGTTAAAGAAAAGGGCTTGTAACCAGGAGGTCCCCGGTTCAAATCCCACCTCAGCCACTGACTCATTGTGTGACCCTGAGCAAGTCACTTAACCGCCTTGTGCTCCGTCTTTCGGGTCAGACGTAGTTGTAAGTGACTCTGCAGCTGATGCATAGTTCACACACCCTAGTCTCTGTAAGTCGCCTTGGCTAAAGGCGTCTCCTAAATAAACAATTAATAATAAAAATAATGTAATTGTATGTAAAAATAATTGTAACAATTAAGAAATAAATAATAATAATCTGCTGGCCAACATTGACCGCAACGCTACCTTACCACATGCATAACCAGGCTACTTTCTGTTACAACCTGTGTATCTATAAGCAGGTATTACTTTACAGTATGTGCTGTTGTAAAAAAAATAGCATACACCTTCCATTGTTAATTTTATGATTACCTGAAGACTGTTCCCCGCCTAAAACAGCGTGACTGGGTTTGGCATGAAAGCATGTTGTTTTAGAAAAGTGTTCAAGTTACTGTTTCGTTCCATAAATTAATTTGACAATACAGGCATTGTTTCAAGGGCTTTTGACCAAAATAACGACAAGGCTTATTAAACAACAGAATATTGAAGTTTCACCAGTTCATTATGGACACTGCCTTGAAATGAGAATATTCATGAAGTAGAATCAATAGTACTTGGTAGAACACTCCCAAAGATGTTTGGCACTCCTTTGCAGTGTTACCAGATCTCACGAGAAAAAAAAAAAAGCGGCACTGGCAGTGCCACTGCCTTTCAAAACAATCCCAACCGATTTCAGAGGGGAAGGGAGTGGGGGGTGTTTATACAAATTCCATATGGTGTTCTAATGACGTACATATACATTAACTCGACAATCACCAAAACCACTGCTACAACCATTTTTAAGTGTTACAAAATAAACTCGCGCCAAAATATTAAACCGACTCTCAATAAAACAAGCCCAAGTTTATTACAAGCGGACTTGGCAACTGTGCTCCTTTGCCTTCAGGTGTTTTATGAATAAAGGCTATGAAGTGGATACAGCACACCCTAGTGCCAGGATGACCAAATTTATGGTAATTGACGACCAATCAGAGAAAAGAACTGCTTCCCTCCCTTCCTTCCCCACCAGAGTGAGGCTGGGCCTCTACCGGCATTCCCAGGGTTCTCTGCGAGCAAACCAGCAAAAAAGAGTCGGCTAACAGAAGATTAAAAAAAAAAAAAAAAACGAGAGATTCTTTACAATATATATATATATATATATATAAATAAATAAATAATTAAATAAAATATCTTATATATATATATTGAAACATGGCTGACAACGAGAAACTGGACAATCAGCGGCTGAAGAATTTCAAGAATAAGGGCCGCGATCTGGAGGTAATATTTGGGCTTTCTCGTTGTTTTGTTGTTTCAGGTTCCGCTGTGACGTCTTTAGTAATTTCAGGATCTAGAAGTTTGCACCCATCCCAAGCCAGGCCCTGGCTCCTTGTGAGTGAACGGGCCTAACTCGGATTGAGTAATCGTAAAAGATATAATATACAGTTATTTGATGTAATAAGTTACAGACAGGACTGCGATCTTTCATTTTCTGTTAAGTTTTAAACCATGTTGCCTTGTTTGATAGCCAGATAAGAACTAAGATGGGAAATGCCGTTGTACAACGATTAGTGCTGGCAGATTGGTCACCAGTAAAGTATTTAATTCCCGCTAAATACGGGGGAAAAACCCCCCTTGCCGATTACGTATTTTAACTGTATATCAAAATGGAAGCCAGTCGTAAATAAAGAGTTTTATAATATCAACACAAACAAATAGCAGTAAGTGGCAGTACTCTTTTTAAAAGTACCAGTTTAATAGTCATCTTTTCAGTTGGGTGATGTTTTTTAAAGCATTAAAATAACATGGCAGGTAGAATTTTGTATTTATGCAATTGGGCCACTTCCATCAATATTATTACAAGGGGTATGAAATGCAATTGCTGCATTCATCTACGCACTACCGAGAAGACTCAACACGTTTTTTTGTGTTGGGGATGGGAGTGAATATTTATGCTCCAGGGCCCATGTACCGTACCACAGCCGCACAATGCAATTAAAAGGGGTTCTGTGCTACACCAGCAGGCGTTCAGTATAGTAACAGCACACAATACTTGAACCTCTGTGTGTGTGTGTGATTTATATATATATATATATATATATATATATATATATATATATATATATATATATATATATATATTATAAACAATGTTATTTACACTTTTGATACACTGTATACATGTTTCTTTATTTGTCTGTTCAGCAGTTCAGCATTCCATAAAGTGAACATAAAAAAAAAAAAGATGAATAACAAATGAATAAAACTCAACACTTTCCTCACCAGTTTATCAATATCAAATAAGGGTCCCATCATTATGTTTTGTAGGCCGCCTTTTTGTAACTCCTTGCGAAGACTGTTTGTTTTTTGAGGAATAACAAAGGTTTTAAGACCCTTGTCTTCTGGACTACGTAATATATAATCGAGAGTGTTGTAGGATTTACTTTGTAATCTTGTTCAAATGATACATCTAAAAACCTTTCCATTGTTTTAGCAAAAACCAATGATTAGATTACTTGTAAAGAACACAATGAACCCAGTGCTTGGTAGGTACTAAAGCACTGCAGGTTCTTATTATTGAGATGTTCAAGATACTTGAATTGTCTTCTGACAATGGGACTTAAGGTTGATGTGCCTGTGTCACAGTCAGATCCCAGTTTTAAAAGTAAGCAAACCAACCATATTCCTTGATTTGTAGGTTTTTAGAAGTTATCAGGTTGGATCAGCAGTTAATAGATTATTTTAGAAATACACTTTTGTAATGGAGTGAATACAAAGTGTGGAAGGCCCTGGCTGTATACATGAAAAGGGCTTGGTTTAAATTCCACAAGCATATGAAAGCTTTCTAACTGGCATTCCCTTCCTCTTACATTAGTCACTGAATGCGTCATTGCTTTCTTTCGAGTTGTCTTTGAGCTGCACTCTTGCTGTGAGTTGTGTACAGATGTGGTATGGAAGTAATATTGGACATAGAGCTACAAAGGTATAACCTGTTTACATTTTCCTTCCACCAGACCAGGCTAGGTAAACTGATGCCGGTTTGCTTTGTGATGGCCATTTGACTGACTCCTCACCCATCTCTGCACCCGGTAGCTTTTGTGGTTATTATTTAGAATGATTATCAGGTGGTGTTAATTTGTCTGATTTTTCCAAGATCGTTCATGTGTAGAACAAGACACCTTTACTTATTTTATTCGAAAGCATTTCCCTTGTGTGGCATCTATTTTTTTTACTCTTGGTATCTGTTCAGTAACTATGTAGTCTAGATTGAAATAAATCTAGACTAGTTAGTTCTTTAGATATTTTCCTGAACAAACTTTCCACTACATCTAGTATATTTCACAACTAATTAAGGTATTTATAATATTTCCAGCAATCTGCTAATACCAGTGATCCAATGTTTACCAGACTCATTTTGTACCATGAGTGGCATTTATTCTGATTTATGCAGTTTAGACTAACTTTCATTTTACAGAGAAACTTGACATGGACAGCTTATATGTCAATGTTCAAAAGGGTTCATGGTGTCCTTTTCTTTTGGTTTTAAGACTATGAGAAGACAGCGGAATGAAGTTGTCGTGGAACTTCGAAAGGTAAGGATCACCGAGTTATGTTTTAGATATTTTACTTTCCTGTTCTCTGTAGTGTGGGAGAACATGAATCCCTACTAGCATTGATGCAGTGTCTCCAGAAACATGTAATATGCTTTATACACTCTAAATGTATGAAAGATTAATACAATTTGCACTTTTGTAATACTAATCACTGTCTGTATACAGATTCTAGATTGCAACCAGTTTTCCCCCTCATTTCTTTTGTAGAAATGTTTATTTTCAGGATGACTAGGGTTAAACTAGATTTTGTTTGTGCTGTTTAAAGCTATATGTGGATAGTTGAGTAATGTCTTACTGTATGTAGTCCAGTGGATACTGAAATGTATTATGTTTGACGCATAGGCCAAGTTACTAGAAAATGTCTGTTGGATAATGGAAATGGCAAAATATAAAGTTTCTGAATCTGAAAATGTTTTCAATTGTGTTTTACAGAACAAAAGAGATGAACATCTATTAAAAAGAAGAAATGTCCCGAATGAAGATATTTGCGAAGACTCTGATGTTGATGGTGATTTCAGAGTGGTAAGAGATGTTTTTTAAAAGAGAGCCTAGTTTGTCTTGTAAGTCAAATAAGAATTGTTTTCTGTTCTTTAGAAAGGTAACAATCTGATGCTTTAAATACCAGTGTTTCGATATAAGTTAATTTGCTTTCTTTTGTGTTTCAGCAAAATACTTCATTAGAAGCAATAGTACAAGTAAGTTTGTTTTCTGAATTGTTTGTCTAATCTGATTTTTATTATGAATATACTATTTAATGCAGGCAGGAGTCTTAACTTGATTTTAATATTTGCTTTCGCTCTAGAATGCTACCAGTGACAACCAGGGTGTTCAGTTAAGTGCGGTGCAGGCTGCAAGGTGAGCATATATTACAATAGATGGAGGGTTTTTTTTAACATTGAGGAAGTAACAGCTACTTGTACATCCTTTGCTACATTGAATACTTCACTCTCTAAAGAATAAAGGTGTAAATTGTGATTGAGCCTTGTAATGCTTCATTTAAAACTGACATTTGTGTCTGATGGACTCTGAAATTGTAGATGCACAGAAAATTCAATAGTTTTACATACACAATATACCCCAAACTGTAATTTGAATTTTGTATGTCCTTGTTGTACCTTGGTTTTTTTATATTTATTTTAAGTTTAGGTAACTTGGTTTTGTGTCCTTTTGTTTCATTTTGCAGAAAGCTGTTATCAAGTGACCGTAATCCTCCAATTGATGATTTGATCAAATCTGGCATTTTGCCTATTTTGGTTCATTGTCTGGACAGAGATGATAAGTAAGTGTGTTCAATATGACAATTATTATTTTTTTAAAACTGCCGGGAATCAGCTGATGGTATTTCAGGTTGAAATGCATCTACAATCATTTTACTGTAGTATCCTGAGGATCAATATTTATTGTAAAGTAGAATTTTTTAGGACTTTGCAAAGGTGCTCCTAAAATCTTCTGGATTTTTTTTCCTTCTCTCTCTCTCTAATACAGAATATTTGGTTATGTAATAGCATAATCATTAACCATATTTAGTAGGGAAATGTATTTGTTAGAAACTTCCTCATTGAAGCACTACATAACTGAAAGTACAGAAACAAAAGCTTATGTTTTTCAGATTAACTGTACAATTCATTATCCTTAAACTGAACATGATTCCTTGTTTTTACAGCCCTTCATTACAATTTGAAGCAGCCTGGGCTTTGACAAACATTGCCTCCGGAACCTCTGAACAGACGCAAGCAGTAGTTCAGTCGAGTATGTATATCTGTATCTTAAGGTACCATTTGGGGTTGGTAGGCCTGTTTTCATTGGATAGTAACATTATTTACGTGCTTGATTGGTCATAGTATTAAATGTTGTATTTTATGTTGATTTTGAGCTGCGTGTTTGTTTTCAGGTATACTGCATTGGGGCCATTCTATGAAAGTGGTACTTATACACTGATAAGTCATTGATACCAGACTAATGGCATGCCCAAGTGTTTTGTGGTGATTCTAATAGTCATCAAGAGTCTTGAGCTTGACTGTAGTCTGATATTGATGACTTATCCAGTGTAATCAACATTTTCATTTAATGTCCCCATCTGTATTATAAATGAATACCAGGTGTCATCTTGTTCAGTGTAGGTAAGAGATCTGTGAAGCTGAGCGGTTCGGACCACTCAAACTGTGCCACATAACAGCAGTTATATGTTGAGACACCATGCAATTATAATAACCTATAATACAGCTTTAAAATGCAAGTATACATTTTTAAAACTTTACAAATGTGCTGTAGTGTTCAATGTAAGGGTTGACAACTGTACAGATCTGATTTAAAATGGACAAATCAGTACTCGGATGACTACTCCACAAGCTTTTTAGGAACGTTCAGCAATGGTATAAAATAAATACATTTACTTAGTCAACGTTTATACCATTTCCACACACTTCCATGTCATGCCAGATTTTTCAGAATGTATTTCTTACAACATACTGATCCTAAAGCATTGTACTCATTACTTTTCTTCTAGATGCTGTTCCACTCTTCTTAAGATTACTGCATTCCCCTCATCAAAATGTTTGTGAACAGGCAGTGTGGGCCCTGGGAAACATCATTGGTGTGTGTTATTTCTCCCTATAATATCCTTGTAACTTAGTTCTGCATGGACTGAATAGTAGTATTTGCTAAAATTGAGCTTGAACTATCTTGTATGTCTCTTGGAATATTTGCTCATTTTCCTCCCTCCCTTTCAAGGTGATGGACCTCAGTGCAGAGATTATGTCATCGGCCTTGGAGTAGTGAAACCACTACTTTCATTCATCAGCCCATCTATCCCCATCACTTTCCTACGAAATGTGACTTGGGTAATGGTTAATCTGTGCCGTCACAAGGATCCTCCGCCACCAATGGAAACCATTCAGGAGGTAAAGAATTGGCTGGTTTTAGACTTTTAAATGTATTTAAATCCCGCTTTTTTATGTAATCTATTTATTTCTCTTGCAGATTCTTCCAGCACTATGCGTCCTGATTCACCACACAGATGTAAATGTAAGTAATAGAATTGTCTTGCTTTTTAGCCAGTTTGAGTGTATAGACTTGAGGCCAATTTGAAATGGAGAGGCAGAAAACTAGGGGTGGGTTAGAGTACTCAAAATAATTATAATTACTTGAGCACTCATTCATTACTCAAGTACTCGAAAAAAATTAAATAATCTCTTCATGATTGCAAGTTCAATATATTGTAGTGACCCGGGCAGTTCGGGTTGGCAGACTTTTGTTTCATCTGGTCCTGCGCATTCACATTATCTGTATTGTTCTCGGGTGGGACCATACCACTAGTTTCGGTAATGTGGGGGTGTGTGAGCCGCTGTTGGGGCGTCTCGATGTTGGGTCATCGAGACGCCCTTGCTGTCGTCCCCCCCCCCCCCCCCACCATGAGAGTAGTGGTCCGCTCTCTTCTCTGTGTGAGGGGACTGATAGAGCCAAAGCCTGTGTGTGTGGAATACAGCGAACAAGAAAGTGAGCAAGTTTTTAGGATAGAGACAGGAGGAAGGATTTAATGCTTTTGTGGTGTGGCCTGACCAAAACACGGACCCTGTTTAATTAAGTAGTTTTGTTAGCGCCTGAATCCCATCTCCTGCTTTGAACTTCAAGACCAGGGGTCGTTACAAAATTTTATTCACATATACCACCTTGACACAAGCCACGGAAGTCATTTAGACGGGTTGAGGTTTTCAGATTTTAAATTACTCTGTGTCTGAAAGTTATGTGAATGTCCGTTTATGACTTTTCCTAAATAAATACCCTAACGGCGTTTGAAAGGCAGGATCACGAAAATAAGGAGGTTATAAGCCCACCTAGCAACAGATGTAATTTTGACTGACTAATACATGTTTTTATTTTGAATATAACCTACAATATTCTTTTATATGGAGATAGATAGACAGATAGAGCTAGCCACAGTGCTTCAGCAGAAACATTTTGATCAGAAAACTGCAAAGCTGCAGGCTGCAGCAGCTCAACCTGGATTCTGTGCTGCACAGAGTGACACACACAAGAGCTAACATGTTACTTTCGTTTTAAATTAAAAACTACTTCAGTTTTGTATGTACAGATACCTGCTTACACACTAATTTCTTTTTAAAATGCTTATTTTATTATATTTCATTTTTTGAATTAGTGCTTTATGTGGTAAGTTAGAAAATAAACCCTTTTTATGTTTAATTTTTCATTTAAATAAGCCGTTTCAGCTGTGCAGATGTTTGATGTGCTTGAGTAAAACTATTGAGTTGTGTCAGATAGTTTGTCTTTCATTTTAATATCGATGTTTAAAATGTACCGTCAATGACTGCCAGCGCCGGGTTTAGGTATGAGTATAACCACAGTGGTTCTTGTGTTAACGTGGTCATTTTTTGTGGCGCATATGTAGAATAATATTATTTTATTATTATTATTTATTATTTATTTCTTAGCAGGCGCCCTTATCCAGGGCGACTTACAATTGTTACGAGATATCACATTATACATTATTTCACATTATACAGATATCACATTATTTTTACATACAATTACCCATTTATACAGTTGGGTTTTTACTGGAGCAATCTAGGTAAAGTACCTTGCTCAAGGGTACAACAGCAGTGTCCCCCACTGGGGATTCCAGAGCCCTAACCACTACTCCACACTGCTGCCCCCTATTGGCATTAGGTTTGAGTACTACAGCACTAAATTACTTGAAATTCCCACCCCTACAGAAAACCATGCTGTTAAGCACATGCAGTAAAATTGTATATATATAGAAAAGTATTTTATGTAAAGATTTGGGGAAATCATGTTGGTTGGCCTTATTTTATAGTAGTAGTAGAGTTTTGCAGCTCCTGGCAATGCAGTAAATTGGTTCATATGCTAGAAGTACAGGGTAATCTTACAAGTTATTTCTTTTTCTTTTAGATTTTGGTGGACACAGTCTGGGCTTTGTCCTACCTGACGGATGCTGGCAATGAACAGATTCAGATGGTTATAGATTCAGGAATAGTGCCACATTTGGTGCCTCTCCTCAGCCATCAAGAAGTCAAAGTCCAGGTATGTACTAATTAGATTCCTGTTTTAACCAATTCATTCACAAGAGGAAATGCAGGAATCAGGGTTTCCCCTGGGTTCTAGATTTTTGTAGTCACTAGTGACTAATACTTTCTAAAAACATTAGACACTCCAGATATTCAGTAGTCACTACTGGCGCACAGCTCAAGTTTTCAAGGGTGTTATGAGTCCTGTTTTTATTTTATACCTTAAATCACTGTATTGACCAAAACAATTATTTAATTAAACCATTTTAATAATGCTCTACAGTTTAAATAAATTGGTAATTTACAGATGTAAAGTTTTAGAACATTAAAACTCAAGAACCAGATTTATTTGCCCTGAAAAGCTACACAGACACAGAATGCATTATGAATTACTTATACCATGTATGTCTTTTTACAATAAAAAGAAAAAAAAGTGTTAGAATATTATATACAAACCATGGAAACAGAGTTTTGCAATGAGGCTGAAACTTTGCTGCTTGTTTTCTTTTTCTATTATCTGACGCATGTGAGCTTTGTTCTTTTTTTTCTGGTGTTCCGAATCCAAGTCTTCATCTTCTACAACTTGTTGTTCTGTTTGTTCTATTTCACTCTTGCTGAAAAAACGAGTGGATTTTCTTCTGCGACATTTTACAGTATTGGCTAACAGTTTTGTTTTTTAATTCGCGCGCACAAGTTTACCGCAATCATGTATTTATATTGATGATAGTTATAGAAAAGAACGCAAAGAAAAGTTCACTATCCACGCATCTCTACAGCTGACCTCAATACGAAAACATATTACTGGCATTTTTAAGTTATTGGAGACTAAAACGTACAGTACTGATGCTAATTAAAAAAGAATAATAAAACGCTTACCTTACCGAGAGAGCTTCAGTCGCAAGACATTTTGGTGTTTTTAATCTTTGACAGTATTTCGTCTTGATCGCCCTTTGCTAGTAATGTACTAGTATTGAGCAAACAATCCATATTTTTTCACTGAATTGAAAGCTAAAAACTTTTACTACTCTCACACCAGACATAACGGCATGTCAAACTAGACCGCATGACAATACAGCAGTTACTGACTGGCCATACATTCTGTATTTTGAAATGAACCAATAATACTTAAGTTACAATAAACTTTAATAGGGTCATTGAAACAAATAAATATCGACTTGCAGGCATGAATGCACACAGGAAATAAAATGAGTTAAAGACTAGGCGTTTAGTTTTTTAAAATGTCTTTTTTTTTGTATCCCAGACAGACCGCAGTAACCGCCCAACTGTTTATATTACATTTAAACAACAGGGCTTATTTAAAATGTACATATTTAATATGTAAGTTAGCCATGTGTGCACTGAACGCTCTGTCACAGCACATCAGTCTGGTGTTAGCGATTAAACGTCGATTACATGACAAAAGTTTGCAATAGATTGGCAAGTGGTACTAAATAAAATGCGTTGTCTGCCATTTCAGAATTTTTCTCGAGTACCCCCAGGGGTACGTATACCCCAGTTTGAAAACTGCTAGAAGAAACCACATTACCAACAGATACAGTTTAATAGTAGTAGTATTTAAATGCCATTGTCCTGACTGGTAAATTCTTCCAGCTTCCCCTTTTATTTTGACAATTTCCATATAAAAAATGGCATTTTTATCTTGACATTTTTCATTCTTAGCCCCCAAGTAAATATTTTGGACAGTTTTCAAAGCAATTATTGCTTTATTTTTACAACACACGTTGGTGTTGTTGATAATATGATAAACGCGTATATCTGCTTCAGATTAAGCGATGGCCCATGTTACACAGAATACTACAAATAAAATGTCAAATATACACTATGTATTCCGTTGGTTTTGTGGATTTGCTATGTTTTTAACTTATTTTAATACTGCACATAATGATATGGTTTTGAAAATGCTACTTACCAAAACCATGCTGCACGTGAACTGTATTACATAATAATTTCCTTTATTCTGATTCCAGTGGTGTTTTCTCAATGCAAGATGTATTATATACAGTGCTGTATAAAATCACATACACTGTATATATATAATTTTATCATGCTCGTTATAGGCCTACTGGCGAAATGGTCAAGAGACAGTTGGTGCTTAACACATACGGAATAATTTTGGCCCTGAATTTTAGCATTTTTGGTCATAGAAAAGACACATTTCACATATTTTATAACGTTACCGTAGGCTATTTTTTTTCTTAGTTAATGATGCGTTTTCGTTTCACAAATCTTCTGCACACAGTATTTTTAAATACAACTATAATAACCTATATTTCAACAGTCACTGCAGAAGCTGATTACTTATTCTTCCAGAAGTAATGGTCGGGTGTAACAGGGATACAAGGTTATATTTGCGCAATATGAAACTGAGGCGCTGAATGGCTGACTGCATTTACATCATCTACCACGGGATGAGAACGTTGCAGAGTCAATGAATCGATGAGGCCGAGACGCTGATCTGATCAGCAGCAGTGACTCTATGGTTTAGCGATCCCTTCTTTTGAAGAAAGAGACGTTGTGTGTGACTTTAACAAAAGGGATTTTTTTTTTTATAGTACAAACAGAAACGATCGTCACTAGTGACGATTGCACTTTTTTTTTTTGTCGTCACTTTCAAAAAAACATTCGCAAATTACGAGAGTGACGAGCGACAGCGAAACCCCTGGCAGGAATGGATTACTTGTTGGAGAAAGTTTTGTGGCCAGGCAGCCCTTGTTTTGTTTGGTAGTTAAAGCTACCAAACAAAACAAAAAAGCAACATGTTCTTTACCTGGTCCTTAGCTTTGCTTCACTATTTGTCACTCTTAAGTTAACAATCCTAGCTTGTTCATGCATGCCAGCCCCTGCTAGATATCTTATCTTTAGAGAAGTATGAAACGAAACGTAACTCTCTTTGCATTGGATAATTATGCAATATAGCCTGACTGGGTGTGTGTCCTTGTGGGCTATCGCCACACCTTGTTGTAACCAACGAATAAGTGGCGATATCCCACCGCGAAACATCTTAAGGAAGCTTAACACTTTTTGTTTGTTTTTGTTTCAGACAGCAGCTCTCAGAGCGGTGGGGAATATCGTGACTGGTACAGATGAGCAGACACAGGTGGTTCTTAACTGTGATGCTCTCTCCCACTTCCCAGCTCTTCTCACACATCTTAAAGAGAAGATCAATAAGGTAAGCAGCAAGAAAGTGAACTCTACAGATTGGCCTAGATTAATTGATAACTGTTCTCAAACATTACATTTTGTTTTAAATACTGTTCATTCACATTAAACTTTTTTTTTTAATACAAATATATTAATAGTTGGAAGTGATAAAATAGAGATCAGTTTGGTGCCAGCATGTGTGTTGTGGATGAAGCATTTATAAATTTTGTATTTGATTTTTGTGTTCATGTGTAAAATACTACTTGCTGTAATAAACATTAAGAATAGTGTTCTGGTGGGATGGGACAGGTGAATGAGTGAGTGTATGTGTGATTCAGATAGGCTGGGGGAAAAAGGGGGGCACTGAAGATTGAGTATCTCTGCTGATTTTGGAGTGCATCTGAGGCCAGTCGTGGAATCTAGGTGCTTTCACTTTTTGGCTGATGATTGGAGCCTCGCAGCAGCTCCTGCAATCTCTAACAACTGCATTTTTGCAATGTTCCTGCAATCTGATCCAACATGCTTAAAAGTACCTATTTATCATCAAGGTAGTTTAGAAACATGCAGCTATTGCCCAGATTTTAAGTACAATATATTGTAAATGCATACTATCCTCATCAATCCTGCAGGAGGCGGTATGGTTCTTGTCAAACATCACTGCAGGAAATCAGCAGCAAGTTCAAGCTGTCATTGATGCTAACCTCGTTCCAATGATCATACATCTTTTGGACAAGGTAAGGTTTTTATTATGGTTTAAACATAGTTGAACTGAAAAGCAGTGTACCATGGAAGCGAAATAGTTTATACATTTTGTTAGTGTTGCTTCACCAGGTCTTTGTTTTTGGTCAACATGCATTCATTCTGCTCATTAACTTTCATTTTTAGTAGCATTGCATCTAACAGTAAGATATCTTCATATTTTCTTATTCAAGGGTGATTTTGGTACTCAGAAGGAAGCTGCGTGGGCTATAAGTAACCTTACTATCAGTGGAAGAAAGGATCAGGTAAATACAAATATGCACCTTTTTTAATGTTTTTAACTACAGTAGTTTGATTCCATTTGGCCTGTCATGTATAGTACTGAAGAGATTTAGAATTTCATTAGGGTACTTGCCCAAATTTAATTTAAATGAGTGCATCTAATGCGATACAGGAAACTAGTACAAATTCTGGCATGTACAACAGTTCTAAGATTTTTAGATTAACATTTTAATTTGTTTCCACTAGGTGGCGTACCTTATCCAGCAGAATGTTATTCCACCGTTTTGCAACCTGCTTATAGTGAAGGATGCACAGGTCGTACAAGTGGTCTTGGATGGGCTCAGCAATATTTTGAAAATGGCAGATGAGGAGGCAGAGGCAATTGCTAACCTGATTGAAGAATGTGGAGGTATTTAGCTTATTTAGTTTTGTGCAGCAAGTTTATTCATGGATTACTGAATTCAATTTTTTGAACTTGCTGATTTCATTTATAATGGAAAATGTAAGATTTCTAATTCCCAGGCTGGTGACTTCTGTATGTAATAAAAATGCTGGGTTACTTTTTCATTTGAGTAACTTTGATCCAATTTATATATATATATATATATATATATATATATATATATATATATATATATAAAAAAAATTTTTTGTTTTATTAAATAAAACAAATATATGTACACAAAGTTTAAATGATTAAATATATATTCTTTTATCCCAGGTTTGGAGAAGATTGAACAGTTGCAAAATCATGAAAATGAGGACATCTATAAACTGGCATATGAAATTATTGATCAGTTCTTCTCATCTGATGATGTAAGTATAGTACTGTCAATAGGCTCCAAAAGGCAAAAAATATATATATTTGAGGTCGGCACGGGTAGAAAATCCGGAACCGGGTACACGCAAGGAAATACCTGCTTTCTCAGGTCTTTTGGGCAATAATCAGAAAAATATATATATATTAATGTAAAATGCATGATACAAATGTAAGTACTATATAGTACACATACATGTGTACTATGTAGTATTTAAATATGCATTGTGAGAGACAATACTAGCACTTAATGTGCTCCACAAATATTTAACCCAAAACAAAAAGGTCAGTGTTACTTAAGTGTATGAGTAATGTTGTTTTCTCACGATTCAGTCTTTCTGGGTTACACAGGTCACAATAATTTATTTTTAAATAAAGGCTACTTATTTGATATTTTTGGTAAGAAGGTATATCTGCAAAATAATTGTAGATAAAGCATTCCGTATTGGAAGTCACATCGTTGTATTAGTATTATTATTATTATTATTATTATTATTATTATTAATGGGTCACAGAGTTCTCACTGACATAAACCCGTATTGGAAGTCACATGGTTTATTATTGTTAACCCTGTGCGGTCCTATGTCGGACCTGGTCCGACATTGCAATTTTCCCTTTCCGGTCCAATGTCGGACCCTGTCCGACATCATCAAAAAGACGAAAAAAACAGGTCTCTAGTCACTTTTTCTCCAGGAAAAAGCCGAGAAAACAACCATTCAATGGCCGAGTGAGACTGATAGGAGCCGAGAGAAATCGAAAAAAAAGGGGCGTATCTCATGAATACAGATAGCCCCGACACCACATAGATACACAAGATAGCTGCTTCTGCATCCAGCATTCAAAGAATATCACAGACATTTGCAGAGTTTTTTGTAGATGTTATAGTAATAAAATAATGACTTGGATTGCATTATTGAGGAGTTTGGTGATAAAACGAGTGATCAGGAGATGATTTATTGGTATGCACTATTATGTAGAGGTATGTGAATAATACAGCAAACAAGGGGTGGAGCGGGGCTGGAGATGCAGTGCTGAGTGTCCTGTTGATATGCAGTGCCTTTAAAACCTGTTTTACTGTGGGGGTGGGGGGGGGGGAATACTTTTAAACAGCGCGTCCAAAATAAACTGCACGTGTAAAAATAAATTGGACCTGACGCGCCAGAGATGCACTGAATAAATGGACTGCTAAGGGTTAATGGATCAGAGTTCTCACTGACATAAACCCAACAGGATGTTATGTTTTCTTTACAATTCAGTTCCTGAGAAGAATAGTTGCCGCAGTTGTTATTATTGAGGTGTACTTTGCCGCTGTGTGTTATTGTTTTCTGTAAAACCTTGATATCCTGTCAGTTAAGAAAAGGCTTACTGCAAAGCTTGTTTTAACATTGTCTTTATTACCCTGGCCAGAGACCCACACTTACAACTGGATTGTTATATTTTCTACATTCTTTAAAAATCAAATTTAATGATCAATACCTGGGTAGCAAAAGGTGACCCTGGTCGGGTAATTTAAAACCTGATGGGTACCTGTGCCTATTTGAGATAGAGATAGAGATATTAAAATCTCACACACACACACACTGGGGAGTTCAGTAGCAATATAAATTGATAAAATGCTTAAGAGTATTGTTGGTTTCAATTTTCTCCATCCTGTAAAGAATTGTTATACAACACTGTTTTGATATCTTGATGTGTTTTATTATTGAACTTGTCTCTAACTCCCTCGCTCGCTCCCTCCCCTCCCAACCATTTGTAGTCCCTGCAATTTCTGTTTTTTCTTTTTCAGATTGATGAAGATCCCAGCTTGGTTCCAGAGGCAATCCAGGGTGGAACCTTCGGTTTCAACTCATCGGCTAACGTACCAACAGAAGGGTTCCAGTTCTAGAAAGTTACCCGAAGCGGAGTTGACTACATGATGCAGCCCTGTAAAATGAAATTTGATCCATTGTGCTTGGCTCATGGGAACCACTGCTGCATTAAAACGGAGAGAAAATGTGTGGATTTCATTTGGCGTCTGAGAAAAGCCCAAATGAAGTTGTGTTGGCGAGTGGGTGCGAGTGAGAGTGAGTGGCAAAATGTTGCAAAATCTACACTGAATGCTTTGAGGATGTTTCAAGAAACTGCAAGTTATTGAAAGTCAACGGCAAAGAAGGATCTGAAAAAAAGAAATAAATTCGAAAATTGGACAAAAGTACCATATCATAGCTTGTGGACTTGTAGTCAAAAAAGCTGGAAATTTGGTCAACTTTTGTCAGTCCAGAGAGCCAGAACCAAGGCCTTGCTATGAAGCACTGTGTGAATGGATCTATGTATGAATGTCTGGACTCAATGCTCTGGAGCCAGGGCTCTTCGTTCGCGAAGCAGGCTCACAAGTCCAGGAGTGTAGCGTGTGTACGAGAGTATGGGTGTGATGTTGTATGTGAACGCATGCAAAACTTGATTCGCCTGTGAGGGGCACATTTAATAAATCCCAGAAGGTAAAAAAATAAAAATAAACAGAAAAACATTCATTTTATGTTATATATAAATTTACACTGGACAAAAAAAATTGACTGGTTGGGCAGCAGTGCATTGTATGATATACATTCAACAGATTTGTTTGACTCTTGCATCCAGTGTGTTTTTTTTTTTATTTTTAAGACTTTTTTTTTTTTTCTTTACAGCTTTTATTTTAGATGCTTGTATAAAACAGAAAACTATAGGAAGGCTCCCCTGTGTATTTGTACCACATATTGGTTTGATGCTGTGAATCTTTCCATATCATCACCTATTAAAAATCACTTAACTTATTTGTGTAAATTAGCTTCCTGCATGAATAAGGGTAGAGTTTTCCTCGAAGCCAAAGTAACTGCTTGGCAGTGAAGATTTGCCATAACAATATGCTTCAACATTAAAAGATACCGGTAGTAATAAACTGGGCATTTTACTTGTGACATGAAGAGTAACCTTTGCATATACTAAACTACAGCATAGTTTATTTTAGAAAAGTTTTGGTAGACTGTCTATACGGTGTAATTAATCTTTTAGAATACTGTGCTGTTTAAATGTTACAAAAAAATTCTGACTTAATTTCTAAATTTAAGATATGGACATTTCTAAACAATTTGCACATGTACTGCTAAATAAGGACTGATTTGAAAAGGACTGTGTAGATGTTATAAATCAATTGTTTCAACACTTTTTACAAAATGCATAATATTTTTGTTTTTATTTTATTTTATTTTGTTTAGATAGACAGCCATGAACAATCTATCTTGAGCCACTTTAGGGGAGTTTTGTATTTAAGACTTGCACACAAACATGCAAGTGTAATTTTTTTCTCTGGTCTTTTTTAGCAATTGGAAATATTTGCCTCTGTTTTTTAGGTATCCTTATACTAAATTAAGTGACTAAAGGTGAAGTCAAGCCTGTTCTCTTTAAGGTGGCTCATTGTAGGAAATGTTGTGCCTTCCCCCTTGAGCACAAGCGATGATGCATGAACAAGTTTGCTGTATTTAAGTTCATCAGAGGTTAACTTGTGCCAATTTGTGTAAAGTAACTTCAGAAAACTAGAATGGATTACATTTCGTGGTCATAACCTTTTGTTGAACTCTTATTTTTTTTGCAGCATTCCTTGCCAGCAAAGATGTGGTTTCAAAAATTAAAGCAAGAGATAAACCTGTTATCATAATACTAGGCTACAGGCTATGTTGTCTGAGAAAAATAAAGATTGAAACCCATATGTGCGGTCTGATCATTTCTAAACAAGTAAAGGTTAATAAATCCTGAGGTTCCGTAATAAATATTGGGATATGTGATCTTGTTGGAGCAATCTACAAATAAATCAAATTTCTGGATTGGGTGTGACTAACATGGGCATTGGCACTCAGACATGTCTGACCCATTGTATTTGGGCAATTGCTGCATTCCAGTTGCAGATTTGTGGTTTGTATACCAAACTACCCTATATGTGACGAGTTCCTTTTGCTAGGGCTGTATAAACGGAATTGATCCGATTTGAATTGAGGTCAAATTATAGTAAACTGAAGATGCATATTTATTATGATAGTATTGCTGGTAATCCAAACGCCCGTTCAAGCTGGTACCAGTTCTTTGATTCATATGCAGTATATTGATGTCGTAGTACTGTGCGTACTTAGCATTGACCTTGACAATAAGTGGAGATTAGGTAAGAATGGGGTTAATATTTTGTTTTCAAATTTCCTTCATACTTTAAAGTTCATAGCGTCACATGACCTAAAGAAATTCGAGGGGTAACCTGATACTCTATTTAGTAATCTAACCCTAGATATTGTTTAAGAAGATTACATTTTTTTTTTCATTGTTAAAGGTTGATTATGCAATTTAACAAGGACGGACGGCTTTGTTCTTTAAATTGCTTTCATAGGAATGTACTAAATTTAAATTGCTAAGTAGGCTACTGCCAAATTGGAAATGTATGTCCTGATCGAGTTTAGTCATGTGCTCAGATAAAAAAGTTGAATAGTTTTGTTTGGTTTTTTTGTAATACAGTATGTTCAGTTGGCATTTCAAGAGTGCGTGTGCATTTGTTTGTTTTGTTTTAATGAAGATAATAGTTACTGATTGATATTGCGGACAAGAGTTGGGTAGTTCACATTGGTCACAATCAAAACAAAAACAAATGTTTCTGCATGGCACTTGGAATTTAATAACTTCATTAAATTTAGCCGAGTCAAAACACACGTTTTTTTTTTGCTCGCATGTTTTTCCAATCTGTCATGACTGTCGACTTAAAAGTTCCAAGAAGTATTCTCTGATTGGTAGAATATAGTGCTACATGAGTACGCATGCGTTTAGGGATTGTTGAAAAAGCACGTTACTCGTTGCTGGTTTGTGTCTGGGTTATACGCACTGCGATTGCATGTGGTGAGTAATTTAAACAAAAACACACACAAAAGAAATCAATATGCATTCATCGTGGGATGAAGAAAGTAATACACAAGTATTTAAGAGATTTATAGCAGCACTTCAGATAGAAAGTAAGAACACGTCTGACCGCAGGATTGTTTTCAAAGTACACGTCCTGTGGATTACGAAACGCTTCTTCGCTACAGAGGCGCTCAATAACAAGTTTGATCGAATGCTGTTAGCACAGTCTCCGGTTAAAGGTCAGTGTTTTGTTTTTGTATTTTATTAATATTTATTTTCATACATGCATACCTCCAGACTGTAAACATGTTTGTGGTTAGACTGTTGCAAAGTTGTTATAACTTGGGGGAGCCAGCTAGCCCGTTTCACTTTCTTCGTGTGTGTGGTGAGAAAATCAAGGGCAACTTCAGCTGTCCAGATAAATGTGTCATTATCTACAGGAAAGTTTCAACATCATCATATTTTGTATGAAAAAAATTAAGTTTGGGAGTTATCATTACCAGTAGATCATCCATATTTAAAAATAAATAAGTAAAATCACCCCAGGTTAATACAGTTTTGTATTTATATCTATTTTGATGCAGGCCAAAAAGTGTCTTAAATTCGAAGGAATATGGTAATTGTTACTACATGTTTTAAATTGTTTATAAAACCAAAACACAAAAAATAAAATAAAAAAAATCTTTTTAAACTTGTAATTAAAAGACGTTAACTGTCTTACCTGGCACTATAACTCATGTCAACAAGTTTCTGATAAAACTGCATGACAAATACAGTTGTAACAAAGGACTGTGAATTATCCTATTCAATTTGCAGAGCTCGATTTATATAACTTCCTAATGTTCCACAGCACATAGACCATACCTTACCAGGGCTCACACTGTGATGCCAGTTAACAGCTTTGTGGTGAAATTAATTAAACTGGTAAGATAGCTGTAAGTGCCTTTTGGCTTTATAAACATTTAATATCACTTGATTGAAACTATATTATTTTTGTACGGGACATTTATTCTGAAATGAAACCATCTGTCAGAGAAGTAATTGTGAGTGACAAAGGCAGTAATGTGTTCTGAAAATATTACATGTTTTTGGGTTACATACTACAGCAATTATTATTGCATTTTTCAGTTTTATAGCAGAAAAAAACCTTGGGTTTTACCTTAACAGTCTAGTTAGTTATTAGGTGCAGCTCAGCAAACGTTTGCATGGACTGATCTACAATTAAAATGAAGGGTAGTACTGTATGCCTCTATCGTAGGCCTGTACATATTATTTTTTTTTTAGTTTTGGTTAAGTTTCACTGCTTCGATTTATGTTTATTTTCCAGGCAAATATGGGTAACGTGGAAGATCTTACATGTTCAGTGTGCTACTCGCTGTTTGATGACTCCTGAGTGCTGCCGTGTTCCCACACTTTCTGCAAAGGTTGCTTGGAAAATGTTTGTGTGTCTGTCAACTTCTCAATATGGAGGCGCCTAATCATTCCGCTCAAGTGTCCGAACTGCAGAAACCTTGTGGAGCTCCCTCCAACAGGAGTTGATTCCTTTCCAGTAAATGTGTCCGAGGGCCATCGTAGAAAAATATCAAAGAAACGATCAAATAAAATCACCTTCATGTCTGGAACACCAAGGACAGTCATTGAAAGTCTATTGTCTGCGGGATTGTCAACTGATTTGTGGATTGTGCCTGACCGTAGGCCAGCACCAGGGGCACCCTATAAACAACCTGCAGACTGTCTACATGAAAGAGAGACTCCAGGGAGGCATGTGGAGCAACTGACTGATAAATGCTGGGCTGAAGTGTGCCTTCTGGTGGAAAGGCTGGAGGAACAAAAAGTCAAATGTGACAACACAATAAAGCATAAGGAGGCTGTTGTGCAGTACTTTGAAACGATTAATCGGATTCTGGAAAGCAAGAAACAGGCTTTCCTAGCTGTACTGGAGAAGGCCAGCGCTGAAGTTTCGAGTGAGTTTGACCCACTCATTGAAAAGCTCAAAGATATCAAGGAAGAACAACTAGATCTAATTTCATATAGCACCGCTGTTGAAGAAGAGGAGTCCCCCCTGGTGTTTCTTGAGAAAATTCATACCTTTTGAGGAAGAGTTGCAGCCTTGACAAAAGCAGGTCTGCTTAATGTGGTACCTTTGGCGATCTATCCAAGGGCAGAGGAGTTTCTAAAACAGAAGTGGTCAGGAATTACCATTGGGAAGATTGACAAAGTGCCAATACCCAACATCAATTGCTGTTCTGTGTGGTGCTCAAGAAGAATCGTTGATAAGGATTTAAGAGACTGTGGGCTTCCTTTATTAATTTGTGAAATCCATTTGTGCTGTTAATATTTTTTCTGCTAAGCCTATTCTCAGTTGAAGTGTTATTTAACAAAGATTGTTTTTGTTATTCAGTTCAACTTTTCAATCCTTCCTCAGATTAATCAAATGGTTAAAAGTTGTGTATACGAAACAACTACTGCTGCTGCTGCTGTATACCATGTGCAAGAGGGAGCCGTTTACCTGTACTTGCTTACGGTGGACTTTCTCATTTACCTTGAGGAAACAGTAAAACTTCATATTGCCTCTGTCTAAGATTTTATTCTAATTAATTGAACACAGTCAATACTATATAAAATGTTCTATTTGAATTTGTATGCAAATAATTCCCCAAAGATAACCCTTCATTTAGGAAATTAGCATATTCAGTTTCTCTTTGAGGTATTAGTTTCAATATTATTATATTGGGTATGCTTATGGCACGTATAAAAACAAAACTGGAGGCAAAACAGGTAATTCCAAATGTATTAACTGTAAATATCCCATTTGTATTAGACAAACTGTTAAAGCATTATACAGTTCATAATCACTTTTATATCCCACCTTATTGTTTTTTAACATGTGCATCAATCCTATCTGTTATATAGCATTTATACCAATGTATGTTTTGATTTTCTGAAATGTGAATTACACTTTTTTTGTTACCAGAAATACTGTGTTAAATCTTTACATACTCCATATGATTAATAGTATTTTTATTTAGGTTATTTTTACAAAAAGTTAATTTCTACAATACCAAATTTTAAAGTTAAGGCATATCCATTTAAACAGCCAATTATACTAACATTATTCTTTAAAACCTTTCTGCTGCAGTGTTGGTTAAATTACGTTCTCAAATAAAGGTTGCAAAAGCAGGAAACCTCAATGCATTTATCTAGGTTACCAGATCATGTACCCAGGTGTTCTCCCCCCCCCCCCCAGGTTCCAGTTTCTAGATTTTTATATAGTATTTATAAATGATGCGTAGGCAAGTACTCTGAAGGGTAGTGAGCACTTTCTGACTGATAGCACTATCATTGTTGAAAACGAGGCTTTAAGACATAAAATGTTAAATAATTTGATTTCATTATTCTTATTGATTTACTGTAAAACATCTTATTTGACAGTTCCACAATCATATGCTTACTGGTAATCCATCATTGTAAAATGAATTGATGAAAATGAACTAAGTTCACAAACCCTACACATTTCTTTTCCATGTAAACATTGAAGGACATACCTATGAATGCTCAAAATGCCCCAAACCAAGCTGTACATTAATGGGATAGTTTCTGTGTACATGTTAATAAAATATGTTATTAATCATCCATTCTGTAAACCAGAAAGCCTGTGATCCTGATGAGGTTTAACTGCTGGCCATTTGATCTAGTAAGACATGTTCTGTAGGTACACAGCAGTTGCTGCGAATAACAGTAGCAGAAAAAGTTACATTCTATACACTGGGCATCATCACACAAAACTAAGTAAATTGAAGATTAAAAAAGTAATTTTTATTGCTGAAAGATAGAAAAAAAAATGGAAAACAAAAGCAGCATTGCCAGAAAATAAATAAATACAGTTTGAGGAATACGTCCTTCGACTGAGACGTAAAACCGAGGTCCTAATGTATGTGACTCTGCGGCAGTTGTTGATGCTTAGTTCAACCCCTAGTCTCTGAAAGTCGCTTTGGATAAAAGCATTTCCTAAAATGACAAAATAATAATACAACCATGAACATACAATACACATATTATATAATTATAGACAGACACACACACTACAAAATACAAAAGGGTAAGTGGCAGTCAAACAAAATCCCTTCCAAATTCTAACATACATTTCTGTTTTGAGAAATCCAACATTTTTATATTTCTTCCAGTATTGGCTTCTTCATTCAGATGGCACTTCTGTGAGTTCTTTTGTAGCAATAATTTTTGGATTTATTCCAACACTCTTTGTTGTATTGTGAGTTTTGTATATCCCAATAAGTCTGTCAGCAATCTCAAACATGTTGTTTCGCAAAGAAATAATGATGAATTGGGCATTCTTTGTTTGTTCCTGCAATTGAAAAAGCAAAACTCAAATGTATTACTTCCATAAATAAAATATGTTAAATCCAGGAATACAGAACAGAATAAATTAAATATAAAATCACATCTCAAACATTAACCAGGGCCTGTATACTACTGATTTAGCATTGTACTCTACCTTGCTTTTGCTTACTAACTTTAGGGTATAAAGTATATTTAATAACAGTATAAACTTACAATTCAAACTCCTGACAAGGTCTCTGCTATGAATCTTCAGTTACTGGATTCATTTTCTTCGAACAAACCCAATAAAACTATTGTTTGATAAAGCACCATTTAAGTGGCAAGAAATGTAAAACTATACTTACATAAATGTAAAAAGCAACAATGGAAACATTTTTGAAATCCAGTGCAGCATCAATCTCATCCATAAAGTACAACGGAGTTGGTTTAAAATGATGAAGTGCAAAAACCAAAGCGAGAGAGCTAAGAGTTTTCTCACCACCTGAAAGATTAAAGATTTTCTTCCAACTTTTCTTGGGAGGTCTGACACTAAACAATAATAGGAAAGGCTTGTGTTAGAAACATTTTTTATCGTGGATGAAAGCCTTGTGTTGAGATTTCCATTACCAAAACCCTGACCAAAATGTAAATGTACAGGCAATTATATTATAGTTATAAGATTACAAAAATGGGCAACACGTCAATAGCGTACATCACAATTGTTACTGTCAGACAGCAAAAAGCCCCTAGCATCCAATCTGTACAAAGCTGTGGATACTTTTTTAATTGGGTCTCCTAGCACCAAAGAAATGGCAAGCAGACATGAAAACAAGTCTTACCTAAACATTATTCCTTCCGAGAATGGGTCCAGGCTGTCTACCAATTCCAGCTCGGCATCACCACCTAGTGTGAGCATCTGGTAATTTTCTTTAAGTTTATTTGTGATTACATTAAATCCAGCCATAAACTCATTCAGCCTCTGCTTTCTTAGATCTTCATAAGCCCTTCTAAAGTTGTCACGTTCATTGGTAATTTCATCCAGTTCAGCCACACGCTGCAGGTACATTTCCTCCTAAAAGAACAATGCCAACAATTAAAAGCTCTTAATTCAATACAGAATCTTTAATGCAAATGGAAAATATTTACCTTCTTCTTATATTCAGCAATGGCACCTAGATTAGGTTTAATTTCCAAACACTTTGCTTCCAATAATGCTATCTGATTATTTAACAGACCAGGATCCTTTGTTGCTTCAAGATCCTCTTGTGTCAGTGTCTGTAGTTCTTCAGCAGCCTTGTCATCAATTGCATGTAGGGAAATCCTAGAAATCTAGCACAGGCACAACAATGATACACAAAGTCAAAAATATATAAAAAAGGAATGGGTCATTGCATTAATTAATATGTAACATAAGCCAAATGTAATGATGCTACAATTGCCACCAAAATACTATATGAAAATGAGGTATTTTTAAATTCTTAAAAACATCTAGAAATTAATCAAGTCTTACCTCTTTTTGCCAATGTTTAATCTTCGACTGATGCTCTGCAATATGACTTTCAATTTGCTCAATCTTAAGACGTATATTCAGAGACTCTTTTTGGAGTGCATGATCTTCTTCTTGAATGGCTTTAATCTCTTGGAGCATACCTCTATGTTCTTCCTGTACCTCAGGCAATGTCTCCTATATAAGACGAAAATAAAACACACGCTTACAAATATTAAATCTCAAACAGAATGACATAGCATTTCCATATACACACACACACACAGTACATAAAGTACATACATTTACTTGGCTAATCCTTGTGATTTTGGATAGTAGTCATTTTTTTTCTGGAGCCATGTGAGTACATGTGAGACAATGTCAGTATTTTAAAATGTAACCGTGGAAGGGAGTTTTGATTACTGTATTTCATACTAGAGTTTACAATCTTGCCTCAGCTTCTTTGCATTCCTTCATGACAATGGTAGCCTCCTCTTCAAGTTTTTTCAGCTCCCCTGTAAGCTCTTCCACAGCCTTATCATTCTCCACAATTTCCTGCTCTGTACGAGTAACTGCATCTTCAGACTTCTTAAGATTTCTATAAAAAAAAAAAAAAGGTTGAGGAAACACTCCAATACCAAAAAGTAAACACTTAAATTTACAAAATAAACCAGTTGCCTTTTATTCAATAAAATTAAATAGTTTTCAAAAGAAATGTAGCCAGTTTCTGTTTAGACCACACATTCACTTTTTAAAGCAATTTCATTGTTTCATTCTCTTCAAATATACAAACCTTCAGAGGCCTCAACTAAAATGAATGGACATTAATGTCTAAAATAATGACCACAAAGTAAATGCAATTCTGTGTTCCAGAAACAGCCCAATCTTTTTCATTTTCTTCTAACATTTAGGAGAGTATTCCAAATCAAAACTGGGTTCAGGTTGGGGGTTGTGGTGGTGCCTAAATGGTTATTTGACTCTATAGAAAATTATTGTTCTGTATACCTTCCAGCAGTCTTGATGGCAACCTGAGCTTTAGTTATTGCAGAAGCACAATCATCGATTTCCTTGTTAATTTTGTCCAGTTTATCTTGTTGCGCTTTTAGTTTGTGGTTATTTATGTCGATAATTAGATTATGCAGCCTTTTTACTTCTGCTTCAACTTTACCAGCTTTTCCAGCAGCACTTTCATATTCTGAAAAGAAAACAAATTTAAATTTGAACTGAAGTATACTAATATGACCCCCCCCCCCAAAAAAAATGCAAGGCAAGTAACATCAGAATGTTGACAGAACAGGTTGATAATGGAATGTCAATTTGCAGTACTAAACCCCCCTTTGTACAGTAGTTTGTTTGAAAACTAGTTGTCATTATTGCAGGCCAGAGAATGCTTACCTTTTTTGAATGTCTCCAGTGTCTTTTCCAGTTGCTTCTGTTTGTTCTTATCTGGAGCAGCTGCAACAACATTTGCCTGAAGCTCCTTCATCTGTACCTTGAGGTGAACTTCTTGCTCAGACAGACTCTGCACAGAATATATAGGAAGGTCATCCGCATGCAATTAAACTTAGATTGGAACAAACACAATTAACACCCTTTAAACTGTATAATGAATATTCTAGAAATTCACCATACCAATAGTAAACAAAACTCAGGTTAACAATTCTGGCTTGTATTCCTCATACCAATTCCGAAATTCAAACTTTTCTAACATTTGGATAAGAAACAGAAACCAAATCTGCTTAAACATTCTAAAATTATGCACACAATTCAACTTATACTTAAAAAGTCTCCACCTTAATGCTAGCAATATACTTCTCCAAGGTGTTTTTCATTTCTCGGATAGTCTGTCGCATTGTATGGACTTTCTCTTCAAGCTTCCCTTTTCCTTCTTGGTAGGTTTGTGCCAAGACAACATCTTTTTTAAGTTTACTTTCCATTGTGTCTAACTATTTAGGAAAAAAAAGGACAAACACAAATCAAGCTACAGTATATCAAACAATACTGTTAAGGAAAAGGTTCACAAGGTTTATTTATTACATCTAACCTCTTCCTGAGAAACTTCCTGGGCCAAAGAAGATCCCATTCTTCCTTTCATGACCCTTCCACCACCACCAGTCATTGTGCCTGTAAAATATCAGAACAACATGTACCTTATCACTCACACACCTGTGTAGCATATAATATCCCAAACATAGTACTTATAAATAAACAGGCTCAGAATAAATCAATAACTCAAATAATCTCAAAAGTCATTAGTGTTAGACACTTACCAGACTGTTCTATGATCTGTCCTTGCAGTGTCACCACTCTCCAACGCTTGTCCTTCTGGAAGGCTAATCGAGTAGCCTGTTCTAGATGGTCTGCCACAAGAGTATTACGCAAGGCAAAATAAAAAGCTGGAAGAACGGCCTCATCTTGAACCTTCACCATATCAAAGAGCCTTGGAATGTTCTCAGGAGTTTGAATCTTTGCCATTTTATTTTCCCAAACTTTCATCTAAAAATCGAGAGGAAAAACAAAAATATAAAAATACATAACTTAATAATCCATTGAATGTTTATTTACACATTAGATAAGTTAGTATTGCCACCTGCTGGTAGAAATGAATAATAAATTATATGAAGACTGTAACAGGATCCAAGGAACATTTGAAAACTACTGTAGGAAATACAGAAAAAAAAGCTAACTAATTTAAACTTAATCTCCTTTAGCAAATACATTATGACACTCATTGAAAATATTTCATCTACCTTATCTAGCCCAATGAAAGTTGCAACACCAACATTTTGTTTCTTAAGGAAATTAACACACTCTTGAGCTGTATCAATGGTATCTACAAGTATGTTGTCCAGAGATCCACAGCTGGAGGAAATGGCCACATCATACTTCTCATCAATTGCTCCAAGGTCTCCCTGTTAAATATAATAATAAAACAAATTAACAGTTTTTAGTAAGTCACATATAAAAAATAAGAAGTCATTAAAATTCCCAAACTGTGATAGTGTACCTCTTGTGGGTAAGGAAAAAAAAAAAATGTACACACTTCATAATGGATTCTAAGTAGAGGAGTTAATAATGTAAATGTTATCTAAAATGCATGGCTATGCTGGACAAATCATGTTTTGTAGGGGTTTTCCTTTCTACAGATTTGAAGAAAAAAAACACACACTATCCATGCTGACAAATATTAACAGTCAACTGAAAATTTACCAATCTCCCAAGGATTCCTGGTATTTTTCCAGACTTCTTCTGTTGCATTAGTGCATCCAGAACTTTTCCCCGACTACGATTTGATGAAAGGGAACTCTTTGCTTCTTCCACCTTCTGGCGAAGTCCTCGAACAACTTCTCTTATTTCTCCATCAGCTTTTACAATTTTTATGAGTTGTTGTTCATCCTACTCGACAAAGAAAAATAAAACACTTAATGACCGTTAAATTGCTACAGTCGGCACCGCTTTATCAGGATGCCTGGGAGATGGAAAAATATCCCGAGTAAGCAGATGTCCCAATTAAACAAGAGGCTGTTAATATGACTTAGGTCACATGACCTGTTTTGCTCTGAAAAGCCATCTCCGTTCATCTTTTGAAAAAACTGTATACCCAAGTAAACAAAGTGACGTCCCAATTAAACGACAAATAGCATTGGGAAGAACCGTCACCCGGAGTTGTATCCCATTTAAGCACTAACCATGATTAGGCAGAGCTTACTGTACAAAATCAAAGTGAGGTTTCAATATAATTAAGACACACATTCACATGTATGTATGTGAACAAATCTTTGTAGGTTGGTAATTACATTTACATGCAAATGTAGGTTTAATTATTAAATGAAAAAAAATCTTGCATGCCAGTACCTTCTGTAGTTCCTCCTCATATTTGGGTATTTTTGTCTCCAACTCTTTAATAGCTGTTTTTCTTTCCTTAAGAGTCTCAGTCGTAGTTTGTAAGGCCTCTTTTGCATTGTTAAGTTGGGTTAATGCAGTATTATGGCGACTGAGATATATATCAATTTCCGATTGGGCAACATCCATCGTGGAACGAGTTGCATTTACTGCTTTACTCAGCTCCATTAGCTCCTTTTCCTTCACCTGTCAAAAGTGTAGCTTATTAAATTTGTATATTTTTTGCAATGGTAGTGACAAACTACAGAATCTGATTGTATACTGAAGGGGAAAAAAACCCAAAACAAACCTCCTTTTCTTGCTGTAGTCCCTGAGTTTCCAGCTTCAGACTTTCCATAACTTTCTTTAGTTTTTCTTCTTCAACTGCCTTTTGCTTCTCCTGCTCTTCTTTTTTTGCAGTTGCTTCAGAAATAGTTTTTTCACTGTTGGCAGGAACATTCTTCAGTTCTTCCTCCTGCATAAATTAATAACACTTTTTAAAAATAATTATTGAAGGGGATTAAATTGTGCATTCTGGAATCCTCTAGAGTAATTGGACAAAAATGGAACGGTGTGGTTTTGTAGTCATTCTTGTCCAGGAAATACACGTTTAGATTGTCAAGGGATCACAGTTTAAACTTTTATGCATATTTTTATTTTTTATTTCTAGATTGAAAGTAAATCCTATGAACACAAGACAACTTGTCAGCTACCTGTAGGGGGATACTTTTCAACAATTTGTGTTAATTCAATAAAAGCAAACTTCCAAAAAACAAATGACAATCCCTTATTTAATTAGAGGCTTTGACAGTTTCCCGAATTTATGGCAAGTAACATTTGATCAATTTAGTGATGAGACTTTTGAGCAGGATTTTAAATGTCATCATGGCTGTTCACACATTTAGTAAACTATTAGTATTTGCACGAACAGCAATGTACCCTTGGTGCTAAACTGAAGTGAAATTATAAATCTATTTTTAATTATACCTAGTAGCAAAAGCGCCCAACCCTTACCACCTTTAAATGTTACCTTTTCTTTATCCTTTTGCAGTTGTTTTTGGAGCTTCTTTACTTTGCTTTTGGAATGCTTCAACTTTTCTCTGACTTCAACATCTTGCAGGTCCAGTTGAGTGAATTTCTCCTTTCTTTCCTCAATAAACTTTGTGATTTTTCCCAATTTCCTGTTAAAAGTTATAAAGCATAACCATTAACGTATTAAGTGCAAGCTGGAACACTAAACATCTAAAAACATTTGGATATATAAAGTTTCAAGCTCCAATTAACAGAAAGGCAAATCTTTGTACCTGTCTCATCTAAACCATAGGATGTTAAGTTTGAAACTATACTGAATTCTTGGGGAAATACATTCTTGAATTTCAAATTTGTGTTTATGTTGGTAACAGAGTCAACTTAAAGAAAAACAAATCAACTCATGAAGAATGGGCAGGGATGAATAGAAGTTACACAACCATGTTGCAAGTACTGAACTAAAGAACTGCTTAACCAATGAAAATATTAAACATTTCTTACTTTTCAACATCTTTTAAAGTCTTGTTCTTTACTTTCAACTGTTCAGCAAGGTTGCTACTTTTTTCGTTGATGTCTTTAGTGTCATCTAGGATTGTTTGCTTTTGTGCTTCCATATCGGTCACTCTCCTCTGCAGATCATGGCTAAATTGTAATGGAAAACAAATCAGATTACTGAATTCAATACAATAATGGAAAAGTAACATCTTATTTTAACAAAATAACTCAGTTATTCACCCAATAAAGGAATAAATCAGAACAAATAGGTATTTTAAGAAGGCAAGACAAACAAAGACAGCTGAATTCCAGGTTTCTTTTTGTAGATTTTAATTAATATCAATTTTTCAAGTATATTGCTGTAGAATAATAATATCATCATCTTAATCACTTCCTGTGTGGTTGGTCACATGAACGGATAGCAGCGATTTCATTAGAATGAAAAGGAGCTACAACACAGGATGCTATTTCTTAGCAGGAAGTAGCAGTACATATTACTGCCTTTGAATCACAAAAAAAAGACAATAAATTACCAATTAATTCAAGAAGAGTAGTGTCAGTAAATACATAAAAATTGACTTAACTTACATGTAATACTGACAAACATGATTCCTTTTTTTGAAGATCTCATTTTCCATAGTAAGAAATTCAATTGCACAATTCTTCTCCCCTTCCAGTGCATCTTTTTCTTTTTCCACCATCTTAACCCTGTTTAACTTGAATACAATTTCAGATTTTTTTAAATCTAAAAATTATATGACAAACCCTATAAAAATGTAATCTAGTCTCTAATAGTTGTATTTAAAATAGTGTAAGAATATTACTATATGGGATACAACTAATTTAATATAATTTATAACCTAATATTTTCTCTATTTAGTACAGTGTACATTATCATACCTTTTCACCTCTCTGTTCATTTAGCGATTCAACTCTGCGACAAAGGATCTGAATGGGCTCTTTAAGTCTCGCAGATCCTATGATATCCTCAAGGTATTCCAACATCCCTTCATCATGTTCAGTTTGGCCTTTTGGTTTCATCATGGCAATTTGTTCCACTTCCCCCTGGACAAAATCAAAATTCAGCTTAATTTGATAGAATAGCCAACACACTTATATCAGACATGTTTGAACAAAGTTTCTTCCCTGGAAACTGTTGGGTAAACTTTCTTCTTTACTTTTCACCCATCAACATTATCTGAAGACAGTAATGACCTAAAACTGGGATATTTCCAAAGCTGTATATATTTTAATATACCTATATATATATATATATATATATATATATATAATAAAAAAAATATTTTAGTTGGGAGCTTTACACTTCGCAAATTCTAAAACTTTTCCTAGAAGACCATACCACTCTTACCCGTTAGGTTCAACATTATTGGAAATAAATCACCAGTGAAGTCCAAGACAGACAGACTTAAAAACTATTCTTTATAATTGCAGTATAGGTGAGATCGGCAAAATACTAACAATGTTTCCATAAAAAGTTTGAATTAAATTAAGTTCAAAAATCAACACGTAGACTTACAGTAAGATGATATATACACACAAAGTTCAAACTAGGGCTCCTACAATTAAATCCAATACAGATTTTTTTTTTTTTAAATCAATTCCATTCCTCATTATATACATCGATATAAATACTGGATAAATTTGGACAATATGGCTCTGGCTGTGGTTCGGTGGAGCCCCAGCGCCTTAGAAATGGCTTTGTAACCCTTTCCGGACTGACAGACATCAACAACTTTTTTCCCCGGAAGTCTTCAGGAATTTCTTTTGTTCGTGGCATGAGGTGCCTCTAGAACCTGTGTGCGGACAACTTCAATTTGATGGTAAGGGCCAAAGTTAGTCAGATTTATATTGGGCAGGCCCGGCCCAAATCAGGCCTGGTTGTTAACCAAAGTACTCAAACAGCTGACCCTAATTATCCCTTTAATTAGGTTGAGTTACACCTGAAGACTGCATGTTTGATTACCTTGCACACCAAACTTTGGTGTCATTTTTTCTCTGACTCCCTCTATATATTATTATTATTATTATTATTATTATTTATTTCTTAGCAGACACCCTTATCCAGGGCGACTTACAATCGTAAGCAAAAACATTTCAAACCCACACAACTACAAAAAACCCACAAAAAATCTGACCAAATACAAAATGTGGAAAATGTGCAAAAATGCAGAAAATCAGACAGGGGGCAAATACTTTTTTCACTGCACTGTAAATTGTGCACATTGAAGAAAACTGACCGAGTATAGTTTGCGTTTCTTTGGAGTTTCAAAATGAACTGTTAAAACCTGGAAATAATACTGTTTTTAAACGAAACGTGTGCAGTCGGCTGTCCACTTCTTTTCACTCTGCAAGCCCGCCATGCAGCTACCTTCAGAGATACAGCATCGGAGGACAACGCAACACTGGGCCACTTGCAGGCAGGCCCTCGGCCAATCTACAGGGGTTACTGGTGCACGGTGAGCCGAGAACACCTTGGCCGACCTAAGTCCTCCCCACCCCGGGTGGCGCTCAGCCAATTGTGTGTCACCCCCTGGGAACTTCAGTTCACGGCTGGCAGTGGAATAGCCTGGACCTGAATCGGCTAACTCCAGGCTACAAGGCGCATCCTGCACTCCACGTATGTGTCACTCAGGAGCCCCGAACGATTATAGTTTTTGTGCCTAATTAATTGCTATTTGAAGGCTTAACTGACAGCCCTAGTTCAAACCTAACACAAAATAAGAATACATTACAGATACTTTAAAGGAAGCACTGTAAAACCTCCCAAGTTGCCCATTGTTAACAAATTTGAATTTTCAACAAAATCCTACTAGTCATCCAAGAAGCCCTAGATATTTCTCTCTTCCCCGCCCGCCCGACATCGTTACTCCACTGAAAGCACCATTTCAGTTTTGTTTTTAATCCAAAAAAATAAATAAAATCCCAGCCATGGTACTGTACAATTAAATATGTAACTAATTATATATATATATTATATATATATATGGCGATCACAAAGTAAGTTTATCACAAAGCACCGTATCATTGATTATATACGTATTAATGATTAAGTTAACATTTTAAATTCTACTGTAAACACATTGTACGAAGCAGTAACATACTACTGTTTTCTAAATTATTTAGCAAATTGGCAAAACTGTTAATAAGCAAAGCAACTTCTATAAAAAGAAACATTTACAGACTGTTTTGTTTAAATATATATTACACATTTTATTGAATACTCACAGTATCCCGAGAAAAAACAAACAAAAAAAAACACACACACACGACTTATTGTGCAAGGTACAATAACAAAATGTACATGTTTCTAAAATTGGTATACATTAAAACTTAGATAAAAATTGATCTAGTGTGTATTGGCCTTTACTTTCACAAGAGCAGATTATTTATTTATTTAATATATAAATATTATGTATATATATATATATATATATATATATATATATATAAAAAATATATAATATAATATATATATATATATATATATATATATATATATATATATAAATGCTAGGATTAACACAGGATTTTCATGTTGGAATATTCGCTCAATTTAAATTAGTTGATTTTTCAAAAAGTAATAAAAGCCATTATAATGCTCAGAACGCAGGCAGAGACAGCATAGCAGCAAGGGCAGGGCGACGTGGCCTGTGTGTGCGCCTTTATTTTACAGCAAGACGTTACAATATGAATGCAACATGTTAAAGTAGAAAAATATTCCAGGAGTAAAGAATAATATGTTGTGTAGGTCTAACTTTACACCAGTGAATTAACTACAAAACAAAGGATGCTAAATAGCAGTTCAAGTTAAACGTTGTTTTGTTTATTCCCGAAATAAACTGTACATGAAGCTGACACTGCATTTTATTTATTTATTACTTTTGTTTCATTCCTTGCCATTGCAATTTCTTTGCAGTACACAGTGGCCATAGACACGTTTTCATAAAGTAATAACATGAGGTTTACTTGTGCTTTTTTGTAGCTGAACAAGCAAACAAAAACTGAAATTTAAACTTTAAACACTTCAAATAAAACTAAATGTGGAAATGGCGTTATAAAATTAAGGGGAAAAAAAACTCACTGTTTTGGTTCTCATTTATTACATTACACATAACAGAAAGTCTCAACAAAAATATAGAACATCTATATAAAAATCACTACACAACATTACCAGCAAGTTGGGCACGGTTTAAGCAAAGCTTTTCAGAATGATGTGCTTGCGTATTTTTTGTCCCATGAGATTCTGACTCGCTCTAAAGCAGAACAACGCATTTTTGACCCAGATGGCACTCCGTAGAGAATGGGCATAATTTGTCTAAAACTTTTAAATAGAGGCTCAAGAGCTACTGTGTTGATCCTATGTTTTCTTTTTTTTTATAGATATATATTTTTTATTTGCCATTTTTTAAACTGTCGCGCAGCTTCTGGTGAGCTGGTAAATAAGTGCAAGGTATGCTGTATTAGTGCTGGGCTATTTGTCCCAGCACTAATACACACACACACACTATATATCTCTCTATCTATCTATCTATATACACATACTATATATATATATATATATATATATATATATAGTGTGTGTATATATATATATATATATATATATATATATATATATATATATATATATATAGTGTGTGTATATATATATATATATATATATATATATATATATATATATACACATATATACATATATATATATATAATCTAAAAAAGTACTGAGAGTACAGTAAAGAGTTCTCCCAACATATCAAGGTTCTCCCCAGGCCTGTTGATAAAACGCCCGGCTGATAAAACCTGATCCGCCCGTCTTGCAGATGCTACTGTGCCTTTAACAATAAGGATTCACTGTGCTTTTAGCAGAATAGATCAGTTGTGGGTTGCTGGGTGAAAAAATGACTGCTAAAAAAAAAAATAGAAGATTATTTTCAAAGCAAAAATAGTAACAATGAATGCAGGGTTTTCAAAATAAGTCGGCGATCGACCCAATCTACCACCTAATGCTATATTTGCGCCAGCTACTTTACTAAAAATATTTAGATTATTTTCGGGTATGATCATTCAGTCCATTTTTTTTGAAGTATTATTATAATTTAAGGTGATATATAGTACATTATAGCTATACATATGCACACACAAAAAAGCGTATTCATTTTGTTGCGATATCGTAAAAATATTACCCAGGTGCTTGTGAGAGATATTGGGTGTATAGAGACTGTACGCCTTTAAGAAGAAAGGCGTAATGGGATATCAGCTGAACACTTGTTAGATGATATACAAATGCTTAACTGCAGAGGTGCTGGATTATTACACTCTGGTTTCATGCAACAGTTATGATAGTGACCAAACATGTGCGAGTACTGTTGTGTTTAAAAAAAAAAAAAAGTTAAAAAGTTAAAATGAACAATTGCATTCAAAAAATGTAGAACAGCGAAAAACAAAAAGACATGCATTAGCAAAATGCCCTGAATACTTAAAGAAAACAATTTAAATGAAGCAATAAGCTCAATAATTAAGCTAAAAAAGGAAGTGAAAAGGTTACTTTTTTTTTTTGTTAACTCCAATAAACCTACGTTCTTTCCCCAGTCAAATTGTACAGTGCCTAAATAAGCACGGTCATTTACCATAATAAAAAACAAGTAATGAAAAAGAAAATGTAGAACATAAAGCGCGACCAGATAGTCAACGAAAGACAACACATTATTCAAATTATTTGTCATATTATATATTTAAGCAAAGGCATGTTTATTTTTCTGTTAAAAGTGCACCCGGCTATAATGTTCTGCCATCCACCTGTACAGAATTCCTGGAGAACCCTGCATATCCATGGACAGATGCACAAGGTGTAGGCCTACATCATGTTTTATTGCTGGAATATATTAGGGATAAAGAAAGCTTAGAAATAACAGCTTAAAATAAGAGAATAAGTTAAATAAATAACAGTTACACAGGCACAAAGTCTGAAATCAGCAAAAAAATAAATCCAAATCACTGAAAGAAACAAAAAAGGTGTTACATTAGCCATATCCTACACTATCTTACTATTTTATATGCAAAGACAACACCAAAAACAAAAATCTTCCAAATACAATAACATCTCTTCACACAAGCTCTAATTTTAAATTATGAATACAAAAATATATATAACGCAGTTCAACCCTGCCACACTGAAGCAGCACAAGTAATATTGGGGTTTTGGCCTTATTCTCCCACACCAATATTTACGTGCTGCTAAAGCGGAGCAGGTATAAAAAGAAACATCCTCATGCCATTATCGTACAATTACAAATGCTGCAGGTAGTGCTGCCCATTTAAAATATCAGTTTTTAGTCTGAATACTTCAAGAAACTTCTGCTTTTTCCTTAAAATTCTAAAGCAGCAAATAATGGTTCGCATCTTTACTATAGTGTTGCAAACCATGATGTGCTGCTACAGTACTTTAAGGCTTTCAATGGTCGTTCTTGATATTTGAAAAATATAAGTATAATTTGCTGGCCATTTCAACAACTAAAGCATGAAAAAAAAAAAAAAAAAAAAATTACTTGGCACATCAATTATGCAAGTGAAAATGCATTACCTGTAAAATCAAAAACCTGTTATGGTCCAGGTCTATTCCATGACTACGAAGCAAAGCTCCAACATCTTTGAAGGTTGCTTTCTTTCCATTGATGTTGTATACTGATGAATTGTCTTTGTAGGCTGTTCTTGAAACATAGAATTTGCTGTTGGGGATGACCTCATAATCATCACCTTCCTGTTAGTGGAGAAAATATACCAACACTAAATAAAACAAAAATGTTCAATACAGTAAAGTGACTTTTTTTCCTTAATGACTTTACAAAATGTGTTAGATTAAAAAAAAGTAGACAATGCACTGGGGGTGGGTCAGGTAGTTTTAAAACTCACTTTTATCCATATACAATGCAATTTATTAACATGTGCAGAACCCAAATAACCATACCCATATTTTTCATTAGAAAGCACTGTAAAAATATAAAATGTCCTTATCTACTCTTCAAATGTTATGGAAAAGTAGATTTGAAAGGAACGGGTGCCAACCTATAATCTTTAGAACAGCTTAATAAAAAAGTAGCATTTTGATTTAATATCTGATGTAAGTAAATGAAGAAAACAAAAAAAAGCTTTAGCTTTAAAAAAAAAAAAAATAATAATAGTGGAACACCCACCATGCAGGCCTATCACAAAGACAACCTAAAAAATGTACTTCCACTTTACAGTCCAGTTAATAGTATTCTCAGGAAAACATCAGAAATTATACTACCTATCTAATAAAAGAGAGATATACAATGCATAATACACTGCTTAAATACCACCTACTACTTTACAAAATGGTTGTAGCTTTTCAGATCTAGTACCAAGAGCACAACATTGTGTATTTATCTTAATGACTAGACAGACTAAAACAAAAGTGAAATAAACAAGCAGGCCCATGTGCTTTATTTATATGGTTTTATTTTACTTTTACATTTTTATTCTGGTTAACCGCCTTTATTTTTTATTTAATTTCCCTGGCCACACCAACACAATCATTTTACTTTTTCTGAGAAGTAGTTAAGTCTCAAATTGAAATAGACACTTTACCTACTGCAGAAATCACTACACTGGACAGAATTATTTTTCAAAAGATACCACATGCTAACATTTTGTTTGTTTTATATAAAGGTTTTAAAAATGTACAGGAGGAATGAAAGAAATGCCAATTTCAACAGTAAAGCTCAACTGAAGAAGCTTGTCCTTCAACAATGCATTCTTAGAATTTCCACAAAACACGAGTTATGGAGTTTGAGTACACAAAATAAAACACACAAACTAAAATCTGACTTCATCTAAAAGAAAACATTTTTTCGATGATTCCCTCAAATTGTGTTCCTTATTAAGCTCACATTATTAATTTACATCTAGAGGTAAAGAACCTTGGGCCAGATCCTGCCAAATTAAGCTTAAATTTCACTTTTTTGGTTTATGATCAACCTTACTATTATGCACTTTTTTATAACAAAAAAAAAACACATAAAAAAAATAAAAAACAAAGTGAAGTATCACTTGCTGGACAACATTTGCCAAATAAATAACTATGAGGCTCTTGAGACCTCACATTGAATTAATTATAAATGGGCACACTAACAAGGAGACTGACAGCTATTTATACAACAAATCCGTTTTTTTTTAATTTGAGATTTTAAATGTCATAATACATTTTGCAGTCCCGTATATTACACTGATTCTTTCAATGACACACAAACATGTAGATCCAGAAACTTTACCTTGTCAATGATCTTTTGAAAGTGAACTTCCACAGTACAGCTCTGTACATTACTGTGCTCATCAGAATTGTGTATAAGGACAGACAGTTTTTTGGATCTTATCTTTTGGGCTCTGTATCCAAAGACAAAAAGCATGGAGTCTATCACGTTGGATTTCCCACTGCCATTTGGTCCAATAATGCAGGAAAAGCGCTATAGGAAAAAACAAACACAAAATAAACACGAAAGAGTCAGAATAATATCCCAATAATGATTTTGTAGATAAGTAAAAAGAGGAATAACAGATTTCTAAATAAACATGATGTGTAAATAATTTAATTAAATCTACAATTCAAGCAGATTCATTTCTTGTATGCAATTCTCTCCAATCTCAACTATTAATAAAAAAGTGCACAACTGATTTAGAAAAAAATAAGTGTATGTATATGTATGTATGTATATATATATATATATATATATATATATATATATATATATATATATATATATATATATATAAATACAGTTTAAGACCATACATAATGATATTCCATAAAAATATGTATAATATTGGGTAATCGAGTTAAATAGACCATAGCAAGTAATGTATAAATAAAGAAAACAAAACAAAATAAATAACCGCATTATATGCCTCAAAACAATTTCTTTGCATAGGGACAAACACACAAAATAATCACTGGTCAGTCTATTAGCATTTACAAAAGAAAATGTAGAGGTTTTTTTTGTATACACTTAGAAAAATTATATCATATTTCCACATTACCTTATGAAAGGGGCCCAAAACCTGTTCATCAGCATATGATTTGAAGTTCTGGTTTACAATATGAGTTATCATCAGACGAGGTGCACCCGGTTCATTGGTCATTGCTGGGGGTGGGGGAGGAGGGATGCTACTCAAAATCTCCTCTAAACTTCGATTATCTACAGCTTCATCTGTCACATCTGGAGTAGCATCTAAGTTCAAAATTAAATGTGTTCACGTCATTAACAAAGAAAAAAGAATTGGAGTTATCTGGAGGGTGGGGGAGGGGTCAGATCTGTGCAAAAACTTCGGACAATAATGATGTTGACATGTTGTCAAAAACAACCAAGACTGGATGTATAATAACGCTACACTATTTTACAGCATAACCCGTTTTTGTAAAGTGGCTTATTTGCCACAGCACTGAACTTCGCAACACACAATGGCTTCTCGATTATCATTAGAACAATAAAAAAAGTCAATGAGTAATACCTACGAGCCTCGGTCTATTATTAACATAGTACAACATACGTTTTATCAAAAAAACAGAAAAAAACAACTAAATACCAATGCCGTTTATGGTTTTAATATAATAACTTGTACGATAACGAGTTTGGTGAATATTCCAATTTTCACCGTTTGTTATGTCTATTTATTTGGGGAATAAAACCAGAACAAAACTTTAGTTTCGCGATTAAAATTAAACCATTTAAAATGAAACTTTGTGAACAGTATATAGAAAGACTTCCATCACCTGTTTGCACTACAAGAATTACATAACACTAAGACAATGCTTCATATTAGTCTGATTGAAAGCTGGGGAACTTTACAAAGATGTGTTAATAAACCACCATTCACATTTATCAGTAAAAACGTACCTTTCCCATTTGTGTTGATTTTTTGAGGGGGTATTTCCATCTCATCTGAGGAATCATCCAGAGATGTAACTCCTTTTCCCTTTGGCTTCGCGGCAGTTGAGTTTTTAGTCGTTTTAGAAGGCATGATTTAATCTAGGAAAAAAAAAAAACATGCAGCTCAACATAATGTTTAAATCCGAGGAAAAGCGGGACTCGGTTCTTGTAGGTTCAGTCAGTATCAAAGTGAACATTTTACAGTAAATCCAATTTTAAAAGATCAGAGAACTGTCACCATCGGGCAAAAGTGACACATGCTCATCCATCAGAATGTAATAATTTAAAATCTGAAACCGCTAAATTATATCAACAAATGCATTTTACTATTTCCCATTAGTGTAAATAAACTAAATTAAGCGCACACATTGTTATCGCAGATCTTGTACGATTTAAATAAAGTATATCTAATGTACAGCGTCACGTTACATTAAAACTCTGTGACGTCTTTAAACAGTCTACCAAATACAGAACTAACAGAACAGTTAGAATTACAAGTTTATCTTTGCAAACAAAATGCAAGTCCCATAGGTTTTGAAGCAGCCAATCACAGGTTTTTTCAAGGACACATTGAAAAGTACGTTTTGATTGGCTGATTTTAAACTTAGTAAAAAAAAAAAAAAAACGTGCAGTTTCCCCACTCAGTAACAAAAATAAAGCAAAAGTTAATGTAGTATATTCAGACTATTTCATCATTTGGATTACAATTAAAAATCTGTAGACACAGAAGTCTAAACACATCGTGACAAGTAAAACGATATTTATTAATACAACTGTTTTTGCATTTAATAAGCAAGAATTATTAAACTGCATTTACATTTGTATTTATTTTTTTATTTTTTAAATAAAATCCATTGTACTACTCGATTTCAAAATTGGTTCTATGGATTTCTAAATACAAAACAAGATAGGTTACCATACCAGATGTGCAACACAATTATTGACAATATATATTTAACACGGCAGTTAAACATAAATTATTCTTTAAACTCGTTTATATAAATCAAAAACAATGCTTGATATTCAATTATACACAACCCTATGAAACGTGTACCCCTAGTAAACAGTAAAAACTATGAACACGCAGTGCTTAATACGTTACAGAAAAATACAAAAACTCTTAATAAAATGAATTATGTATTTTTCCTTAAAAAACAACAAAAAGTAAAAACGGTATTTGTCAATCATATAAATGTTATAAATATATAGCTTCTTTCTTTACCTTGTAATAATGAGACTTCCTTTAAATTATGTTTACAATTTGTAATAACCCCGTCTGAATTGCCTCCGTCAAATCCCCGTCCCGCTTAAAAAAAAAAAAAAAAAAAAAAACATTATATCCATCTTATTTTTACCTTAAGAATTCGTCAGTTCCCAATTGTACTCCGACAGTTCAGTTCCTGATTTTTTAAAAATATATATATTTTAAGGCGCCCAGGTACAGTCTGTCCAGATAAAATTGTAAAATGTTGTAAATTTTTGCGTCTGAAGATCCCCACACTTTCTTCTAACTCGTCTACTTCACTCGAAAATGGCGCCGAAACATAAAGTCGAACCGAAATTCGTTACAAACCAGCGAAAGGAATTCTGGGAAACACCAGCCCAAAAAAACACATTTCAAAAAAGAGGCCGCTGCCAAGTTTTTTTTTTTTTTTTTTTTAAAGATCAGCAAACTGCACCTTTAAATATTTTTGTATACACACACAATTGTCTAAATCGTAAATGTGACAATATATTTTCAATTAAAGTCTACTCCCAAATGATACATTATTCAGTCTTATTTGTGTTATTAGTTACGTTCGTGACTCGGTTGCCTAGAAACGGTGAGCGACATGGGAGGAGCCATTTCAAGAATATATGTTAAAACATATTTGAGTTATTTTTTTGTCAGGACGAAAGTAGCGAACGTTGTTGCATCGATAAAGAGTGACTTATAATTATATATATTTATTCATTTTTCTTTTATGTGGTCGTTGCTGGGTCTGTTGCCAAAGAAGTGTCAGGGGAAGATCTCGCGAGACGGTTTGAGGAGAAGATACATTTTAACCAGGCATAATATCGGTAAGTTTTCCATAAACAAAACAAATTAAACAGGCATAAGTGCTCTACGTTTACCAGAATAAAAATGAATAGGTTTATGTGACACCTTTTCCCCATCAGGTTAGTAAAACTATTGCTAGAAGAAAATATACAAAATTCGAGGCCGAGAGGTATGGGTTGCCATACTTCCATTACTCGCCAGAGTACTTAGCAACCAAAAATGCGTATGTTTATTATCACGTTTAAAGCAGTAACTTGTTGTTTGGAAGCTATAATAATTGCTTAAACTGAGGCTTCATAAGTACCGTATTTGTGTTTGTTTTATTTTCGCTTTACATTTGCCAAAATGTTCACCGTCGCAATCCAGCTGCCGTTTACAAATTAATTTAAATGTACTGTATGCATGTAGTAGGTAAGTCTACACACCTGAATTTCTTTGCTGCCCTGTATTATTTAGGTTATTTTTATTTTTCCAACTGCAACTGCGAACCTAAACGTTCACTAAATAAATAAATATATTGTTTTCTATCAATAGGGTAATAATTTGTCAGTTTTCTAACAAGCAAGACCTGTGAAAGAACTGCTTCAGGGTTTGTTTGTTTTTTGGTTTAGTTTGTCATATATATTTGATCCATTTCACCATTAGTTTAGAGATGAGATTCATTAACATTTGAAAAAGTTGCTTTTTATAACCAGTGTCAAATGACAAAAATATACTTTTCTTTATTTATAGACAAACAACCAGAAACCCCTGCAATAACACACACTTATGTAAATATCTGTTACTTGAATAATTTCTTGAATGACTGAAATTCCTGACATGTACTGTGCTACTTTATAAAACTGCATCTCACTGTTGCAGGTAACAGTTTCGGTCACAATGAGCTGGACAGCAGATCTGGTAAAATAGATTAGGAGAATAGGTGCTCGGTTGGCAAGTGCTTCGTTATTCAAGACAGTACAAACTATTCATATTTTGTTAGGAACAGTCGATAAAATAATGACTGGCGAATAGTACATAACACTTTCCTTTTTTTTTTATAGGTTCTGAACTACTGAAGAGTTGCACACATATTGCTTCTAAAATGAGACTGAAGACGTCACTTTTGAAGGAACCAAAACATATCCTTTCTTTAAAGGCACAGTCACCATACAGTTTTAAAAATAACTTGTATATAAAAGTATTTGATCATTGATGTTTAACTTTCTAGTAAAATGTTATCCACATACAAAAATGTCAAAGTGAAAAAGGAGTGCCCCCCTCCCCCATGTTTAAATGTTTGTTTTGCTTCCCTGAGCTAAAACAGAATGTAAAGGGCATACAACATTCATGCCTCCTGCCCCTGCAGAAAGTAGCATAATGATGTCTGTTTGGTGACAAAATGTGTTCTGAAAGGTTCCAGAACAAATGTAGTAATATGATGAGATCATATTTTAGTGAAAATCAAACCTAATTGTATGACACTACAGCTTTAAATTACAGTTACAGTTTTTCTTTGTTGTACATTATACAAAAGACAAGACAACTTGAGTTGGGTATAGTACTGCAATCCCGTTTCACCATTTGAAAGATGTCATTAGTGTTTGTTTTTTTTTAATTTATTTTTTATCAAGAGTTAGGCTACCTCATAATCGCTGTCGGTATACCCTGTTTTGTAACCCCAGCTGTATGGGGTCTACATTTTAATAGATTTTTCTGATTTTCTACTACAGTACATAGTCATAATAACAGTGAGTAAACAAAAATTCGATTTTTGGAAAATAAAATGTATTTTATTTAAAAACCTATTGACCTACTTTATAATTATGCATTGGGTGAATTACTTTTTTAAAAGTAGAAAGAGATCATCAGATTCTTTCTTCCTGGTTCTCGAAACAATTTGGTTGACATCTTTTTTTGAGTTGGCTTGGCTTTTATGGCGTAGAATATGCCTGCAGGGGATGTGTAGTGGTATTGGATACTGAAAGGTAGAAAAGATTAATGATTCGTAAGACCTAATGTGAAAAGATATATATTTTTTTACATGAACTAACTTCTTTCCATTCTACTTTTATCTCAGGAGTAATCTGAATTCTTTCAGGCTACAAACATGCTTCAGTGACTGGAAATGCATTCAGTTGGATTTTAAAGCCTAGTCGCGCAATGAAGAATACTTTGGACCTTACAGTCTGTACAGTATTAATTGTATATTAAGACCACCCTCGTTGTGCTCACAGGTGGTCTTAAGATGTAGACTCTTAGAACTGAAAGGTATGTAACATAATATGAGATACATTTACAGGCGAGGGCAAAAATTATACATATCAAATCTACCAAGGTGAAACAATAATAACGAAGTAATATAAAACCTAGTGATAATGTGGTGCTATTTAATTTGCAAAACCTTCAAACAGCAAAGACAGCAGTTTTAAAACAAGACAACCAAATAATGTAAAGGGCTATATATATATATATATATATATATATATATATATATATATATATATATATCTTTCATGAGCTCAAATATATTTGTGAAAATATTTATTCCTAATAGCAATGAGTTTTAACAAATTGCATCCACATGTTGGCGCATGACATTGAACTGAAAGTGAACAGACTTGCCAAGGTTTCAACTAGCATTGCATGGTTTTCCTTTTTTATTTTCATTTTTTATACTAAGTTTGAGTCACAGCTCGTTATGACAATGACATACCAAATATCAATTTCATTATGAATGTTAACAGAACATTTGTCACTTTATAACACTGACAATAACATTATCTGCAGTGTTCACTTTTCAGTGCTGCTTGTTAGTCAGTCTAGTTTCTTTTCCAAGTAAAGAATTCAGAACATGGACACAAGTAACAAAAACAGTAGTATATTTATATTTTATTTATTTATTTTATTTTATATAGCGCCTTTCATACCATGTTATCTCAGAGCGCTTTACAGACAGTATGCATCATGATCAAGAAACAAGACAGAACAGTATAATCACACAATTAACAAAACACAATGATATTAATAATAACAATACATAGCAAATATCTAGATAGGAGATTTAAAAAAACAAAAACAAAAAAAAACAGGAAATAAGTAAAAAAAATACGAAAGTAAGATTTTCAGTAATAAATAAGCACAGTTCCGCAAACGTGGCATTCGGTTATGAAATGCTGTATCTCACTTTTTAATTTTTTTTAAATAAATACCTTAGTTTGGTTATCAGTGAAGAGTTTTTTTGGGGGGCAGCTTTTTATGTGTTTTCTTAAAAACATGTTCTGCATGTTACAAGTGTTATAAGTATTCTGCAAGGAACAAGTCAAAGAACAGTGTCAAGAAAGTCTCTATTTTGATACAAAATTACTAGAAATTAACTAGGTCTCATTAATGCAATATTACATTGAATTAAAGTCTGTTACATTTTTTTTTCCCCATAAGTCTTTTTCTTGTGGTGTTTTCCTTAACCCCACTGCACATAAAGAGTTAGTCAGCTGTGTAGGCTGGACAACAGCAGATGAACTATACTCCTGTAGTGAAGATCACCTGGTCCTGAAGTGGAATCTGCTGACAAATGAGACAACACAAGTCGTGAAACTACAAGATGACATTTACCCCATTGATCTACACTGGTTTCCTAAAACAGTAGGTGGCAAGAAGCAGACTCAGGCAGAGATCTTTGTACTTACCAGTACTGATGGTAAGATATTTTATTTGGTTTTGATTTGTCATGGCATGACAACATCTGTATATCATTCTTTTGTGCATGCTGATCTAATAAAGCAGATTATTGTCTTTACCCTAACAAAAACTGCCACAAGCTACAAATATAACCATTTGTATACATTTTGCAACATGTATCCGTCTTGGCTTAAGTAGTTAAACTTGTTTACATTTAATAATAATTTAAAAAATATCTATATCTATATACTCTTTGAGCTAAAATATATATTTATATCTATCTATCTATCTATCTATCTATCTATCTATCTATCTATCTATCTATCTATCTATCTATATATATATATATATATATATATATATATATATATATATGTATATATGTATATATATACAGTGCCTTGCGAAAGTATTCGGCCCCCTTGAACTTTGCGACCTTTTGCCACATTTCAGGCTTCAAACATAAAGATATGAAACTGTAATTTTTTGTGAAGAATCAACAACAAGTGGGACACAATCATGAAGTGGAACGAAATTTATTGGATATTTCAAACTTTTTTAACAAATAAAAAACTGAAAAATTGGGCGTGCAAAATTATTCAGCCCCTTTACTTTCAGTGCAGCAAACTCTCTCCAGAAGTTCAGTGAGGATCTCTGAATGATCCAATGTTGACCTAAATGACTAATGATGATAAATAGAATCCACCTGTGTGTAATCAAGTCTCCGTATAAATGCACCTGCACTGTGATAGTCTCAGAGGTCCGTTTAAAGCGCAGAGAGCATCATGAAGAACAAGGAACACACCAGGCAGGTCCGAGATACTGTTGTGGAGAAGTTTAAAGCCGGATTTGGATACAAAAAGATTTCCCATGCTTTAAACATCCCAAGGAGCACTGTGCAAGCGATAATATTGAAATGGAAGGAGTATCAGACCACTGCAAATCTACCAAGACCTGGCCGTCCCTCTAAACTTTCAGCTCATACAAGGAGAAGACTGATCAGAGATGCAGCCAAGAGGCCCATGATCACTCTGGATGAACTGCAGAGATCTACAGCTGAGGTGGGAGACTCTGTCCATAGGACAACAATCAGTCGTATACTGCACAAATCTGGCCTTTATGGAAGAGTGGCAAGAAGAAAGCCATTTCTTAAAGATATCCATAAAAAGTGTCGTTTACAGTTTGCTACAAGCCACCTGGGAGACACACCAAACATGTGGAAGAAGGTGCTCTGGTCAGATGAAACCAAAATCGAACTTTTTGGCAACAATGCAAAACGTTATGTTTGGCGTAAAAGCAACACAGCTCATCACCCTGAACACACCATCCCCACTGTCAAACATGGTGGTGGCAGCATCATGGTTTGGGCCTGCTTTTCTTCAGCAGGGACAGGGAAGATGGTTAAAATTGATGGGAAGATGGATGGAGCCAAATACAGGACCATTCTGGAAGAAAACCTGATGGAGTCTGCAAAAGACCTGAGACTGGGACGGAGATTTGTCTTCCAACAAGACAATGATCCAAAACATAAAGCAAAATCTACAATGGAATGGTTCACAAATAAACATATCCAGGTGTTAGAATGGCCAAGTCAAAGTCCAGACCTGAATCCAATCGAGAATCTGTGGAAAGAACTGAAAACTGCTGTTCACAAATGCTCTCCATCCAACCTCACTGAGCTCGAGCTGTTTTGCAAGGAGGAATGGGCAAAAATTTCAGTCTCTCGATGTGCAAAACTGATAGAGACATACCCCAAGCGACTTACAGCTGTAATCGCAGCAAAAGGTGGCGCTACAAAGTATTAACTTAAGGGGGCTGAATAATTTTGCACGCCCAATTTTTCAGTTTTTTATTTGTTAAAAAAGTTTGAAATATCCAATAAATTTCGTTCCACTTCATGATTGTGTCCCACTTGTTGTTGATTCTTCACAAAAAATTACAGTTTCATATCTTTATGTTTGAAGCCTGAAATGTGGCAAAAGGTCGCAAAGTTCAAGGGGGCCGAATACTTTCGCAAGGCACTGTATATATATATATATATGTGTGTGTATATAGGTGTGGGGGTTCACAAAGCATTATTCATTTTTTATGTTATTTAAATGCCTGTGAACAAGAAACAATTAGCAACAATACAAAAGTAACAAAACACTAGGGCAGCAGTGTGGAGTAGTGGTTAGGGCTCTGGACTCTTGACCGGAGGGTCGTGGATTCAATCACAGGTTGGGGACACTGCTGCGGTACCCTTGAGCAAGGTACTTTACCTAGATTGCTCCAGTAAAAAACCCAACTGTATAATTGGGTAACTGTATGTAAAAAATAATGTGATATCTGTATAATGTGAAATAATGTATAATGTGATATCTTGTAATAACTGTAAGTCGCCCTGGATAAGGGTGTCTGCTAAGAAATAAAATAATAACTACACATATGTATGTTGAAAAATGGCACAACTGAACCAACCCAAACATTTCAAAACAATATATTAGAGCCAGTTGCATTCCTTTGAAATCTCCACAAACTGACCTGATACTGGTCCCTTTAACGTATGTGACTCAAGTCTTAAACCAATTTAAAACTACAGTAATTGTAATTCAGAGGGCTAGGTGGTGTCTTTGGAGGTTTAAATTCTATTTCACAACTGAAATGAGTTCATAAAAAGGTAAATATGACCAGAGTTAAGCTCATAAATACTGTATAAGAACCTGTTTGAAACTTAAAAACATACCGTATTCCTTCGAATTTAAGACGCCCAAAAATTGACCACCCTTAATTTCAGGAAAAAATAAAACATCAAATAATCATGCTTTTACAAAGACACAACCTCAATTACGCTGTTGTACCATACGAAACAATACGAAACAATGTTGTTGTAGATTAACCACAAAGCTATAATACTTAAGATGGTGTCTCTGTCGTACACATACCACTCACTCACTGTCTGATCAGTATTTCCGATCTGTCCAAGCTGGTCCTGTTGTTAGAAATGCTGAAATTGTAAAACTTCTCTTGGAATTCCTCAGGAAGCTAAAGTCGCTTCTTTGAAAATGTCTGTCTGTATGTCATGGATGGTTCGAGATCGGACAGTAACTTTTTGGTTCGTCTTTTCTCAGCAGTAAGTCACGTTGCTGCTTGTGTATTCGGGCAGACGTCTTTGTTGTCTTTTCTCGGCAGTCAATCACGTTGCTGTTTGTGTACTCGGGTAGTCATGTATTTTTTTGGCGATTTCAATACACACATCTCTATACTGTACTAGAATTTAGAACACAGGCTATTTTTGAGAAGCAAAAAATGGTTCAAAAAGTGTGTCTTTCGAAATACGAAGGAATACGGTAATAAACATTTCTTGTATTAAAGTCTGTAGGAGGGTTAAGTGGGTGGGGGAAAGTACATGTTAACTTTTGTGGGTTCATCAACCCTCATCTTTTCTACCTAATACTCAAAGCTGTTAAATGTTATATTTTGCTCAAAATAACTAGTGGTATATGTGTAAATTTTGTGCAAATTTTACAGATTCACATATTTTCTATTGCACACTACCTGCACCCTGTTCCCTGGCACAGCATCTACTTTTATAGGAAGTACAAATATAGAGCTAACCAGCATACTGATTTGCAGTTTTAGGCAACCAAAAATTACATAGAACACTCTGAATTTTTTAATATACACAACCACAAAGTATATAGTAACTTAGTGTCTTTGATAACTGTCTCCATGCCTGATTGCTTTCTGTCTCGCACAGGCAATAGAAGAAAGTTTCAAACCAAGCAGCAAAGATTTTGCATTAACTCTCCCATGTTTTAAAAAAAATAATAAAATCTACATTGCTAATAATGATGATTATTCCTCTTGAACTGGACACAAGCTTAACAATGAAAAAATCTGTGTTTTGAGATTGGGGAAGCGTTATGTGTCCAGTGATATAAGCATTACATATTGGGAGGTCTGTTGTAAGTATATAATGTGTTTTTCATAATTTAGCTGCAAGTATTATGTTGTGATATGATTAAATATGAACATGAAAAATCCAGAGGTCGGAAAGATTTTTATCGCAATTAAAAAAATAAAAATAAAAACTTGTTGCAGGCAAGTTTCACCTGATTTCAAAGAATGGACGAATAGAGAAGAGTGTGGAGGCACACCGTGGAGCAGTGCTTGCTGCAAGATGGAATTATGACGGAACTGCCTTAGTTACAGGTGAGGTTTAAGTAATGTTTGACATCCAGAGTAGAAATTATACAAGTGGTACATCACACCAACATTTTTAGCTTAATCTTGAGAAATGCTCATCCATTTCTATTGTTTTAATTTCCAAGTAACTGATTTAATTGAATAATTGATCTCTCTATTTTTTTCCCACTGTTTTATTTTTTTTTGACCTACTGTTGAAGTGTTACATGTTGGACTTTTTTTTTTTTTTCAGCTGGTGAAGACGGGCAGATTAAAATATGGTCAAAAAGTGGAATGTTGAGATCCACTCTGGCCCAACAAGGTAGGTATCCTTTATATTATGATAATAAATTAAAATGCAAAATATAACACTTTATACCCAAAAAATAAGGCCTGTACAATTATGCAAAATTGTTTTTTCTATGTCAAATAATGATTTACTTTATACTCAACAAATGTATGGTTAACAAGTTAAAATACCATTTGGCTTCCGTCCCTGAAATGCTTGTAGCCAGGTGAGTTACAATTAAAAAATGTAGTTTATTAATTACATTTTTAAATATCATAACATGTCTTTGTTATTCCCCCCCTCCCCTCCCCTCCCCTCCCCCTATCCAGATGTGTATCTGCCTGTTTCCTGCCTTTAAGACTTACTGTTAGACAGTGTTGTGTGTGACTACCAAAATACCACAAAATTCAGTTAATTGGATTTGACAATGTGCAGTGCTTCTGTCGGTTTAATACAACTGTAATATATCAGGTGCTAAGCTGTTTTTGTTTGTTCAGTTATGCTTTCACACAATTATGCACTGGTGCAAAGTTAGTTTTGCATCAAATCAGAAATGTTAATGTATTAGTTGTATCATTGATCGTACGGCTGAAATCTATGAAAATAAATACATTTCTAAACACTGTTTTGCACCTTCAACTGTAACTATTTCATAAACCATTTCAGATGCAATATGCTTCATATCTTCAGTGGTATGTAAACTCCTCAAGTAAATTTAAACAGCAATCTTAACTTTGACCTGTGACCTAAGTATGGCTAATTGTTATTTTTAGTTTTGTGACTATAGTATATATTTTATATGGTGGGCTTGTTACTTTTCTTTGGTTGTGGAAGTTTGGTCAAAATAAACATTTCAGTAGATCAAGAGAATGGAATAATTTGTTTGTGTTTATAAGTAATGTATACTATGTTAAAATGATGCTTAAAATAAGGTTTCACCAGTATCAAATGTACAAGTGATACTGGTGAAATATACAGTAATAATGGTAGGATTTACATGAAAAAAAATTGGAATTACTTAAGAATAGTCAGGGGGTGTCGGTGGCCTCTCTCTCTCTCTCTCTCTCTCTCTCTCTCTCTCTCTCTCTCTCCCCAAGTTTCGATATGTTGTACATATCTTTCTCAAGGGAGCATGTGTTTGAATCAAAACATTTGAGGTATTTGTAGGTTTTTGTTATTGTTTATATTCAAATCCATGATTTATTCTTACATGTTGTAATGGTCAATATCAGTTACCCGCACATGGATATGTTTTGTTTCTAATACAATGGATTCTGCCACATGCAAATGATGTTTAAATACTGAATGAAAATGTAATATATTAAATGTGACTTCTATTATTCCTCACAAATAAAAGGCTATAGGTATTTTCAATGTATTAAACCTTACTGTATATTGTACTCAGAAGTATCCAAATGAAAAGAAGATGTGTTTGGTTGAAAATACTTTTAAAATCTATGCCAACCAGATGATTTTATATAAAAATATCCAACAACAAATTTCCCTTCAGGCATTAGCGAGAAGTGCACCATTTTTGTTTCATTCTGTTACAGTTGGATCTAAAACAACTTTTTAGGGAACAGTAACTTGCCAAGCACATTATACTAAAGTTGTCATAAACTTTCTAAGGATTAATGGTTACAATTTTATGAAAGCTATAAAAAAAAAAAGTATAGCAGAAAATAATGTGACCAAGCCTGTGTGTTAGTTCTAAAAATAAGTGTATTTAAACAAAAAAGGCATTATGTTAGTTTTGTTGAATAAATAGATTGGAATTGTAACATTTAGATTCAATTATAGTATGTTTTAAAGTCATGGTTACTGTAAACTAAAAAACAAAATTCTGCTCTGAAAAAAACATGAAAACATTTCTAAGTGAGTATGAAGAACACACATTTTACTTGATAAATCATCCTGATTCAATTGTAAAAAACATATGTTATCGGTCTGATTATCAGTTATGGTCTATACATAATATAAATAATTCTAATAAGTAATGCAAAATGCTGTTCTAGTGTTTAGTGAAACATACTGTGCATGGTGTTAATATAGCCCCACACTCTGCCTGTTAACTAACATTGGGGTTTTATTATGTAAAAAAACAAAATAAAGTGCTACCATGTATAATTTAGTAGAGCCCACTGTTTTACTTATTTTTTGACTAGTTATATTAAAATATAATTTTTCAGTTAGGCTAGCTTAGTGCATTTTCTAGTGATTTTCTTCTTATCTTTTAGAAGACTGAGTTGCTCTAAAGATATTTTTCTTGACTTTCTTTCAAAGATGATGTAAATGTGACCTTTTTATATCAGTAGTAAAGGGAAGAGCGTTTAGGTGACTTAGCCCTGTTTTGTTCTGTCTTTGTTAGCTCTGGATCATGTGACCTTTGACATTTCTGAAAACCACAAGCACCTGGAGCTGGGTTAAATGTCAAACCCTTATCTGTGTCTGAAACAAACCTTCTGTGCTGAGGCGTACACTTTTTCAGCCTTTTGTAACCACAATATTGTTTATATTTTCAAGACACTTCTGAATTTTTTTTTTTTTTTTTTTTGACAGTGTTGTGAGATACAGTAGTTTTAGTGTGGACTCCTAAGGTGTTTCACAAACGTTGAATCAGATCATTTTCACCCATTTGTAAAGTTCTGTAGTGTGCGGTACAATTATTTTATTTGCAGTGCATCATCTGTCTACAATGAGATAAATGTTTGACACTGGAGTTATATCGGGTGAATTGCAGTACACTGATGCAGCTGCAAGAACAAGAGTACAGTTATCCATTCTGTAAAATTAAAAGGGAATTCAAGACCTAAGGCTATTTATTTAAAGAACATTAAAGTTTTTTTTTCTTATATTTGAACAGTTTTTAAAAGATAAAAATGAAATTGGGTAAATATTAGTAACATTCATTAAAATGTAGCATAATAAGTAACTGATTTAATTGTGAAATACTGTGTGTATGTTTATGCATTCTTTGACTTAGCAAAACCAGTTCATCCTGTAGATAGTGTCTAAGTTCACCCCTCAAAGGCGACCTCAAACTGCAAAAATCGTTTTTTGACAGTGTTATACTTGGTCAGTACTGAATGTTTTTTAAAAACTGTAATAACTAGTATGACTGTAAAGGTGCAGGGCTCTAATATTATTGTGCTGTGCCACTTCTGTCTGTGCCTTTTTTGTATACAGTTAATAATACGATTTTCTTTAAGGTTCAACAAGTTGTAGAATATAGATCAAAAGATTTAAACATTTTGCTGATTTTTGTTTTATTTGTATTTATTTTTTTAATCTTTTCTTTTTAAAGGAACTTCAGTTTACTCAGTTGCCTGGGGACCTGATTCAGACAAGATACTTTACACATCAGGGAAGCAATTGATCATTAAACCCCTTCAGCCTAGTGCCAAAGTTTTACAGGTAAAATGCTAATAATAGTGTTTATCTGTGTCCCTAAACTGTTATATATATCTATATTAAGGGCTTCTGTTTTTCGGTTTTTATTAATTGTATTTTTCGGTGCTTATTTTAAGCTATTTTCGAGTTTTATTTAAATCATTTTTTTTCTGGGCTTTCGTTTTTGATATACTGTATGCAATTAGTGTTTTCAGTTACTTTCCAAAATGCTTGAGCATTTTTTTCTGTCAAAATATATATAGTAGTAACTCGACAGTACTTGCACACTTAAGTTGTACCTTCTTTCCTTTGCTGTCTTCCACAACGAAATCCCTATGGTCACAGGCACATTCTATTGGGGTTTTTGTGTGCAGGCATTTTTTTACATTTCGCCACAGTTCTGTTTTAAATCCTCCGTATCGTAACTGTAACACAGCTTTAAATCCCGCTAACAAGCCTCCTTTCCTGATTGTACTCTCGTTTTAAATCTTGCAAGCGGAGTCTCCAATAGAAATGTAGGAATTTGCTGTCACTCAATAGTTGGGGCAGGTTTAAAGTATTCAGAACGAATCAATGATAGATACAAGTCAGGAAGGTGGGACATTGCCCAGCAGCACTGGGAAATGTATTTACTATTATTTTTGTAGTGGGTTTTATTTTTGAATAGGAAAAGGGTAACGTCAATGTGAATTGATTAACCATTTCCACAGTTTTCCAGGTGCTTGTTGGCTATCCACCAATTTCATTTTTTTGTATCGGGTGTTTTATCAGGTTTTATCGGTTAAAACCAAAAATCAGAAGCCCTATCTATATTCAATCTGTCTATTGTATATTTGTAATAGTTACATGCAAGACTTAACCATAAAAAAAACACTGGCATATTTTAAACCATATAACTAAGGGGTCTATTCTCAAAAAAGCACGTAAACCCTGCGTAGCCTGGATCTATGTGCTTGGTGCTACGCGCGAGATATGCACCCCCACAATGCGCACATTCTCATACAGAAATCTCTGCCACGTAGCTGGCTGTAGGTGGTGGTTGCTGCTCCGCGGACTCTGGAATGCAAATATGGCTTGAACAAAGACACGCCTACACAATGGCGACATTTGAATACAGAACAAGTGGCTGCTTCTGGCTAAAATCTTGTAGCTTTGTATCATAGTACTTTTGCACCATTATGTAAAGATAAATGCAACCCTCCAATGGAAAAAAAACAATATGTTTCACAGTTAAGCAGGCATATTAGCGCTTGTAAAAAATGAAAAAACTTGATACACCACACACTTACTAGCTTTAGTTTCACGATCATAGTAATAACACAAAAACAAATGCCAAAGTCAATAGAGTTTGAAACATTTAAAATAGAAGTAAACATGTACATTGCTATAAAAAAAAAAAACAGACAACACAGAAGTTAATCATTTATTGCAGTGCCTCAAAATAATGTGCCTAGTTTAGGTTGGCCAAACTTCTAGTCTTCTAATTTTTATTCTGAAACTTTTTTTCTTATTATCGCATATAAACCCTGTCTGGGGTTTATAAATGTGATATTTAATTCCATTTTAGGGTTCCTAAATTTTTGATAATGCATGATTTAGATTATCTGTGCATGAAAAGTTGCTGAACAATCAGCTTATGTCCAGCAACTAACTCTGAACATGTTTTCGGTTTTAAATTAGAGCAAACAGTTACTAAAAGATAACTGTAACAGAGAGCAGATTTTGTAATCTGTTAACTGCTTCAGTGAATTCATTTTTTTTTTCGTGTGATAAAATGCATTTGTTTGTTATTTTGCCAAGGAAAAGTTCTTACCATAGCCAGTGTTTTTTTGTGACTATGAATGAGATGAAGGAATACTGCACTTTACTCTTCATTTATATTCATCTGATTTTAAATTGATTAAAAATGTAAAAGGTTCTGATTGTATCAGGAAACAAAATGTATGTGGTGGTTACTATAGTGCATGATTTTTTCTCATTAACAGTGGAAAGCTCATGAAGGGGTCATCCTGAAAGTGGACTGGAATTCAGTTAGTGATCTTATTCTGTCAGGCGGTGAAGACTGTAGATATAAGGTACACTTATTTACACCTTTAACCTAAAATTACTGTACTGCATAACTCAAGCAATATCCTCAGCCACTGACTCATTGTGTGACCCTGAGCAAGTCACTTAACCTCCTTGTGCTCCGTCTTTCGGGTGAGATGTAATTGTAAGTGACTCTGCAGCTGATGCATAGTTCACACACCCTAGTCTCTGCAAGTCGCCTTGGATAAAGGTGTCTGCTTTCCAAACTAATAATAATTAACAGAACACATTTGGATCAGTTTCCATTTTGATTCAGTAAATACAAAATCTATAATGTCATGAAATGAAAAATGATCCACACTTACACAGTATTTTTCAAGAATGTATTATCCTAAAAACCCAATTTTCCCAGCTAAATGTTAATTGAGTTGGGCCCTTTGTTATGCTATTTCATAGGCACACTTAAACCCCCTTTTGAGCAGATTTTTTTTTATGACCCAGATGCATCTAAATGGAGGAGGCCGTGTGGTCAAGTGGTTAAAGTCCAGGGCTTGTAAACAGGTGGTCACCGGTTCAAATCCCACTTCTACCACTGACTGACTCACTGTGTGACCCTGAGCAAGTCACTTAACGTCCTTGTGCTCCATCCTGTGGATGAGATATTATGTCAATGTCCTATTGTAAGTGACTCTGCATATAATGCACAGTTCACAGCCAACCTCTATGAATCCCTTTGTGATGGTGGCCCACTATGAAAAGCGCTATATAAAAATAAAGGTATATATATAAATGGGCCCGTCCTAATTTTATAAATATCATGAGAAATAGCAAGTGAAATGGGAAAATCTCATGCTAAATTCTAAGATACAAACCCTTTTAATCATACTAAAATGATGAGTAAACAGAGTAATCTTACCTGTTACTGGTAAACCTCACTGGTTTTGAAAAATATCTTTATTCCTGTACTTTATGGCTGGATTTATTTTTAATTCATATTTTATTTACTGGATTTTAAGGTTTGGGATGGTTATGGACGACTTCTTTACAGTTCCCCCTCACATGACTATCCCATTACTTCTGTGGCTTGGGCACCTGATGGAGAATTATTTGCAGTGGGGTCTTTCAACACTTTGCGTCTATGTGACAGAACAGGGGTAAGTAAGTGTGTTTTACTGAAAATAAAATGTATTATGTTTGAAACCATTACCACCTCCAAATGTGGATCAGTTTACAAATTGTAGTTGGTCTTTAGCACCTTTTAAGATCTAGACTACATTTGCCATTTTTAAAATGCAGTTGATATGTTAAATACCTCCGTAATAATTAATTATTGCACTAAAAGTCTTTCAAAAATTAAATAAAATAAAAATATGTGTAATAGCTAGGGTAAAAAGATGTGTCTGCACTTTTAAAGAAATATTTTGGAGTATGTACAGCTACTGAACTTTTTGTGGTTGTCTGTATCCTGGCTGGAAAGAGATCTTGACCCTGATTTCAACTAGGATAATAATCTGATTCCCCTTATGCTTTTTCATAACCTTTGAGCTGAGCTGCAGTGCAATACTGTACAAGAAGACTATTGTTTTCAACACAAGTTGAGTATTAGTGATAGAATTATTCAGTACAAACTACTTTGATCTATCAGTCAGAAAATAATATAGAAAGTGAATGTCAAGAAGCTTAAAGATTTAAAATCATTTGCCTCCGAAGATCTATGTTTTTTTTGTAAAAAAAAAATATAGCGTTGATTACATGGTGCTTTATGCTTGGTTAATTCATGGAAAGTTACATTTTTGCTTCACTATATGTGCATTATAGAGAGGGAGTTATTTTATTCTGTATTTTAGTCAGTTGTGTGTTGTTGTGTCCCGCGGTGTTTAGGTAAGGAGTTAGGAAAACATTTAGTGGTTGTGGTCCAGGGGGTTGTCGCTTTTTTTTGGAATGACACTTGAGCGTGATGATGAAATGCAATAACCGCGACCACAGCCTGCTTCAGCCCCGAGCCAGATTCAGATATGTTATGAGGCTGGAGTTTCACGGTACGGGTCGGCTCTGGTCGGGTATCTTGCTAATGGAAAACCACCTGAGCCGAGAGGGCCTGGGGCCCTCACGGGTCGGGTTTGCAGGTGAAAATGGGTATTAGACAGCTAAAGTAAAAATAATTGAGTTTTATATGTTCCAAAAAAATAATAAAACCCTGGTACCTAATCAAGCTCAATATAACACACTGTAATCGGTTTCTTACTGGGTTTTTTTCCCTCCCATTACATGAACCATTATAATTTGGGCCTGATTTATCAAGCTGTTTGAGTCCTTTTGAGGTTGTTACGAAGAGTTTTGATGCTCTTTTATGGACATTTGCAATTTATCAACACTAATTTAATTTTGTCTCTGCTTCAGTTTGTCTGCTGTGCCTCCTGTCATACTATTTAGGGGAGTGTTGCATGCATATCACATAGAAGACACATTTATTATTAATCAAATAAAATATGTCAATAGCATCAAGTGGCAGTAATAATTAAACTGTATTTTCCGAACTTTATGTGAAAATGCTGCAATATTATTTGGTAAAGATGACTAGTACTTTTGTTGTAAGCGTCACAAACTGTAGATGACTTTGGCTGTTATGCATAACAAAAACCTTAGAGAGGAAAGTGTTCCCCTTAACTTTTCACCCTTCCGGCTTACTTTGGTCAGGGGTTATTTATGTAAAAGTAGCACATTTTCCTCAAGGATTTAATCATACATGTTGCTCGACGGCATCAATTTACATATCCAGATGTGCACTTGACAAGTTCAGAAATAAAGCAAGCTACTTATGTTGCAACTCTCTAAATGAAAACCTTGTGTATGCTTACTAATGAATGTTAAAAACCTAACCAATGAACTCTGCGCAGTTACCTTGCCAATTGTCACCAACCCTAACCTCTCTAATAAGCATCTTGCTAATAACAAATTGATATTTAATCCTAACCTTAACTCCTCGATGGATATATGGACATATTACCCCTGTGCCAAATATTCATAATACTTCTTTTCCTATTTCCATGCACTGTGTATGGTTCCTGTCATTCATATATATATATATATATATATATATATATATATATATATATATATATATATATATATAATATATATATATATATAATATATATATATATATATATAATATATATATATATATATATATATATATCTATATATATATATATATATATATATATATATATATATCTATATATCTATCTCTATCAATCTTACACCTCAGGAGGATCAAACCCCTGTTTGAGACAGTGTCTCTGAAATGCCTCACAATTACATTAGCCTAAAGTAATATTACTAGTGTGAAGAGATAGCAAGCTCTAGGCTTTCTGTAACAAATATAGACTGCCTTTTTAAAAAAATGTACCATGGTTCAAATGAGCAAGTTCTATGGGCCATATTTATTTTACCCCCGAGCACATAGTCTTTGATTTACAGTCCTGTTGGCTGCTTCTGGCACACCTGACTCGCCAGAAAAGGGGACATCTTCCACCTACAGCTGGTCATGAACTTGCTATGAGGTGTTTTCCCTTGTGATCCCTGTAGCTTCGCTTAGCTCCAGCTTTTCTTTACACTGAAGACGCTGCGTGCACAGCCTTTGGCTGCTAACAGGTGTGCATGATATGGAGGATGGAAGTAAGGCAGGCTCAACAGCATGCATAAGGGGATAAACACAAGTTGTGAACTGGCTAATACATACTAAGGAACATAACCCAGTAATTGTATACCTGTGCATTGGTGCATATATATATATATATATTTTTAGTAACGGTTCAGCCACTGCAATTTTAACACCTTAAAATAATCTTTTTGCGATATAGGACCCTTTATCTAAAATATAGGATCCTATATCTCAAATCATAGACTCATGTTGAACTGCCATTGATGCTACCAACTGTGTCTTTGCACCATTCTTCTACTGTGTGTTTTCTATGTGGTGATGGTTTGAATGAAATTTCCTTATGAATACTGAATTATAGTATGATTTAATATGGATATTGGATGCCTACCAAATCTTGGGTTTTTGCACAGTAAAGGGCCAGGAAGTGTATAAATGACAATATATAAAACACTATATTTAAGAACCCCCTTAAATCACAGTGCAGCAGTCAGAACATACAGTGTAAATGATTGAAAAAAGAAAACAAGCTTATAAGCTTGGATGTTGTTCCGTTGTATTCTCAGTGTCCCAAGAGAGTTTGTCTTGCGTACGTCATGACTTTTTGACGCAAAGTAAACAATAAAATGCATATAAAATGTAAGATGAAGTCAGATATACGAAGAATGCAGCTATCACAATATTAAGTTAATTGGGTCAAAAAAAAAAAAGTTTTTTAGTTCGTATTATGGAAGTAGCCATCCCCAAATGTAATATATTTCTTAAATATTTAGTAAATACAAATACATTCAGATACCACCATTTTATTATGAGTACAAATACTAGTTTGTGTACTGTTTTCCTTTTAAGTAAACTGTATTATGTTCTAAGATTATCAGTTGATTTAATCTAACCTGAAAGGTAGCATTGATAAACACCAAACAGCAGTTCAAAAGATAACAAGGGTTGTCAGTTGCTGTTTAATGGTTCTGCAGGTTCAACACTTGAATTGTGATTGAAAAGAAACATTTGTTTTCAGCCTATGTTCCTAAGTGTGAATCACTTCTACATAAATACTAGTATTCAGTATTTATAAGTAATATTATTAAGGTAATTTTATAAGGTTGATTATCTTAAGTCCTGAAACAAAGGTATAACACCAGGAGCATGCTTTTGTCAAATAAGTGACTAAAAGGCAAGCATCAGGTTTTGCTTCAAACTTGCGTTAATGCCACAACACATGGATGCAGTCACAAATACAAAGCAGCAGGTCACAGAAAGTCCTTCACTGAACTAGATGGGTTCCAGATGAGAACAGTCTGAAATCTAATCACTGATGAAGGTTTTTGATAATGTTTTAACTTTCTAGCTCCTGTGTGTTTACTTAACTAACAGTTATATCATGATATTGTGGCAAATCTGGCAGTCAAATGGTCTGTAATGTATCAGACTAAGAAACAATGGTGTTAAAGTGAATGGTTCTACGCTCTATATACTACTTGTTCAAAAGTTAAAGAAAACAACACAGTTTGATTTGTAAACACTCAGTTCTTGGGAGTATAGCTGGAAAATTTGCAGTGTTGAGATAAAAAACTACACCAGTGCCTCTTGTACCCATCATTAAAAGACTTGGTGTGGTTCTTTATGCTGTGTGTCAGTCAGCATTCCCACATTCCAGAGTCTTTACTTCAGTAAGAAGCATTGGAGTGGCATTTTACACAGAAAAAAATTTGCCTTTGGAACAGACATGAAATTGGCTTTAAATAGAAAAAGTTCTTATATTTTAGAAACTATCTTTGAACTAAAGAAGCACATAAGGAGTTAATGACTTTGAGGCATCTGGGGATTACTACCGTGACTAATCTCCAGGAGTTTCATTCTGTATCTTGTACAATGAAACCTTGCACTTTACAGACTGCTTGCTCAGCAGGAAAACAAGAACCCATTTAACACTTAACCTCCACCAAGACTGTAAGTCAAAAAAACTAAAAATAATTCTGATGTTTTATCAAGATAAAATATTATCTTTGTAGTAGTTTGGCAAGGTAAATATTTTTATTGCTGTATTTTTAAATATATAGTTTTAAAAGTGATTAATATTAGAAGCAATATGTTAAATATTTGTATTTATAGTTTTGTTGATTTAAGTGTCATTTAAAATATGAACATGGGTAACTACACTGAATCTAGCACACTGTATCAAAGTGCAGTTTAAATATATTCACTACTTTTTGTATTCTGTTTTTATGTAAATCCCAGCTGTATTGGATACATTGGATATATTTTTCACATTTTTAAGCTTTGTACAAGAGAACAAAAGATAAGTCATTTATTTAGTAAGAATAAGGTACTAATTCATTCCATTCTTGAGATATTAGAAGGTTTTACTTGCATACACATACAAATCTGTTGAATATTTTAATAGGGATTTTTGAACACAAATGTATTTTCTAATTTTAAAAAATACCTAAAGTAGTCAAGTAGAAGTGTATTAGCTAAAAGAAAGAACTAGCAAAATATGTATACACATTTGGCAGAAAACTATGAAGTTGTTCATGCATTGACATTTTATTTCAACTTGATGTATATTTTTGCATATATTATTGGATATATTTTGCATGCCTTATCTAAAAATGTAATAAAAATGTCAAATACACAATAAATAAATATAAATTGGCTCTATTATTATTATTATTATTATTATTATTATTATTATTATTATTATTATTATTTTAATGACTACTTACATTTATGCCCTTCTGGTCAACAGTCTTAATTACACAACCAGTTTATAAGCCTACTTGGTTCTATATGAACATTTAATGTTCTCCTAGAAAGGCTTGGGCAAACTTATTCTGTTGAGAGACAAAACAACTTGAGCTCTGATCGGTAAGTTAAATCAACACCATATTATATATATATATATATATATATATATATATATATATATATATATATATATATATATATATATGTAGTTTTTGTATTTGTTTTAAAGAATAGTTTTAAGTGTATAGTGTCAAATACACAAAGTGTTTTTTTTTTTATTTAAAAATAATTGAATCGATATTAAACACGATCCATCTTTTTACAAAGTTTGTTTTAAAAACAAGCAATCTTTAGTTTTAAAACCACCTGGAACATAACAAGTTAAAGACTATTAGATGAAAATGTCACTGGTTTAAGTTTTGACTAGAAAAATTAAATGTGTGGAAAAATAGCAGATGTGGAGGGGGCTGGACAGGACTGCAGTGAAACAAAGAGAGTCCTGAGTCAGCAGTAGCAGTTAAGTTTTTTCCCCAGGCATTAGGGCTGGGTTTTCTTTGCAATAGTGCTTTAAGATTAGATCTTGGGTTGCTAGAGTTCTTAAAGTACTTAGAAGTGCATAACTAACTTCTAGTTTTACTTTTAATACTGATGCAGTTTTGTATACTTTCTTTTATTAGTTATGTGTTTATTTAGTGGTTATTATTTTCAAATGGTTTAAATCAGTTTGACAAAGCATGCTTTTAATTTTGCTTTCTTTTCTGGCTTACAAAGCCTTTTTTTCTTCCCTAAGAATCAATTTCTGTCGGTGACCGAGTGTGCCTTTTACAAATTATGCAGTAAAAACTGCTATGTAAAGTAAAGCATGTCATGTACAACAATATAATAAAAAGAATACATATCTATTTTAAAGTTCAATGGAGTGAAACATGTTTTCCCTAATGTATGTCTGTATTTGTATTACCCATAGTATTATACATTTACTTGTATGCTTTGTTGCTGCTTTATACAAGTATAATAAAAATTTAAAAAATCCAGAAAACAATGATTTCCTTTTTCCCAGGTTAGAAGGTAACTTGCACTACATAAAGGGATCCTACATTACTAAAATACATATTTGTTCGGTGAAGATAAAAGTAGTTTTGTGGATCCTTGCAACTAGTTTGTTTTTTGCACATATGTCTTCCGGTAACAATCTGGACAATAATTAAAGAACCTTGGTTACTGTGCAAAGAGCTTTGGCAGAGTCTTTGGAAAAAGTTTGTTGTATGCAAAAATATGCTTTTAAAATTCAGTTTAGTAAGCATATTGAACATATTTTAGGTCAAAATTAACAATACTTGTTGATGTGATGATATTTTTACACCTCTCCCGAGCTTGGTTTCTGTTTTGTCATGTTTAAAGAAAAAGTGTGCAACTGTCCAATATTCCACATAACTTGGCTTTAGAAATAGCCTGGGTGGATTCCTTTTACTATAAAAACCTGTGGTTTCCCTTCCCCCACTATTCCCTAGCCACCAAGAACATGGAGAAGAGATAAATGACAGCCCTAGACACAACGGGGCCCAGCCAGGCCCTCTGGCAGAGTCATTAGTTTCTAGGCCATTAAATCATTACCTTCACAGACAAAGCAAACATGCTTCTGAGAGTACAGCCCATCTTCTGTGCCAGATTCCTTGTCTGACAGCAGATATTCTGCCTGATAATGCCAGCCACATGCGATATAGAAAAGCACTGCCAGACATTAACCCTTAGTTATTGTACAACAGTGTGTGTAATATATACTGCCACTATACTCTTTTAAAAAAAAAAAAAAAAAAAAAAAAAAAAAAACATGCCTGCACATGGCCTGGTTCATATTTTGATTTGTCTTTGCATCACTGATGCATTGCAAATTAAATGGTACTAAAACATACTATTACAAATGCTACAACCATAACTACTGTTCATTGCCTTGTAACGTGTAAAATATGTAATGAGTGTGTGGATCTTGTAATGAAGTAGGTAGTTCCATTATGCAGTACATGTACAGGTTCCGTGCATTGATAAGTGTAAGCTGTCATTGCAGTAGGTGGCTAGGTGTTTGTTTGTTTTTTAGTTTGCCCAACCCACAAAAGTACTGTAATGTGATATAGGCATAACACTTCTGCCTATTTATTATTTAAAAATATGTTTATTTTTATTAATGCACCTAACATTAATATTAATGTTTTGTTGATAAAAAAAAGGTTACATTTTATTTTATTTTTGGAGCATTACTAAGCTAAATAGTTATTCTGATTTAATTTGTTCCTGCAGCACATTTAAAATCTGGTCCCCTGGGCCTTAACATGAAACATTTATCTAAATGGGATCATAATTCAACATCTTCCCTCCAGATATTGAAAGACATCACAATGCATCTTGTCTTTCTTTCATCTGCTTACTTCCAGCTGATATACATCCCTTGCATGTTAAATTCACCCTCTTTCTCCAATAATTGTTCGTTATTTTTTATTTCAGTTCAGTCAGTCCAAAATCGTGTGAGGCCAAAAATTAGGATGTTAGATGCTGCATGCAGAAATCTAATACAAGCTTTCATCTGGTGGAGTTGTGCCATAATGAAGCTTTGCATTGGCGAGGCCGTCTGGTGATAGTGCTGCACTAAGTCTCTAAGCAACTGACGTTTCACAAATATCATGCATTCAGCATTTGCACGTCGCAGCTTGGGAATAGAACTGCTTCTAATGTGTTTCAGCATTTCTTTTTTATTAGCACTTTGTTGGCTATTTAAAAAAAAATACACAATTGCTGAAATCAAAGCAGTTTGTAGACCAAGTTTTAAGCAGTTTTATGTTACATTTTGTGATTTGTGCATGCTTTTTCTCACTCAATAAAAAGCCATGAGAATAGCTTCAGTATAAAAGTTGTTGAAAAATTGGTGAGCCATAAGCATTTAAAAAAAAAAGGCTCATTTGGTGTTTATATTTACTTCTGAACTGTTCATTGTGATGTGATGTCAACATGCACATCACAAGGTTGGTGTAGAAATCTAGAAGACTCATCAACTCATCCTATTAAAATTGTCCATACTTGTTGGTATAGTAATTTTGCCTTCTCCATGATCAGCATGCTGCTTAAAGGGGTGCCTATCTGTTTGCATTGCATGCATGGTTGAGTGATTTGCATACTTCCGGTTGAAAGTGAGGTGTTCGCTTGACCGGTCAATTCTTAGTTTGGTGTTCGTACCTGTGGGGTTCTACTGTACTCCGTTTTAAGCCGTTAAGACTATTTGTTTTAATCAAACTTATGCAGCCTTAGTGGTCTGGTGTGAGGTTTCTGTTGCACATTGTGGATCTTATTTCAAAACCCAGAAGGCCAGCTGCACCACCAGGGTGTTTTGTGTGTGTTATTCCAGCAGGCCTGAGAGTAAGTCCTTCTGTACCCTGTTATTTTATGCTCATACAAGTAAAGAATTTAACACTCGACCCCTCTACACTCTTAAAGAGTTTTTGTAATAGTAGTGACAAAAATGAAATCAACTAATGCAAGTTAATTTTTAGATATTAATTTCTTACTAAATAAAATAATGGCAAATGAATTACCTTGCAGACAACATTAATGTATTTTCCTTTCACACCACTCAATAAATAACAAAGATTTACACTGCTCATTTTATTCTTCCTTTTTTTACCAAAAGTGTTCACTGTTCCAATTCCACAGATCAGATCACAGCTGCATCAGCTGTTGAGTCCAGAAAAGGCCAAACGTGTGTCTGGTTATTCTGCTGAACTGTTGTGACTCAAGTTTTCGAAGGCCATAATACAACACGTGAACGTGTAAATTAGATGGCTCACTAATGGGAGAAAGGTGCATATTATTAGCCCATTCCTTTGTGCCAAAATTCTGCCTGTGCCATCTGAGATAAAGCAATGTGGTTATTTTTAAGGCAGCATATTTATTCAGAGTTTTGAAAATTTCAGGGTATCATGCGTCATAATTAAACAACTCCTGCAAACTCCATTAGCAGTTTTTAATGCCATTTGGTTAAAGGGATTGACATAAAGACCATGTTCTTTTACTTTTAAAGTGGAACACCATAAAATGCAAACTAAATTATCCAACCTTCTTTAAACATTGCAGTTATTGAACTTTGGTGACATTAAATCGCAATCCATTATTTTTTAACCTAGGTGATATTTTCATAAGAATGAAACTTGATAACATTAGTTCAAGACAAGATGTCAAAGAAAAACTTGAGAACAAAACTGTCTCTGGAGGTTGGATCAACCTTTTTGCCCTAAATTTATAATAAAGGGCTGAGTATTGTCCCTGAACAGTTCAGTTGTTGTTGATTTTAGCTTAGCTCCAAACCAGTCTGAGATGTGCAGATGTGTACTCTTAACTTTGCCTAACCTGCCAAATGTGCCTGCAGCAATTAAAGTAGTGCTGTTATTCAATGGATGGAAATCCTTACTCCACTCATCCGATCCCAGCCTTAACTGGGGTCACTGCAAAGTGCCTTTTACAACAAGTCTTAATTTACTGGTTAGATTAATAGCCTTTGAGAACAAGCTGCTTGTTTTTGCTCATATTCCTTTCTTGGGTGCATTTCAGTTTCTACACAAAATTTCAATGAAGTGACAACAAGTACAGTTAACCTTTTGCATCATTTAAAATTATCTGGAAAAATTTCAAGGTGGCAAAAATGGTTAATAAATGAGGGTGTTACATTATTATTTTGTTATATGAGTCTCTCTCTCTCTCTCTCTCTCTCTCTCTCTCTCTCTCTCTCTCTCTAGATAGATAGCTAGATAGATCTATATCTGTATATCTTAGTTTTGTATTTATACAGTCAAGGAGAGGACATCCATTACCTGTTTTTTTTTTTGTTTTTTTTTTGTTTTTTTTTAATGGCCTAAACCGTATTTGACTGATATTTAACATTTACTTAAAACTACTACTAAATAAATAAATAATCATCTTTGATGCCAGGTAGGAGCACTGGAATAAAAGTATTTGATAATATATTTTCTTTTATTGCTAAAACAAAGTAAATAAATGTACATTATGGCTTCTAGAGCATAAGAATTTCCATTATGTCTGCTTAATAAACTTAATAAGATTAATTGAATGAAAAAAATAAAATGGATGCTTTAAAAATAATACTCTGTTGGCCGGCCTTGCTGCTTGCATGAAGAAATGTCCCCTAATCATCTTTAAGTAGTAAATCTTGCATGTTTGTTAAGTTTTGCTCTAAAAACTGGAAGATGAAGACGACCCAGGAAAGTGCCAAGAAAACCCAGTATTAAACAGGTTGATGTTCTCACAGGGGAAAACAAATCTTTTCAAAATCATTCATCACAGTTCCCTTGCCAGTGATACATCTCTCATATTTAGTGCCAAGTTCTCACTGTGTGTTTATGGCTTTGAAAAGTTCAGCAATAGTGTGTGTGGAGACATCAGTACTTTTTATTACCCTTTTTTACTGCAACAAGAGGATTCTAGCTTTGTTTTTCTGATGCAGCCAGTGGACAATGGCATTTTTAATAGTTCTGTGCAGTTTGTATATTGTTATGAATGACTTGGAACTGCTATCTGTTTTAAAAAAATCTATGTGTTGCCTATATATTTTAAAAACTAAATTGTAGTACGGTAGTCTCTGGCTAAGAGAACACCCCTCGGGAAGCATGCGAAGATGTTCTCTTAGCCGAAGTGTTCTCTAAGACGGAGTTGACCACCAGACACAATATCAGTCAATCAATAAATAAATAAATATGTATTACTTGTCATGATGCACATTCATCAACATGTGAAATTAACAAAATAAGAGAAAAGCAATAGGCAAGTGTACATTTAATAAACTATAATAATAAAGTAACAGACAAACTAACTTTAATAAACTAACTGTCAAACTAAATTAACACAACACTCTTACACACATCAATGCAGCTCTAGATAAATTATGAATACATGTACAGGAGCAATATTCAAGACGTACAAAATTATTTAATAGAATGGTGAAGCCAGAACGAGACACATCAAATTGCTCGGTGACTTGTGTCTGATTCAGGTTTTTTACAAGAGCTCAAACAATTTCAAACTTTGTAGCAAGAGAAACAGCGGTGCGTTTCGCCATTTGTTTGCATGCTATTGTGTAGTGATGAAGTGCACTCGTGAAATCAATACAGAATGAGGCAATGATAAATGACGGCGGTTCTGGAAAGATTGAATAAACCAATCAGTGTGCCTCAAGACACTCTCATGATGACAGACTACTGTAGTTAAAATAAAAAAGTGCTGAGGTAGTGTAGTTTAAACTCCACTAATTAACATATGGTCGAGCCTGACATTAGTTTGTTTTCATTCAATTCCCTTTCCAGTATTAAAGTGTACAATATTTAAACCAATATAAATGTATGCTGCTAAACTATTGCTGCCATAAGAAATAAGGAGTTAATATGTGTGTGGTTGTGTGTTTTTTTTTTTTTTTTTTTTTTTTACACTTCAGTGTATTGAATTTGGGTTTTATTCAAGACACAATAAAATGAATCGAATAGGAAGTGAGAAACAAAGAGCATTACACTTCTCAAGTTGCACTGGAAGTAGTCTGCGATAATTGTCATTATTAAAAATTAATATTTGAAAGTTGAGTTCTTTGTCTGCATTTTCTGACCTCAATTCTGTGTCAACAGGGTAACACATTTTAGTCTTGTGATGCTGAGGTTTTACACTGTACCTGGTTTGCGAGGCAGTTCAGTCTAAGGAATAAAGAAGCTAACTGGAGCCAGCTGGTGTCCTCTGAGCAGCAGCCAGCAGCTCTGATTTATAAAGTTAGCCTGCACAAGCCTCACTTTATTCCTCGAGCCTTCTTTCCTGACACTGTGTGTAAACAGTGACTGAAGGAATAGGCACACTAGGACTTGAAGGGAGGAGGATCTGAGTGAGCAAAAGTGAGTCACATGCCACCAGAGTGATTAGTGTTTGAAGAGAACCAGATCTGGCTTAACGGTCAGCACAGACATTTTTAATGTGTCTGATGTAATAGGGCTGAATCAGCAGATGGCTCCCAGTGGAACAATTAGCTGATACACGTATCATTAACCCTTCCCCACCACATGCATCTTGTTAAGGGACTCTGGGTCTTTTTATTATTTATTTATTTATTTATTTATTTTTAAATACAAACAAACTCGAGTTACTTGAGATAAGATTACACATATTGGGCATTTGTTTTTATTCACATTAAGGTTGTGGTTATTGTTTTGTTTGACCGTAATCCATTTATTTTATTTCTTTATTTATAGAAAGACCATGTGCTGTATTTTTACATGTTATTTTTAAACTCAGAAATGGTGGCATTGGAGGTAGGAGGTCTCAGTCAGCCGTTGTGCCGCCTGGAGGTTATCAGTTTTTGTAATAATGTTAGAATATTGGCAGACTTTTAAGACTATCTTAATAGCGAACTGGTGTGCAGAAATTTTTGATTATCAGGACCATCACATGTATCTAGTATTATGAAGCTTTTAGTCATTCACTTTCATTAATATTCTAAATCCTTTCAACCTGCAAATAGAAACAGCATGGTGCAGCTTGGATAAACAAGGACCACAAAGGGTGCATTGCGACAACACTCAGGTTTTTAAATAAAGTATAATGTAAATACAGTCATACAGGATACACAGTACTATACATCTTAGTTTTTAGTTTGTACTAAGCTACCTTTACCATTGAAAAAAGAAGAGCTTAATGGCATTAATGACCAGCTCTTTCTAGTAGTGGTACCCTAAATAGTACAATTCAAGTCTTATTATGACAGTCTGTTTGGTGCAGTTCACTGGTCATCTTATGTCCCTCTCTGTCACCTTGGAATATGCAGATGGAGTGAAATGTTTTTAGTAGTCCATAAACTAAGAACATAAATTCATGTTAACATTTTCTTTCTTCAGGCTGTTGTCACAGAGTGCTGAAATTAACAAGCTTTAACATAACATGGCAGATAAAATGGGTTTCTCCAGTTTGATTTAAATATTCCCTAGCTAATTAAAATGAAAATACTCAATATTTGGATATTATAAAATGGCTTGAATAAATTAAGTTCTGTGATTGGCTGAACAAGATCACATGACTGTGCAGTAATAATTATCTTGCTGCACAACTATGACATCATAGACCAACTCACTTAACTGATCTATTAATATTACTATGCCTTAATAAATAATAATAATAATAATAATAATTAAAAATGAGTGACTTTCCACAAGTTAATTTTGACCTTTTAGGAGGCTTGTCATTTGAACAATTTCTTAATGAGAGTGAAGCAGAACAGAATGTCTCCCAGTAAGTCTGTAAGTAGACACCTTAATATTTCTAACAGACAACTAGATGAAATTGAGGAGAGCAAAACTGAAATGACTGGTTGAAACAAAAAAAACATCAGCTTGGACTGTAAAACTATGTCAAGTGTTCAATTGAACAACATCCTAAGGCAATTTTATGCAACAGTTAGAAACGCTGAAGGAACCCAGCATCTCAAGTTTTTTGGGTCTAAGAGCTGGCATAAATCGCTATCTAAACAGTTTCTGTAGGTAGAAATGTCAACATAATAACTGAAACTTTTTCATCTCTGTCGCTAAGAATTACAGAAAATCTTGCAAAATCTGTCATCATATATTAACATTTTATATAGTTACTTACATTTTTATTTATGTAAAAATAATTTATGGAGGACTGGTTGGCTTATTATAATCCCACCATGAAAAACACTTTTCAAAACTCAAGTATGAGGATGAAAACTGAGGCTTTAGTCAGAATGGGAGGAAGAGTTTACTTTCACTGAAAACAGTGGTAAGCCTCTGTGTCTCATCTGCAACAAATCGCTTACACACTACAAGGCGAGCTGATGTAACGACGCAAGCGAGCTTTGTATGGCAACGAATATTGCTCGTGGCAAACATCATTATTCAGATGAATTCATCTTTTTATAAAATTGGAGTGTTGGCGCTAGACCAGAGAATGCATGTTTAAATGTTATATTTCAAGTCTAAAATTAATATTATATTTACATATCGTACGTCTCATCATGAGAAGGTACTGTAATCCCATTCAAAATAAATACAGCGCATTTGTCATCCACAAAGTTCTCAAAGTATTTAATACACGGAGCAGTCATACAAAAAAAAAAACATTGCAAAGATGTGTCATTTTTTTATGTGGTGTTTTTGGTGAAATCAGGGTGGTTGTCATGTTTTGCTTCAATATAACTGAATATATTTTATTTAAAGTACGTAATACATACAGTATAAACAGAAATAATGGGAAAATAACAGTGTTACGTTTAAAGTTTAATACACTGTAGACCTACAGTACATTAAAAAATTACACAGAAACGGTAAGGCTCTGCAATGTTCTGTCCCTTGTTCTTGTGCATTTTGATGCCATCAAGAGATAACAACTACTGCACAGAGTAAGTGCAAGATTCCTTTATAATGTTGGAGAGAATTAAAAAAAAAAAAAATGTTTAAAACAATGCTAGTATTTAAAATACTAGCATTGTTTGTGTCTTTGTCTTGTGGCTCTTGGCCATGTGAAAATATTAGTATGCAGCTCTTAGGGTCAGGAACTTTGGCCACCCCTGCATTATTGCAACAGTATTTCTCAGCACAGGATCATGTATCTAGGGTCATTTGAATCTGGTGCATAGTATACATTTAACTTTAGGCAGATAGCTTTTTCTGACTCATTCAGTTCTCCTTAGAGTTTGAAAAAAGACTTTGGTTTACATTTTTTCAGAAGAATAGACTTAAGTATTCTTATTTTAAATGCATATGTTTCAAAACAGTGGAACCCATCCAAGTATAGATATGTAATGTTTTGAAAAGGGTATATAAAAGTACACTTCAGAAATAAAGGTCAGGGTTATATACTGATTATTTTCTTACTGCCATGTGGTATGGAATGTAGCCTCAGTCAAACAAGGACTTAAATAGTGCAACACCTGTCTCTCTAAGTTACACATCAATAAGTAAAGTTAAATAAGGTTTTAAAGAAAGTTAGGGGTGCACTGTTTTAAGTTTTTAGATTTAACATAATATATAAAAAGGACAACTTTATCAGTTGGTATGCATCACAGAAATAAATGGTGCTGACAACTTTAGTTTTAAAAATAGTAGTATACAGTTTGTTTTTGTTCTTTTCCCTGAACATGATTGGTTCCATTTATGCCATAAATGTTATGTATATACTATACAAAGCAACAAAAAAGTTAACTGTGGAAGGGCAGGACAACTCAGGTTTTCTTACAAATTACAGAACAAGCTTTGTGGCAACAATACAGTTAAATTGGCAATCTTTTAGACAGCTTAGTAACTGCCAGCCACCTGCACTTATAAAAGCGCTGATTCCATGTGTCAGAGGTCATCAGATAGATGTCAGCTGTATTTGTGGCGAGGGAGCACGTGGGGGAGTGCTGTAATGCAGACAACAGAAAGTGATTGTTTCATTCCCTCGGAGCGTATTGCAAATCAGCCTTAAGGAGCTCCATTTGTTCACCAGTTATCCCGCCTCTCAGTTTGGAAACATTGAGTTTGCCCATTTATAGGGGTCAAAGATGACTATTGATTGCTACGACAAGCTGTACAAATACAATGGTCCTTTGTTAAAGGGTGCAAGGCAATGCTACAGACAGTGAATTAGGTAATTTTTCTAGTTAGTTACGGACTGAGGAGTCTGCTGAGGAGATTTTACAGCAGGGGGTAGGGCACTTTTGACTTATTTGTGTGGCTAATCCCTTTTCTTTCTGTTTGTCCTACAAGATTGAAGATTGATTAAAGAGAGTGAATTTTAAAAACTGGAATGATTTATTTTATATATATATATATATATATATATATATATATATATATATATATATATATATATATATATATATATATATATATATATATCGACTTCCAGTGTAATGATGCCCACTAATACTACTCTTAAACAACATAAAAACAGTGTCTGAAGATCCTTTAATTTAATTTATTTATTAAGGTTAAAAGAAATTCTTACTGCCTCATTCTCTGTATATTTTACACAGAAAATGTAAAATGTTTTGGTAATGATTGTTTATTGTTGGTTGTAATACAATAAAAAATAAATTAACAAATTTAATTGTGAAATTGAGTCATTAAAAAATTCAGTAGTTTGGCGAGATACTGTATTTTACGGATTTGTGGCCATTATTGCTGCTTGCAAGAGTCCCAAATTTCCAAAACCGTGGTAATAAACATCTGGCTTTGTATTCTACTAAAGATCTCAATTTATTTCCCTAAAACTGGAATACAGCTCTGAATCAGACCAAATATTAGACTTCTTAATTCAGCCTTGGCTATCCTTCATGATAACATTCTGGCAAACCAAACTGATCAAATTCGAGTTAGCACAGGTCTGGTTGCATGAAATATCACATATTTAAAAGAAACATTAAAACATTTGCAACTATAAGTTAAACTAAACATGTTTTTTACCTTGTGTTTATTCAGTGGTCATATGCATTGGAGAAGCCAAACACTGGAAGTATTTTCAACATCACCTGGTCTGTGGATGGAACTCAAGTAGCCGGTGCCTGTGGAAATGGACAAGTGATTTTTGCCCACGTTGTTGAACAGAGATGGGAGTGGAAAAACTTAGAGATAACACTGACCAAAAGAAGGACCATGCTGGTATAGTTTTATTAAGATTAGTTGGAAACGTAATATTTGTTTTTGTATCAATTTCAAGTTACACAGTTGTGCCCATAGGTATTTATGCCCTGGGGGTTAAGATAATCAATCATTTAGCTGTCTAAATGTTCTGATACTAATTATTAATTACTGGGGATATAAGGATGCATTTTTGTCTGTCTCACTGTTTTTGCAGGGATGCCAAATAAAACCTGCATTGTGACCAGTATAAATAGACATTTAATTAAAGTGGTCCAAATTTGAAATTGATTATTAAAAGCTTTTAAATGCTTAGTAACCCCTTGCATGCGATGCATGTCCATAGTGACATGGATATAGTGAAGGTACCAATATTTTAAATATGTGTCTGTTTTGCACTTGCAGTGCTAGACTGGATTCAGAATCTTGATGTGTCCATCCACTGTTAAAACATGTATTCAAAATAAACATTTATTGCATGCTACCCTTCAAACAAATAGAGGGTATCAGTATTTTTGTGCACCACTGTATATGTAAAAACTGCAAACAGCTTTATTTTGTTAATGTTATGAAACTAGATTGAGTTAATTTATATTCTCTTAACTTCATCCAAGTTGTTTTCCCATCATTTGTGTCATTTGATTATCAATCTGCAAGTTACACCAAATTATCTGACTTCTTATTTTTGTGTTTGATAAAAATATGAAAATGTTCCTTCCTAGCCATTTTATATCTTGCATATTAATGACACATTTGCACTGTGTCGAGCAGAGTGCACAGAATTCTTCTTGGCTGGGTAGAATGGGTAACAAGTGCTTTTGACCAGCATTTTTAAACAAACACATGTTTGATCAAAATTATTTTAACCGCGTTCCGTTTTTGATAAAGTGAGGTCTGTTTAAAGACCAACCTTTCTACTGTACATTTTCATCTCCCTTTAGCCCCCTTTCTATTCCAGGCTTCTATTCTCTGCTGTGCTTTGACTAGCTGTTTTACCACTGATTAGTTTCGCACGCAAGATGTCTGGGCTGCATCAGATCCAGCGCATTAACATGACTTCCTCTGTTTCCATAGCTTTCGTAGCAAGCAAGTGCAGTGTGGGACCCAGCCAGAGACAGTACATTAAAATAAGTTACACAGTCTGCACATTTGCCAGGAAATCATTATTAACATTTATCAGCAAAACTATTTGTCCACATTCAAGGTTTAGTCCTGTGAAAAATATATTTAGTTCATTTTTTCAAACAGAATTTGTCAAACAAATGCCTAATCTTTCATTAAAATTCGTAGTCATAAACATAAACATACAAAGCAATTTTAATCTGTTCGTTCTTTCTTCACAGAATGTTAACAAAAAAAAAAATTCTTTGCAGATTTAGTAATTACCGATAATAAAATATGTACTTTAAACCAATTTCTTTTGATGCTCAATTAAAATCCATTGTAAACAAACAAAACAGAAAAAAGTGAATGTAGTAGCTAAGTGATAAACTATTTACAGGTAGAAAATTCCCAAGACATCCGCACTTCTAACTATACATTATATTATACTACTTCTACTGTACCTACATGACAATAGCCTTCTTGTCCTCAAACCTCAGCAGCACTACATGTTTAAATTAGTAAAACCACAAGGTACAGTTTACATGGTGTAAGCTGGCGTACAAGGTCAACTGAGACATTTTACAGAATACTGTTTGCACAAACTAAACATGCCAATGTCTTAACCTATTTATTTTTAGCTGAGTTATATTTTTTGTGTGCACATCTGCCAATGGTTTGTGATTTAGGCAGCTAAATTTATTGCTTTGTGGTTAAATGTTGATTTTTTTCATTTCTAACAATATTTTGTTGAAAAGCTTTGTGTCCTAAAATACCCCTTAATCTTTAATTGCATTTTTCTTCACATATATGTAGTGTATTATTTGCAGTATGTGTGTTGTCCATTTAAGATGTACAATATTCATAGTTGTAATATATAATCTGGGAACACACACGTAATCCAAGATGGGCATGAATGGAAGGAAATGTTGTGAAACATCAATGTGTGATCATGTTGTTTCAGTATAAGTCCTAGGATGATGATAAAAATACAAGTTTTTTTTTTTTAATTAATTAAATTTAATTAACAGTATGTGTTTTCACTGTATGTTGTTGGAGGGTAGTGTTTATATAATAGTTTTTATTTTTTATTTGGCCCCTTCAGGTGCGGAATGTGCTGAATGATGCAGTGGATGTTTTGGAGTTTCGTGATAGGGTGATTAAGGCTTCGTTGTCCCACGGCCATCTGGTAGTTACAACCTCACTGCAGTGCTATGTATACAGGTAATTTATACATTACACAGCTAATACAAGAAATGTATTATACCATACTTTTTTATGTTTTTATTTATGTTTGACTTTAGTTATTACAGAATGAAGCGTTTTTAATGTCTATCCACACATTCTGTGGCTTATCTAGTCTACATACAGTGCTGAATTTTACTAGTGGCACAGGTTATGGGTAACACAATGATCCAATAAAATAAAATTGCCTATACCACATGGTTAATAAACTGTGATTTATTGACATCTTGAGTGAATGATCTGAGGCCTCAAACACTTAACCATGTTAAATGTACATATGGGCTTTGTATTCTTACTTCTTATTACCATGACTAAATCTTGGTTTTAAATATTGGTATACATCTTTACTTTTTCAGAAACACTACAGTATTTTGTACTTTAATACTTTTGTTTATTGCAGTGCTAAGAACTGGAATACTCCACTGATTTTTGATCTGAAAGAGGGAACTGTTAGCTTGATCCTGCAAGCAGAAAGGTAAAATAAACTCATTGTGCCAATTTCCATATACTGTATGTAGCCTTGGCTGTCTAGAGTGACTTTTTTTCTCCTACATGGCCAACGTTTTGTAACACATCCTGTAATAAGCAGCAAAATCTTTGGATGCCTGATTAACATATGGAAAAGTGATCATATCTGGGGTTTTTTTCCTATTCAGCAAATATCATAAGTTTATAGTGTTGAAAGATCTAGAGTTGGATATCTTTTTCTTATGCAAAGCTAGTGTGAATACCCTTTTTCCTTTTTTTTTCTTCTTTTTTTTAACTGGATCTCATTTGCAAATCCAATGGCATAATGACTGGACGGATTATACTTTTTCAAATTGTGCTTTGTTGCTGAGCAAATGCAGTACTTTGCATAAGGAAAGTAACTCCTTGATTCAGATGTGTAATTTACACCTTTACAATTCTGTACACCTTTTTGGACTATAAACACTTCACATAGAGCACATTGCATGCTATATATTAGGAAATCAATTTAACAGAATTGACTGTTTTGATTGTAAATGAAGTGGTAAACCTCAGATTAATCCCTAGTCCTTGTGGGTCTTCATGGGTTGTGTTCACTGTGTCCAATGTTTATCTGTGTGTGCATATACAAATTTATCATATAATATATCCATAATACTTTACTCAGTAATGTTGTTCTCTGAAAGTATGAAAGTCCAAATTGCATTGAAACATTTCATATGTCATTTCTAATTTCCCCAGACACTTTCTGCTAGTAGATGGAGCAGGCATCTATTTGTTTTCATATGAAGGACGCCTCATTTCCACGCCCAAGTTTCCAGGAATGAGAACCGATATTCTGAATGCCCAGACTGTCTCTCTTAGCAATGATACTGTTGCAATTCGAGATAAAGCTGATGAGAAAGGTAATGTGAAAATCATAATCTGGCATTTCTTTGTCTGTTTTTGGTTTATACTAATACAATTCAGTGCCAGTGTCAGTTTACACATCATTTTATAAGGTAGACAGACTCATTTGGAATCTGTATTTTTCAACAGGAAGCTAAAATGGGGGGGGGGGGGCTTTGTACCAATGCTGTTTATAAACAGACAGTATTATAAGAAAATAGCAAAGACAAAGACTTTTTCCTTTAAAATTTTACGACAACCAAAAGCTTCTTTCCAAATGTATATTTTTTCTTCTCTTAATTTGATTAGTTATCTTTCTTATTGATGCCCTATCTGGAAAACCACTTGGTGACGGCAAACCTCTTACACACAAGGTAAGGTGATGAGTTAACATTCTTGTAAAACAAGGCTCAGATTTTGTTTCTAGGCTACATTTCTACTTCAAACCCAAAGCGTTTAGCAGAAACCCTTGTCTATGAAACATCCACAGCTCTTGGTTTAGGTAGTCTCTGAAATTGTTGTTTTTTTTAATTTGAGAATTCTACTAAAGAAAAAAAAAAAACCACAAACACCTGCACATTGGAAATACAAATGTGTACTGCTTCTGTGGGTTGCATATTTTTCTTCATTGAAGTATGTGGCTGTGGTATTTTGCCAGATTTTTGCTTTCTGTTCTATTTTATGTAAGGTTTTTTTTTTTCCACATGAACTAAAACTAAAGATTAAACACACCCTTAATCTTTAATCCTTGAAAGTGTGAGTTTAAAAAACTGCTCTGTACTTGACTATTAATTAACTTACTAAATGACTTACACCATTAATGTATTTTGCCTGTTATGTCCCCAAAGCAATATCGTAACTAGTGCTGCATCTGTATAGTATCAGTGTTTCTTGTTTTGTTATTCTGTTTTAATTTATTTATTTAAAATAATTTAACAAGTTTGTACTTCAAGCTCACAAATGGGCATGCAGTTGTCATATTCTTGTCTCCCAACTTAATTTTATTTATTTTTCAGGCAATGACACATTTAATTTTGAACTACATTTATTCAGTGTGTAATTTCAAAAGATGATTACTATACCCGTAAAGGATTTATTTAATCAACTTTATATTATATATATATATATATATATATATATATATATATATATATATATATATATATATATATATACCAGGAATTCATTTTTTTTTTTTACCAGGAATTAAAAATTAGAGAAGGTTTAGAAAAAAAAAAAAAACTTGCATAAACAATTTAAGTTCTTAACTGGTTTCTACTGTGTGTGAAATCGCGCAACTTCAGACAAATGACAATATGATCAAAAATCAGTTTCTAATATTTTTGTCAGCGATAAGGGAACAAGGTTGAGGAGTTGAGTCGTCATCAATTTCAAATTGCTTGTTAATTAATCCAATAAAAATATGAATGTTTCGCTTTATATGCACATTATCATACAAGTAATAATGTTCTTATCTTGCCACTTTAGGAAACAAAAAGATTCAGACAGTGAAATCTGTGAAATTATTTAGTTTCAAGCCGATCTGAAAACTAGAAGCTGACTTAGGTGTTGACAAAAAATAAATCCAAACCACATGCCATCATCAGTAAAAGCCCCTAAGGTTTAGCATCAACATGTTGTTTATCTAAAACTAAACCAGTAAATACTTTTTTTTTTCTACAGATTTAGTGTAAACAAATCCTAAACTGTTCAGCTGCACTTAAGCTTCTGCCTTTTCTGTAATTTGACCCCAAACTTTTTTTGCAGCCTGCCTGCTGTCTCTGCTCCTCGTGTAGGTAAAGAATGAAGCTCTGACAATAACAGCCTCTTAATCTGGTAAACCAGACAAAGAAGAATATTGAGTAACTCGACTAGCTGCTGTACACACACTTCTTTAGCTCTGTCAGTTTGAAATGCCAAGAGAAGCAGGCCATAGCTGTTTGGTAATCCAAGTGCTCATTGACTTAACTTTTAAAAATGTTCATTCACACTAAATAAACAATATGGTCGTCAAATCACTGTTTGAAGCATCATTAACTGTTTTTAACAGAGACTAAATTTAATAAAAGCTTTTTGTGTTATTCTGCATGTTTAATGAAGGTTATTTGGGGAAAAAAAAAAAAATGTGTGTAGTCGATGTGTAATGTATAGTTTTCTGATACCAAAGGCAATTGCTGTAATAGATATGCGTGTTATATTGATTAAGTATATTTCTACTGCAGTGGTAAATTTTGCTTTGTCTGTTTTTCCCATGATTAACATTCTGTGCAATAGCGTAAACATATGCTAAGAAAGCATCATTTTTTTAATGTACATGGCATTCTTGTGTATTACTCATCCATCCTTCTCCTAATACACAATTTAAAAATAAAATAAAATAACTATGACTTGTACTTTCATCCTGTACAACACACTCTGTCCCTTTACTCTTTGGATGGTAGTCTGATTCAACTGAAGACCCCTTTTAAGGTCGGTTTTAACGCCTATATTCAAATCTGTTTTTTGTACACACTGGGGATATATGATCCCCATAAAAGGCATATAGTCAAGATAGTCAAATTCATAGCACCTGGTTATTTAAATTATATACATAAACAAGGAGAGTTCTGAACTCTGAAACCCAGGACTCCTCTTAAAACATTCTATGAGCATTCACATGTATCCATTGCTGTAATAGGATAAGTCCTATGAATGTCTTCACTAAGTACTTGTATTGTATCATTGTAGATGGAGATAATGGAAGTTGCTTTGGACCAATCTGGATCCGCTAATGAAAGAAAAATTGCTATCATTGATAAGAATCGAGACTTGTACATCACCTCAGTAAGACGATTTGGAAAGGAGCAAAAGATTATCAAAATTGGTAAGATTATTTAACTAATTTATTTTAATTTCTGAAATATTATTGTATGTACTTTGTCAGTTAAGCATTAAGAAAAGGCGGGGGGGGGGGGGGGGGGTCTCTGTTTGTTGGGAAGAACAATCAGCCTTTATAAACTGCATGGGGTTTATTTCCAAAGTGCTTTAGTATGTGGGAGATGCCAGCTTTTCTTTCCAAGAATATTGTTTTTCCTAAATTACCTTGAATCTCATGGGGCAATAAAATCAGGCTTTAATTGTATGATAAAAGTATTGCTGCTGGTTTTCCCTTGTGTTGGGAAAGTATTCACTTTTTATCCAATGCTTATTAAAGCATTGATTTATTTTTTCTTTCTTTTTTTATAATTAGTTTCATTTTGGAAAACAGGTAAAAAGTACATCACCTTTTAGAACCTAAAAGGGGCAACCCACAAGCCAGTTTTATCTAGGTCTTCACACCAAAATGTGTGGGGTTATTTAAAAATGCTTTTAGGACATACAACATTCTCAAACAAATGAAGAGTTTTTAACAGTTTTCAGAACACAGTAGGCAAAAAACAAAAAAAACATGGGCCAAAACAGATTGTTAACATGCATTGAATAATTTGCATCTACAATTATAAAACTGCAGTAAACTATTTAAGAACTCTTTAAAGCCTCTCAATTGGGAAATGTGAAAGTCCTGCAGCATGCAAGGTTATGACAGACACTACTGGAATGCATGGAATTCAGAACAGCTACTTAAATCCCCATTAATGAAACAAGATTTGTATTTATGCATATCTGTTACATTAATCATCTTTCATATCATCACCGGCTGCAGATGGCTTCTGGAGTTTACATTGTTATAATATTAAGCACAATTGTATGTTTCCTTTTACACTAGGTACCATGGTTTACACCGTGGCTTGGAATGACTCTGCAAATATACTCTGTGGAATTCAAAATTCCTTTTTTACTGTTTGGTATTACCCAAACACTGTATATGTGGACAAAGACCTTCTACCAAAAACGATATATACGAAAGATGCAAGGTACCGTACATCCATTGTATACCAAACGGCTGTCATTTTTATAGAAATGTTGTTGTTTTTTGTATCACTTTCTCAAGAGATCCATTAATAAAACACACAGGAAGCACTCCTATTTATTACCCTGGTTTCAGCATTCAAATATGTTTACTGACTGTAGCGAACTGTAGTCCTTTGTTTTAGATGAGTGAGGCCATTGGGACATGTATTCTTTCAGTTGAAACAGGTAGGTCATGTCCAGTGTTGAAGGTTTCTGTGATTTGGGTCACGGAAGCCCCTCCGTTGCTTGGTGCAGTGCATGAGCTGGAACCAGCATGACCCACTTGTGACAGGAGCACTGCATTGCAACTCCAGCAACACCCGGGAAACTGTCTTGATGGACATGTTGGTCAGTGCAGCTGCTGGATTGAGGGATGAATCAGTTTCATGGGCTTCCGCCATCATGTTCTTGTGAAGTCGCTGAGACCCTTCTGTTTTTTTTTTTTGTTTTTTTTTTAAATGATTGTTTCTGGTTAGTTGTACACTCACATAACTGATGTAGGTCTAGTAGATCACATACATTGCATACCTTTTATCATTTTATTTCTTTTTTTCTACTTTGATTCAACAGTGAATTCAGCCAAACTCCTCAGATTTTTAATTATGTGGGAAATCAGGTTACTGTCAGAAGAGCTGATGGCTCCTTAGTGTACACCAGCATATCTCCATACCCAGCCATCCTTCATGAGTATGCCACTGCTTCCCGTTGGGATGATGCACTCAGACTCTGCCGCTTTGTGAAGGTAAATCATTTGTACAGTCAAGCTATTAAAGTTCCATCCTTTTTATATTTTATGTCTACCTTAACATATTTTAACAAGGCCACATAGTTATGGTATTAATTAACACTTGTTTAATCTTAATGTTTTGTAGAAACAGGGTTAAAGCTACATATTAATACAAAGGGAAAATGTTTTCTGTATCATACAGCGTTTTATCTTTTATTAAATTATTCCAAAACAAATTTGTAATTAGCAAATAAATTACTTGATCATACTATATTTGCTTGTGTATTGTATCTCACTGCATTATTAAATCTTCTATTTTGGATGACCATGTTTTAATTATTACATTTATTATTTATGTATTCAGAATGAATGATGTTAAAACAAGAAACTTCAAACTGCAGTAAATACAGTATGTAATATTCTCTATAATCAATTAACTTATGGAATTGTATTACGGTACTTACGGGAAAACTTTTCAAGTTATTTTAATGTAATATATCAACGCCAGACTTGTAGAATATTAGAAACAATACCATTTAACCAGTTTTAAAAGTTTACACATCATTCTGTCACACACGATCATGGTACCATTGTTCTGTTAAAACCCTTCTCTATCACTAAGTCTCCTTTCTTTCTCACTTTACTTTGTGTCGTAGACTACTACTTCTGATCAGGTGAGTTGATTGTTTTCTGTGGTTCTTTCTACTAAACCTTCCTTCACTCTGTTGGCTTTCTACATTAAACACATTTTCCTACAGGTTTGATTTACACTTTGCATTATTTTTACCCTTCATTTAAAAAAAAAAGAAAACAAAAAACTGTATGCCCCTGGTGGATGTAGTAAATACCAAATTCAATGCATGTGGTTTCTTACATCCTCTAGGAACAGAGTGTTGCAGGGGGGCAGATTAATGGTTACACACTGTCGTTTTCAGATGTATTTAGAGATTAGACATCTCTAATGAGATGTCTAATGATGTTTATCGCGTTTTCGAATGATGTTTATCGCGTGTCTCAAGCTGGTGGGCAGGCAAGCCGTATCTCTGATTCACTTAAAGTGGTTTCAGACCGTAAATCCGTAAATAAAGTTTAGTTTGCTTTTATGAAAAAATGGTGAACACTTGTGTAGTTATTGGCTGTTGCAGTAGGCACAGATGAGACAGCGTTTCATTTTATAGGTTGCCGAGGGTTATACAATTGCAGTGAGAAAAAATAAAATAAATAATGATTAGGCAAGTGTCTAGCTAATATTTCAAGGGCAAGGGCAGTATGTTCACGACATTTCATTTAGGTATGTTACTTAGACCGCATTACTGAATAGTAGTTAGTAGTAGTTATTTGAAATGTCCTGTTCCAGAAATATAATCTAAATAATTTACAGTAATATAAGAATATAAATTGAGCAACATATATTTTTTAATGATTTAAATACCTCAATATAGTATTTTTATATAAATACCTCAATATATTAATAATTGTTTAATTTTGTAACACGCATAATGCAGTGTTATCACAAAGAGGATTAGAAAAGAGATAATTCCGGTATTTATATATATAATTGGTTACATGCCTTAGCAAAAAGTCAAAAGGGAAAAGAAACATTTGTAAACTTGCTATTTGTTTTATTATAGTGTTTGGGTCTTTTTAATTTTTGTGTAAATGTAACATGGTATTACAAATAAGATAATCAAAAACAAAACAAAACAAAAAAAAAGATAAAAGTTACTCACCCGAGTTTTATTGATACAAAGGTTGTTTTGATGCATTTTGTCACCTCTCTAACCCATCCACAGATAAACTGGTTGTATAATTCCAGTCCTTTGTAGCATCTCAAATCTACGAGGGTGTGTGGGCAAGGTGTACTAATCATATAATTTATTATGTCCGGAAAACAAATGCGAATTGAACGTCCTGGCTCCATCTTTGCTCAGAAATAGCATACAGATCTTGATTACCAATTATATGTATCTCTTCACTGTATCTTTTCTTAGATGATCCATCAAATTTCCTTAAATAGTGAGAAAATGCTGCCGTTTCTGACATTGTTCAATGATGTGTATCATTGTGTATCGGTAAAATTCACACGTGAGCCCACCAACATGGCCATCATCTCTGTTAAGAAAACGATCTATATATTTTCTTCTATTCAGAACATGCTCACAAAATACCAAAACTAAATATCTAAAATCTCAAAAATGGGTAAATCGGCATTTAATATGTATATAAGACCACACAAATACTGGCAATGTTTCAATAGAAGAACTGTTCACCCAACACTTTATATAAAGATTCTGCAAGAAAAAGGCAAAGTCATTTTATATGCTGTGCTGAAACGTATTTTAACTTAAATATGCTGTGCTGAAACGTATTTTAACTTAAATTAAATAAATCATTAACGAGAAATCTGTATCAGTCACCATTTTCCGTAAGTGACCCCTCTATTTCTGGTAATTGACCTGCCCATGTCCAAACATACAGGAACATGAATATGATGTAGTGACTAGGCCAGTTTTAAGTGTGTGTCTTGAGTGAATTCTGACAAACCTGTTGGAGCCACATTTTTTATTGCAAAAATCTGTCAGTAATTACTGTAACGTACACAAGAGTCATGTGAGTAAATGTTGAAGCATGTTACCTTTTACAGTGTGCCAGAGGTGGTGACTTGCATTGTATTTACTGATTACATCAATATTTTGGTTTTATATGTCATTTGGTGTTAAAAAAATCACTGTTTATGTTAAATGATGAAACCTTGAGCAGGCATATTTATTTATTTATCTATTTATTTATTTATTTATTTATTTATGCCAAGGGTCAAAGTCTGTTCTTAATTAATGTACTGTTTAATACAAGTTCCTGTCTCCTTCAATCACACTTTTGTTTTGTGGATTGGTAATAAGGAATCCAAGATGCTCCAGCTGTTGTGTGCATGTTAGAGCATCATTTGAAGCACTGTCTGCCCTTAAGTGAGACACTAATAATTCCAAACTACAACATGCAGACGGAATAATAGACCCCCATCTGACAGACGCCAGCGTAATGATGGCCTTGTCCCTTTTAATGTTTTTATGAGTGTATATTTGACCAAAATGTCAATTGTATCTATATTACTTGGGCATAGCTGCTGGGCTGGATGTGCAATGTAAGTGGATCTTATGTAACAGTAAGATGAGTAGTTAGTAAAGAAGTTTGTGTGAGAGACAGTGCGTTATAACTCTTCTCCTCCTCAGCTGTTGAGAATATAAGAACATGATGGTTTGTTTATGTAATCAAGAGTATATGATTCTGCAGTGAAGTTTCCTGTTGGAATATATAGAGGTAGAATGTAAACAAAACAGTGGCATTTGTCTAATTTTCCACTGAGTTACAAACAAGTCATATGAATTTAATATTGATAAAACAAACCATCAAATGAAACACCTAATGACAACACTCATGCCGTTTTATTATATTTTATTTGATCTCCCGCTTAATAAAACAACTCCCTTAGATTTGTTTTTGAAATACGATATGTTTTTGTGGGTTATTTGAATTGTTGGGCATGCTTCCTAGTAACAAACAGGAGCTTCTTATACAGTAAAGCTATTCAGTCAATATGGATTAGTTTGTTTTTTGTAACTGGTAATAGGTTTATTTATTTTATTCTGTTTGTTTCTTTGCAGGAACAAACATTGTGGGCCTGCCTTGCTGCAATGGCAATAGCCAATAAAGAACTGACAACTGCAGAGGTTGCTTATGCAGCAATCGGAGAGGTAATAAAACACTTTTAATTATTGATTTTCTGATTTGTGTTCTTTGCTGCCCCTACTGTTAATATTGTAGTGCAGTTGTTTGTGTCACAGATTGATAATGTTGTTTCTCTAACAGGTAAGATTCATGACATCAGAATTCAATGTACCCTTTACAAACGGGCCTAAATGCAAATATGGTATTCTTTAGCATGTGTTTCCACATTCTTTGTGAGTAAAGGTTACACTGAAGTCATTTTTTCAAGATATTCTGTAGCCAATCGCACAGTCTGTATTATTTTTTAGATTCCAGTATGTTTAGAATCGTTTTGTATATATCACACAAGCCCTGTACTTTTATAAATGCAGCACTATAATGGGAACAGTGTCCTTTAGCTTTGAGAATAGAAATGGGCAACAAAATTGTGTAAATGAGTAATGATCAGAACTTTACTAATTGTGGAAATGTAATTTTCTTCCTCAGATTGACAAAGTTCAGTACATCAATTCTATAAAGGATCTCCCATCCAAAGAATCATCAGTGGCTCATATGATGCTGTTTAGTGGAAATGTACAAGACGCAGAAGGGGTTCTTCTTCAAGCAGGTCTTATATACCAAGCAATCCAGGTTCATATAAACCTTTACAACTGGGACAGGTAATAACATTTGTTTTATTTATGTTATGTGTCCACATGCAATGTTGTACTGTGCAGAGGGATGGCCAGATATCAAACAGGTAATAAAACAGAAGTCTTTCTTTTTTCTTTTACATTTATACAGTTCTATTTGTTCAATACTGAATGAGCTACTTCAAAATGTTTAATACATTTAAAAGGCTAAGAATTAAGGAATTGTGCAATGCACACATTTATTAGTACTCTATGTTATTAATAAATCACACAGCAGCTTTTTTACTCATTTTGAATTCAGTAATAACGTTTTTTTTGTTTGTTTATTTTTTGGTCTTGTACATTTTTTAATTGGGGAAAGTAAATATTTCTGTGGCAAGGAAGTGGTGTGTTTGATTGAAACTATTTGCAGGCCTAGTTATAGCTTGCTTCTTTTCCTCTCCTAGGGCGCTGGAACTGGCAGTAAAACACAAGACACATGTTGACACTGTTCTAGCTCACAGGCAGAAATACTTGGAGGATTTCAGCAAAAAAGAAACCAACAAAAGATTCTTACAGTACTTGGAGGGAGTAAGTAGCTTCATTTAAAAACAGGTTTAATCCATAAATACATATCCAGCTGCAATGAATATCCTGCTTTTTAAACTGGTCAAATACAAACTCATAATATGTTATTGTTTCGGAATTATGATAATCTTTTTTTTCATTCATTCATTCATTCATTCATTCATTCATTCATTCATTCGTTTATTTATTTTATTTAGATTTTGTCTGACAGGAACATCATAATATAATTATCTGACATCACGTGAGTTATAGAAGTGAATGGTTTGTTTTAGCCATTTGGAATCCGATTCATAACACAAATCTTGTTTTTAGAAATCTTGTCTTGATTTGAAATCCATTAATTAGTAGCAAAAATATTTCATTTTTTGTATTATGTATTAACATCCAATGCAATGCAATAATTAACTTCATTGAATTACCATAGTAATTCTTAATTAATTTATATTCTGTATGTATTAAAGTATATCAGGATTCTCTGTTTTTTATTATTATTTTTATTATTATTATTTGTTAATGTTTTTACTGTATTACAGATTATTCATGCTTTGTCTTGTTCCTTTAGGTGGAAGTAGATTGGGAAAAAATTCAAGCCAAAATTGAAATGGAAATAGCTAAAGAGCGAGAAAAGGCAGCAACCACTCCAGCAGCTTCAACAGTGAGAAGCAGCATATCCACAAGACGTTAACCTGTGGTGGAATTACTCCTCGTTTCATGATATAGTGCCTGTCTTAATTTCACAGGCTACTTGGAATTACACTTAGATTCAATCTAAAATGTCAGTGTAACAATCTTAATAGCAATATGGTCTATTTCCCCTGTTGGCAAATCACAGACCATTTGCAATTTGCCCACAGTGGAAAACAAGCCTATATATACATGTGTGTGTATTTCAGATTAGAACTAATTGAGGTTGAGAACACTATGTTAAAATGCTGCAATGCTGAAAATATATTTATATTATCAAGATGTAAATTATTTAAATTGTAGTTATGTAGGATTTTACTGTGTATCATTTTATATACTGTGTATTTTTATGGTTGTATAAAACCCCATTTTGCTGTGTTACAATACATGAAATATCTTAATACAAATTTAATGCAAGCTTCTACAATAATCCGTTTTTATTTGCTCTAGAATTTAATGGGGGGGGGGGGGTGATGTAATCTTGAATATTTCAAGGTCAGAATCATTACGACATGCCCATTTCTGTCTGCTTATGCAAGAGTTATAGATGAAAAGTCACCTTCTCCCTTTTCATTTTCTACCTGTTGGACCACAGATGTTCAAAAATGGCTAAAATTAGGTTGTTTATTTTGGTGGCTCAAGACAGTTATTACCTCCAGAATATTCAGAGGTAATTCATTTTTTTTCCACCTTTTTATAAATAAATAAATCAAATAAACAACCTCCTTTTAAAACATTATTTACACTTTGATAGTAACAACAAAAACTTCTGAAGCAGAAACTTCTTTATTAGGATATTTAACTTCTGGAAGACTGACATTAAGTAGCCTGCTTGGCAAAATGCTTTATTAAAGAAAATACAGGATATTGGCACTGGTGTTTTCACTACATCTTTTCCATTCAGCGGCCGAAGGTAATAATGCAAATTCAAGGCCCTTTTCAATTGGTCTGATGGTTTAAAATAACCAAGGTTATAAAAACAGCTTCTACGACAGTGCTATGTGATTTACTGACTGGTATTTTTGACTGGAAAATATGGTTGAATTAAATAGATGGTCGTATTTGAATTATTTAAATGGTGGCTGTATATAGTTTCAACTGTTGAAAAATGCCCAGAATAGTATTTATCACATTGCATTTCTGGGGGTAGGACACTAGCTTGGTATGCAGTTAAGTCAAGAATCAGCACTTGTGTAAAACATGATTATCAATTAATTTTTAGTTTTAAAACCTATTATAACTATAAGCACCTTTCTAACAAGCTTAAATAACCTGAAAAGCAAAATGTTCAGTTACAGGTATATATTCTTACACAAACAAGTTAAAGAAGTTTAACAAATGTCAAGCACTGCAGAAGGCAATTTGTTTTGAAGCCAGTAATTGATTTTGATAGCCTTCTTAACTCTGCTCATTCCAAGGCAATGGTTCTTCATGAGCATTTAGCCTTTGCTAGGAAAATGTTTGTTTTAAAAAATGTGTAAAAAAATTCTAAATCTAAATGGACTAATATTATTAGAGTAAGCTGTACCACTTAAAGGATGAGTACAAGTGAAACAGGTTTCCAGCTTATTGTGAGAGGACTTGCAGGAATACTCCTAGTAGTGTGACTAATATATATTTGCAGGCTTATGTCACATTGCTGTACAATAGTTTATTTTTAGGCTATACCAATACTATAGGCTATGCATTTAAGTTTTGATAAGATTTATTTTTCTTATTCAGTGGATAGAAAGCTACAGTAAGTCAGGCTTTAGCAGATCTTAAATTATGTGTTTGTTTTGTTTTTAAATATGTTCATATGCAATTGTTACCTAAAAATTCTAATAAATAATAGCATAAATCTATGGATGTCACTGTAGTTCATCAGTGTGGAGTAGTGGTTAGGGCTTTGGACCCTTGACCAGAGGGTTGTGGGTTCAATCCCCGGTGAGGACACTGCTGCTGTACCCTTGAGCAAGGTACTTTACCTAGATTGCTCCAGTAAAAACCCAACTGTATAAATGGGTAAAAATAATGTGGAATCTTGTAACAATTGTAAGTCGCCCTGGATAAGGGCATCTGCTAAGAAAAAATAAAAGTGCTCAAATAAGATAAGGTTATTGCACCTGGTTAACTTAAGATCTGTACACCGTAGTCTGCATTACTATGTAATATGTTTGATTACACCGTAGGCTGCATTACTATGTTTGATTACTTTGTTACCGATACCGGTGTATGAAATATAAAGGTTATATGTATGCATTCTTTCTCATTTTATCTATCTTAAGAAGTCTGTATAATAATCGGATGTTTTCTCAGAGCAATGCTCCCAACAAGCTCATAATTTGCTGAGTTAACAGAACGGGTTACGTTACTACTGCGGTGTCGATCGATTTGCTGAGTTGCCAGGCTCTGCCTGAATAACTGCAGCTGATAAGCAGAGCTGTCCCACAATATGGAAACCAATAATCTATACCAGTACTCTACCAGAAATGTCAGTGCAGCGTGCAGTACTCCAGATCTATTCTTGAATTACACCTTTTCTATATATTAATCCTTTTTTAAAATCATTGATGGGGCGTTTAACAATGTCAGACAGCACTGGCAAATACGAATTGTGAGGATAGCATGCAGATTATACAATGTTTATAGCAAAAGCTGTCCCGCACACGTGGCTACAGCAGATAACCTTTAGAGACCTTTACTGGACACACAGAAAACGGCAAATAGTTCCTATATAGATGCATGTTGTAGTGTGTTTTACACCCATGACAAATCATTAAAATAGCAATCAGAGTAAGAGAATAAATGATTTTGTGCAGCAATGCAAATTGTCATCCAATAATTTATTTGATAGTTTATCTGCGCATAAGATGCCTGTTATGCACTGAAATAAATGATACAGAACCGATCAAAGTCTTTATAAACATCAGCTTTAAACAGGCGTGCCACAGCATCCCTTAAACAAATGTCCATTACATATTGCGTAATTTCAATTTTTTTTTTATATGTGTTTTAAATTATGTTTTAAAAAAAAAAATGCACTTAAACCGAGCTCCAGGAAGTTCTGATGGCACTGGAAGTGTACAAGCTTTCTTCCCTTTGCTCTGCCGGTACCGGCACATTAAGCTCTGCAGAAACTAGCAAATCATCATCCGAGCGGTCTCTGTCCACCTGCATTGTTTCCTCATATGTAGGAAGATATTTCACTTCATCATACGCCGGTAGTTGCAGGACAGGGGAAATGAAGTATCCAGCATGGAGCTCTGGGAATCGGTCGATCAGAAAATCCTGAGAAGCAGTGGTGTGACCGTTTAATAAAGATGGGTCATCTGGTCTGTCCTGGTGTCTTCGGGGTCTTGGGCAAATTATCCTCTGCACGAAATAACCCATAGCAAATAAAAGCAAGAGGATTAAAATCCCGGATAATTTCCTCGTTATCCAGGCAACGCTGTCAATGAAAGTGTGTAAAGGCTGTTTGCAGCATCTGATCTGTGGGCTGGTGGTATTCCCAAACACACAGCATCCCTGGTTTTCTTCACATGTTATATCCCCGCAGGTCCTCAATGCTTGGCAAGTCTGATAGTACAGAATTAGAAAAGTACAATGCAGTGATACATGGGTTGAGAAATGAACCATTCTCTAGTTTTAGTTTTTTTGTAATTGTTTTCTCGGTGCTCCTGAGTAGTACAGTAGCAATCAAACACACAGGCAGATCGTTTACATCAGACTACCGTATTTGGTAATGCGCTGAAAGAAGTAGCACCGGGTAGAAGCTGTTTTCCTCGTTTGATTGCAGCGTGGAAACGAGCTCGCTCTGTTATCTGGATTCTTACATCACGATGATGCAAGCGTTCTCTAAAATAACCCCTTTGGCGGGTTACGCTGCTGCTTTGAATCTAGGTTGTAAAGCGTGAACGATATAACAATAATAAACCCTCTAATGCAGCCAATATGTCCTTTTTCTTGAATCCCAACACTTTAAACTAAGATTTAGTTACTATCCAATTTAAAATTCCCAGTTAAACTACCGATTTAGTTGAAGTTATAGCCTTGGTTATCTGTTGTAGCTGATCCTAAATGAACGCTATAGCGGAACAGAATGCAAACGACAATAGTTCATTTTTCTAATTAAAAATGTACAGTGTCTGCTTGGTGGTTTTTAATTAATTTTCTAATACGTCGCTTTGTCCATTAGGGCTCCAGACTCAAACGTGTGAAAGAATCCTGCAAAATTTCTCAGTTCCAGCATGTCTACAACAGCACGGTTAAAGAAACTTATTATTATTATTATTGTTATTATTATCGTCTTCTTGTTGATGATAATAAGCAACGGTGTTTAAAGAACATGCAGTAGGGCTGCTATACCACATGTGATATACTGCATTTATAGCTATTGTGTTAGATAAAGGGCACACAAACAGTAATTCATGAATTAATAATAGTAACCTTTAGTATTCCATTTATGTTGAAGGTCATTTTAGTTAAATCAATTTCCATGTCAGATATCTGCTTATACGGTTCTAACCTCTTTGCCCCTTTATGCCATATTGATATTGTTTCCCTGCCATCAGTTAATGTGGGAATGCCTCAACGATTTATTCCATAAAAGCTGCACCGTTGTGTTTTTTTCAGCCAGTGCAGTGCTGTTTTATGGAGAGCAGTAACAAGCATCCTAAATTTCAAATCTATATTCTCGGTCACTGTATTTACACATGACATTGAGACCTAACGGCTTTGGACTCATATGGTATTTAAAGCAAAATACACTTTAATACTTTTAAAAGAAAGAACTGCATCTACTGATTTCTGTACTGGTTAACCCTGAGCACTGAAAATCAACTAGGAAACTATAAAGGCTATCGAGGCTGTTTTCGAAAGCAGTTTATGGATGTTAAATTAAAGCTACTCTCCTTGGTGCTGAAATGTACTGCGCACGCCCAACCGCACTAGCATCACTAAACAATGCTAGCCACTGCCTTTATAACAACTGCTGTGACTGATATTGTCCATTCGAGAAACATCTTGTAGCATTAACTACGGGTGATCTTCAGCTCTATTGTACCGTACTACCCACCTGCCAGCGCCCTCTCTGGGAACTATGCTTCATTTCAATTGGTACTATATATCTTGCAGACTTCTCTTTAGCCCTCTTCTCAGTAGGCCTACGGTGCGTATTTAATTGCTCTTCTACGTTAACTTTTTTTTTCTGTGAGCTTGTAAGACTGATAAGGTCTGATCTGCTTCACTTATTTTTTTTATTTGATTTTAATAATAACCCGTTTCCCCCAAACACCCCTACAAACTCCACCCACTGGCAATTATAATAGCCAAAATCATTTACGAGACCAAAGTAGTGTGAATTTTTAGTATCGGACAAACTACAGTGCTTTCTAGTTGAAACTCAACCAAGTGGGTTCGTTTTGGTGTTGTTGATGCCTTTTTTAAGGCACCACTAAGACATCACGTTTATCTGATCCGAAATGAAAAAAAAAAAAAAATGAATACGCAGATGCACATAAAATAAAACACATCCCTGATACCATATATAAACAACACCTCTTTTGAGTTCAGTCCAGTCCATACACTAAAAGAACGTGCTTGGGGCTGCTAATGTATATTGAACCTTTTTTCCCCAGCTATCTCTTGTTTTGTTTGAGTTATACAGAACCATTCTTATTTACTGAAAGTGATTTATAGAATGGCTTTTAAATATAACTATTTGATCCAATCAAATTCTCACAATGGTTAATATTTTGGAGAACACATTATTACACATTATCCACCCATTTGCAAAAAATACATATTCTTCCTGTTTTTTTAGGTTCCCAGAATCAGGGTTTTGTAGCTGTATCTTGGACTTGTTTATTCATTTTGTGACAAATGCAGTAAAACAGATAATAGCATTATTAAATAACTTTACCCATCAATTATAATTTTAAGCATTTCTGCTTATTATTATTATTTCTTAGCAGACGCCCTTATCCAGGGCGACTTACATTTGTTACAAGATATCAGATTATTTTTTACATACAATTACCCATTTATACAGTTGGGTTTTTACTGGAGCAATCTAGGTAAAGTACCTTGCTCAAGGATACAGCAGCAGTGTCCCCCAGCTGGGATTGAACCCACAACCCTCTGGTCAGTCCAGAGCCCTATCCACTACTCCACACTGCTGCCCTAGCAATCAGTTTTCATTGCAATGTGTCCAGACATCATAAGGCTAATGGCATTTTACAATATTTACAAACCACAATACCATTAACACTATTTAAGTGTAATGGGCCATAAAAACGGTGTTAATGCCTCTTAGTATTTACTGGCTTTGAGAAACATGAACATGAAACAATTAGTTTCCAAAAGAAAACAACATATGAATTGTGTATAGTATTATTGTGACAGGTTCGTGAAATTGTAGTTTTGGAAATTGAAATTGTAGTGACATCATACCAAGGCACAAGCAGGCAATGGGGCTAGGCCACCACTGTTTACATAACTCAAGTAGGGCCCTTGGATTACCAAGGTTACGAAAATCAAAAATCCCAAAGTGCATGTGAGCCTCTTTAGGGTAGTCCTGTGTGTAAAATAGAACCCTAGTCCAATGACTGAATGAAGCTGGTATTAAGTCCCACAGCTGGTTAGATTGTATTTCCCCGAACCGATCCAAAATAAAAAATATAAGGTTATGAATTATATAACTGTGAGGAACTGATGCATATCCATTTCTAAAAGCATTACATATGTTTAAACTATCCCCAATCAAATTATGATTGCATTATTATTAGGTTGGGGAGCAATAAAGGGGAACACATCTGGAGAAATGGCCTTTTCACAGCTGAATGAGGTCTTTTATCTGCTTGTGCATAGCTAGTTTGAATAATCGGGCACATATGCTCTGAAGCCATGCATGCAACGTAAATTTGTGAACACTGCATTAATCCACTGCACCATCAATAAAACGTTTGCTGTATGTCAAACCCAAATGTCTAGTTAGTACTGTTAGGAGTAGACTCACTGTTCATTATGTGAACAAACCGTTTGCAGTGTTTCCATCCAAGGCTGAGGGCTCTTTTCTTACAGATATGCATTTTTTTTTTTTAAAGGGCTTATCATAAGAGATGATCCCAGAGACACATTACGCCTCCTGGGATTGTTAGACATGTTTTTTCTTTTTTCTAAATCCACCACAAAGCTGGCAGAGACTGATAAATGACTAAAGAGTTGTTTATTCCAGATGGTTTGTGATGCAGGAACTGAAAAGTATAAGCTTCCTGGAAAAAGCAGCTCTATCTATCTTTGTGATAAAAAAAAGACAAAACAAATGAAATAGTGTGTATTAAGCACATCATATAAAGCCTGCTGTGGAGAAACAGTGGTATAGGGAACCACCTTCCTGGATTGGTAATGTCCTTTAAGGGTTTAAAGTACTTGAGGTGGTCAAAAGCAGAACTAAAGCTAAGCAAGAACCTTTTACTGGTTTGCTAACGTGAGTGACTCAATCAATTTCACCATGCTGAGAAACTAAATAAATGCTTCATATTCTTATTTCTGTAGATAATGCATCTTTCATAAACAATGTGTTATATGGTAATACAACTCAGCAGTGTAAAGCACCTGAAACCCGTCTTCTGTGGAAATACAGCTGGCACCCATGAGTGTAACCATTAACCTGACCCCCTGCAACACTCTGCCCCCAGTAATAGATATCACATTTGCTCTGTGTTATTTGGTATCTTATTGTAGTATTTATTACATCCACTATGGAAAGTGGATGTCATAAATAGGCATTTTATTATGAGGCTGTGTGGTCCAGTGGTTAAAGAAAAGGGCTTGTAACCAGGAGGTCCCCAGTTCAAATACCACCTCAGCCACTGACTCATTGTGTGACCCTGAGCAAGTCACTTAACCTCCTTGTGCTCCGTCTTTTGGGTGAGACGTAATTGTAAGTGACTCTGCAGCTGATGCATAGTTCACACACCCTAGTCTCTGTAAGTCGCCTTGGATAAAGGCATCTGCTAAATAAATAAAGAGTGTTGCGGGGGGAAAGGTTTTTAACTGGTTGTTGACACCATCGTTTATACCAAGTTAAATGTATCTGTAGGCCTTGTCAATGGCAGGCTGGCAGAACTAATCCGATTTCATTGATATGGGGGAAACACATAGTGGGCCTGTTATTCATCGGGGCTATTTAATCAAAACACAAAAACACAGGAAAACATGCACGATACTTGACATGTGATAAGCTCTTAATTTAATTTAATTTAATTGAACAAACTCTACCAACATTTAAAAAAAATACCTTTGCTTTTAATCCCAAGAGCCATAGAGATTATGAGAAGCATATTAAAATAATGAGTAATATGGTATGCTAAATATTAAATGATGTAACTTCTCTTGTGGGGTAAAACCACATGAAAAGAACATTTCTGTTAGGAAAAAAAAGATGATGAACTACAAAAAAGTAAATTCTGTGAATGGAAAACTCCCAGACCACTAGTATTTTACACCCACTTGCATTCATTCCTCTTATCTGAAGACTTGCTCTTTACTTTCCTGCTGAGTGCAGTCGCTGGTGACAGATGTGTTGAGTGCTTCTACTTAAAAGTTTCCACCAGCTTCTTATCAGTTTGTAACTGTTTAAATGAGTCATACCCAGCAAACCTTCACCAGAATGGCTGTGCTTGTTGAATTTTTGATTGATCGAATTGAAGTGTATATGTAACTAGTTTCTGCTTTAGTCTTTATGCGCTTTCCTGCACAGCATTTTGCAATGTGCTCCCACAAGAATATCACCAATTAAGCAACCTGCAATGCATCTGACCCCAGCATCCAATCACACTGAAATTACGTGACCTGCTTTTAAAAGGATGCCAAAAGGAATGTGTGGTTTACATGCACTATGCAAGTGTGTAGACAGTTGGAAAACACTCTGGAATCAAGTGAGAAACCAGGAGTGTGCAGATGGGAATACAGCTTTCTTATATACACCAAGTTTTTAACCCTGAGGAACACTACTTGGTATGGGCGTGAAATACTGGAGCTGTCTAAACTAATACGACCTTCTTGTCATTTAGATTCACTTTGTATTACTGACTAGTAATGAAGAAAATCATTAACCCTGCCACTGGCTCGGCTCGGCTCTGAGACAGATTCAGATGTGTTGTGAGGCCAAAGTTTCATGGTTTGTTTCTTGCTCGACTCGACAAATAGCCAGTGGAGAAGCACCTGTACCCGTACCGTACCGAGCCATCACGGGTCGGGTGTGCTAGTGGAAAAGGGGTATAAGACACAGTACTCGGAATCATATCAATCCACCTTTGACCTTTTCCTTGAGTAAGACTGACACCTTAGGACCAAAGTGAGTCAGCTTGTCTTCTTATGAAAAAAGACTTCACATTAGTCGATCACCATTTCTTACTGTATGTACCTGTTTCTATCTAGATCCACACAGCGTAAATCCGCATCCTTCTTTACTGCTTCATGCACAGCTGTGCAGTACAGTTCATGTGAGATTGTTCTGGGATAAACAGCTCATTACAAATGAGTGTTAACGGTTTAAGTATTTTCTCATAGATGTTTTTACTTGAGAAGAAACTAATACAAAAAAACATGTTGAAATCTTTAAGGTAATTTAACAAGGAAAACTATTAAGGCAAATTAAGTGAGCACTGGGGAGACTTCCTTCACCAGAAATATTTCTTCATTTTTTCAGTTACCAGTAGATAAAATCTAAGGCAAATATGTATCACAATTATTTACTGTACACTGAAGGAATGTAACATATGAAAGACAGATGTAGGGAATAATTATTTGAAACATAATGGTGATGAGGTGTCTTAATTCCAATTTGATGTAAGAATAAAAATAAATAAAAATGTGATTGATGATTGATTTAAACAAGTAGTCCTGTGATAATTGACAAATAAGCTGGTGTTTTAGATAGCGAAAACGCTCCAAAACACAATGCCATTGGACTGTGAACTTTCTCATCAGGCAGTAATTGTTTTGAAATAACCATCAGACTTGAAAAGATGATTTAACTCTTTAGGATTTACAGCCAACCCCAAACTCTGACCTTTCTGGTTACCTACTAGTTAAATTTAGAAACAGCTCTGCTTTCCCACTGAATTTCTCAGAAATATTTTTGTATCCACCCACAGAGAGGCGATGAATCACAGACCAGAGGGAGGAGAGGGTCTCCCAGCCAGACCTGATGCAGTGTCTGTGTGCTGCCACCCACCACAGTCATTGTTCACTGCGGTTGGCTGGCCACTTTCAACTGAGTGGAAAAATTCCCTTTGGGCTTAGCCTTTCAAAGGATGGAAATATGCTGCACATTTACTCTTTTTTTAATTACATTTTTTATTTAAATCACTACGTGTCATTTTCCAGAAAATACAGTCAGATTAGTTGAATGTAGGAAAGGTATTCTTACACAAAAGCATTTGAATGTTACAGTAATGTACGCCTACTAATATAATACGGGAGACATGTGATTAACATATTTTTAGTTTTTCTCTATATGTGTGATATGAAAATAACCAAATGGTATTTGTGTAGGTATCATGTCCCAGATAGATCTTAATAGCGTAAATGTAATTTCATATACAATTGGCATGTGTTTCTTATTGGTGGTAACATTGATTTTTATTGTGTGTGTGTGTTAATGTTGCATCTAAGTGCAACACCAGATACTATATACACAACAATAGAAAAAAAAACAGTAGTCTTGCATAAATCAAAGTTTAATTTGGTGTAATATTTGCTCAAATGCCCAGTGGGTGTTAACTTAATTTCTTGTCAAGTGGAGAGTTGATTGAACTTCAATCCTTATTTATTTTTTAAATAAAATTGGTTAGAACAATAATAAAACATAAAGACACCCAGAAGTAGGCAGTTGATACCATGTCATTAAAACAAATTGTAACCGCTGTGCCAACAATTCTAACAATTCTCTGTGTATGTGTTCTGATCTTACAGGTATCTGATGAATGCTTGAGAGTCTTGTTTGGGCATTTTGATTTCAAGAACCGTTAATTAAAGTGAATGCATTGAGGTGCATTCAAAGAAACACCAGCATGTTTATTATAAAACAAGCAGTGAACACACGTGACCCAGGGGAGTGTTCTGTGACCCCATGCAGTGCTCAGTTCTACCTCTGACCTGCATCTTTAAGCAGTGTCAAGCATTTTCAATCATCATTATATTCACTGCTGACCTCAGGAACCATTGGGACAAGATGAAGTATGGGGGTCTCAGCCTACCTCGTGGTGTAAATATGTGCACCCTATTTACTACACCACTACAGTACGTAGTCATTTACACTGTGTCCTAATGCATACTTGCCAAGGTGGTAGTGTATACTCAGACATAAGTGCCCATCTTTTCCAGCAGGCTGCCAGGGACAGAAGTCACAGCCTGCATGTCTAGAAGTCAAAATTGTGTTGTCAGTTCAAGGTTACACCTAAATACTGCAGAGTGGGACTCATGAGAGAGTTAAAAGTCCCTGCTGTGCATTGACTGGTGAAACGGAACCGATCGGTACTCTCCTTTGACACGTTTTTTTAAATTTTATTTATTTTATTAAAAAGCCGGTGCTCGACTCAAGCAGGTGCCTCAACCATGTGTTATTGATTTATTTTATTTTATTCACTGTGCCTGATAAGCTTTCTGCTGTTTTAATGCGTCTTAACAAAACTCTTGCCAAGATAGGTGGGGGGAACATTTCTGAACTATCAGCAGTACTTTGCTCACATCCATTCTACTCTCGTGAGACCCCTGGTGCCTAGGGTAGGCATTTTGTATTGGCCAATATACTCTATGGTGGTGGGGGTATGGATTTTACAGTAGAATGGAAACACATTATGAATTGAAGTCTGTTCTACCCACAGTACACCTGTTTAAACAGCTTCCAAAAGTGTCCAAAAGTGTCTGAAAGTCAAGTCACAGAAGCCTAATATCCCTTATTAAAGTACCATGGTAATTTAGCAGTCTGCTTGTGTTTGACATTTATTGTTTGGGTATGAGCTAGCAGATCTTTGAGCAGTGGTGCATTTCCATTCAAATGGGCTTTGAATGACTGAATTGATCAGCTGACTGTTGAGATCAGGTAATAAAAACAGACATTACAACATGGGGTAGGCTACTATTCATTTTATTCCTAAGATGGGTATTGTCTAGTAATTGATTTGTACATCTATAAACTCATTTGGATCTAACTGGAGCCTGGCTTAATGACCCTAGAAAATAGCATAGCAAAGCAATACATCTGTTGAAGTCGAAAGCTGATGAAATTAAACAACAAAGGATGACACGTACAATTTAACTACAGTATTGTACTCTGGATCAGGCAGAGCTGCTTTCTATCACCTCTGTATTTGAAAAATAAAAATAATAACCAAGTATCCTTCTAGAAATTGTAATTATGTGGGCCACCTTTGTGCTTTCCCTCAATTCCCCTTTTCGGTTCAGAATGGTAATTATTAAGAGCTATTCATACAGGGCAGGCTTTTGTGCATTCATGCTTATTTACCAAGGGATCTTGTCCCCATGCTGAGATGGGAAAACATTTCTGCATGAGGGAATGAGGGCAGAACGCATGGGTCAGCAGTCCAGCTCTTGTTTGACATGCTCTATCAATTCCACTGAGGCCATGTAAAGGCAGGTAGGCAGGATACAGGCCATGCAAAGGCAGGCAGGCAGGCAGGATACACTATAGCTTAACAAATAACTTGAACCAAGAAATGCTTTGAAATGCCCCCCCCCCCCCCCCTTCTCTTTTCCTTGTGAAAAGAAAGCAAAGGACAGACTAATTACTATAGTTGTATAGATAGTGTTATTGTTCTTTTTGAAAAGGTATTGTGGTCTAGTGATTAACATGTGAACATGCAGTGCAATTTCTGCAGCTGCGCAGTGTTTAAAGCCTCAGAGGCAAGCTGTAAGAGTTGTCTTAAGTGCACTGGAAAACAATGCACGTTTAAAATTAAATTTGGTTCCTGGTTGAAAAACCATGAGTCTAAAAAAACATGCATAGTGAGACATCTTGTGGCCAATATAGGTAATTACAAGTGTGCCGAGAGAGGGAGGAACCTAACTAAAACATGAATTTAGATTAACAAACTGTCAGATGCCTAATTTAATAGATCAGATTTGTACAGGCGTTACCGTTCACACTGATAGCTACATTACTTTAATGATGATGTTACTTATTGAATGATTTTAAGCACTGCACTAATTGAGTTTAAATTACATTTAGCAGATTAAATTTAATCCCATGCCTTCAGAAGTGAAAGGCTAGTGTATTAACCCACAGCATCACCTAGACATTTTAGGGGAGTGATATAACCAAGGGTTTTAAAATCAATTGTCTTACCTTCTATCCTAAAAACGCTTACCATGAGTGGATTGCAATTTGAGTTTATATATATATATTTAGCATGCCTGCAAATAACACCATTATCAATATTGCAGATACAGTAGCAAGAGCCCTTGTTTAAAATTCAAATGACCGAAACGTGCTGGACTAAACTGGCATAGTTGTTTCAAGATGCTATCATGCTGACTCAAGAAATATAATACACCCACCTGATGGCTATCCAGCAAGAACAAAGCAGTAGGCCTACTGTAGCTGTAATTTTCAGCAAGGGGTCATGTCGCAGTTAGAAATGTGCCCAAAAAGACACATGGTAACCAATTACATCACGATAAATATGCTGTTGTTCAGAGGCCAGTATTATTTCACATGCATTTTATTTATATTAAATAAATAAGTAAATAAATCACCAGGAAAAACTCACTGAAATGCATCAGAGGACAAGGGTAGCATGCTTGCCCTGTATGGTGAATCATTTTGTGTCTGAAATATGATCTAGGGAGGAGCGAGACCATCTACTGGGTGTGCAAGATGACATAAAGGCCGTTTATTTTAACATGTCACAAATCAACAATTATACATATACATAAAAGTTCCTCATGCTTTCTGCTCTCGACTGGAACGATATGTTGTACAATGCCATGCATTGATAGTCAGTATTGACGTATTACTCTTCTTTCCTGCTTTTGTGAAAGCGAAAGACATGTTACTACTTTTTTATATAAAAAAAGGAAGTAACGTTTTTTGGGCGGGATTTCCACTACTATATATATATATATATCAATTTCAGTTAAATTATTTCACATATTTAGTGTTTCCATGCACCTGAAGTACAACTGTTTTGTCACCATGCAAGATTTTGGATTTTGCACAAGCTATTTTATATATTATTTATTGCACCTGAAAGGACGCTCATATATATGTATATTGTTTTTAAGGGAACACGGTAATACGCGTGCACACTGAGAATAAACAGGAGTTACACCTCAGACTGTTTGCTCATTGTATTAAAACGTTGGAAGTGCTGCTCTGCCGAGTGACGTTGGCTTCTGCAGGTGTGCGGTATTGTTCAGCAACATGCAGCGTTTATACAGCAAGCTTCACGATTAAAACAAGAGAACAAGCAAACAAACAACACACAGAAGTGAAAGTTACACAAAATGGTCGCAGACATGACCAGCTTTGAGGATATGAAAAAACTTGAAGCAAGGTAAGTTTCGCAGAATATCTTAAATATATATATTTTAAAGCTCCTAGAAAATAAAAAGAGACGATCGGTATATACTGTAACGTTACACTGAATACTAACTGGTGATGATCAATTTGCTCTGCATGTACACCTTGTAGTTTTGATAATAATAGAGACCACATTAAAGAATTGTAAAACTTGCTTTTTTTTGTAAAAAATACGTTTTTTTTTATGCCGACCTCTTTTTATTTATTTGCTTAGAGAAGCGTGAATTTGAAACCTAGTATTAAAGGCGCCATGTTTCCATTGTTTGATAAGCACCGTGAAAAAAAATTATTACACTGTAAATTGTGCAATATAATTAAAAATGCTATTAACTTAAAGGAATAGAGTCAATAATATTTTCAATTATTAAAAACAACGTATAGATATATTTTTTATTTATTTTTATTCTTTGCTATGTGCTAGTCGGGCTACGGATCTGTCTAGATGTAAGGTTTTGTTTAACTATCTCAACCATATTTATAAGCTACATACACCGAATGTTACAGCATCGTTTCTGTTTACAATGTGTCACATTTACTATACTGTGACTCAACATTTCTAGCCCAGGCTTTGAGTCAATGGTGCCCTGCAGTCTTCTGGCAGAATGTGACACATTTTAAATGATTCGATTATTTCAGACAGTGCTCACACACATACATTAATGTACACAAGGGTGGCTTTGGCATAAATAAAGATAATTTATTTTTCAGTAATTAGCACACCTCTGAAAAAATATCACGAACTTGGATGCGAATGAGCGCTGTATGTCTTTCAGGAAGTTAGTATGCTGATCTAGGCAGGAATCCCTACTGCATTTGGTTGTTAGTGCTGTTTTTCAGAAAGAGAGTTCCTGTTGTGTTCACCACACTCAGCCTCCAGCTCAGGTCAAGTTTTCACTTGCAAATAAAGGCCTGTGCCAGCAGCAGCTGTATTTCTGTAGAGGACCTAGAGATAAAGTCACCTTAGCAACAATGTGTATTTATAGGCTAATTAAGAAGAGAAAAAGAAACATAACCATAACATTGCTGTTCAACCTGTTCCTTATGTTTTGTATAGATAAGCAGTTATGAAACCAAAACACAAATGTTATGCATTTGATAAGGAAAATAAGAGTAAAGAAAATAGTGTAATATAATGAATCGCTGATGGTCACACAGGTGACTTTTTTGTGTCTGTTTTCAATACCTATTATAAGACGGTTGGATGGACTGTGCCATTTACTTCTACAGGATTACATAATTGAATAGGTCGTGATAAACCAGATGCCATAAAGGCTAACCCTTTTGTTATAAATCTCTGTACAGCTCAGACTCCAGCCTCCTCTGAATAAAACTGACTAACCTGCACTTTCAAAGTTACCTGATTATATCTAGATACTGTACTTGGATATGACATTCATTCTAGTATGAAAATAACACCTCCTTTGCTGGTATAAACAGGCCTTTGCTGAGGTCTTTGGTTTTTAGCAGGGGCCATTGTTTCCTTGCACTCTCCAAACTCTAGCAGGCAAAGCTGTATTAAAGACCACCACTACAGAAGGACCTGCTGTGTCTGTCTGTGTGTATTTCCCATGTTAAATCGGCACACTATAAGACCAAGGTAGTTCCTTGGATGGTCATAGTAAAAAGACTTCACTAGATCATTTACATTTTATCTTAGAATAAAATGCCTTCCTGAACCTTATTTTCAGCTGTTTTTTTGTTGGTGTTTGTTTGTTTGTGATCCACTATCAGAGTTTATTTTTTCGCTGTTTTTTCCCCCCCTAGATTTATCACAAGATGTCTGACTATTGTGTGTTTATGAATAATATACTTGTATTGTATTCTGCGCGCTCCATGGTCTATTGAATGGAGTCTGGAGCCTTGCCATTTCTCTACAGGTTTGGAGTACTGTGTTTTAAGCCTGTTTGACTGGTTTTCTCCATGAAAGCAGAATATTGAACATAAACATTATAGTCCTATAAAAAGATTCAGACAAGGAAATAATAAAGCAAATTTCATGTTTAATGAGGAATAGAAACTGTATAGATGTAGCACATATTGACCTAAATAGATGAGAACACTTTTTTTCTTTTTTTTAAGTAGTCTACTATTTAGGAACATGGCACTACTGTGACTGCATGAAACTATAGTGAAAAGGATAACTAAACAAAATGCATTATATTATACAAGAACAGCGATAAATAGAATAGAAAAAACCTAAAAAAGCTAATTAAAAAAAAGCATAATATCAACAAGCCTAACTTAACAAAATGGTGTTTAAAAATAAATAAATAAATAAATAAATAAATAATTACATTAGATTTAAGAGGCCATTAACCAAAGGCCTTTTTTACTTGGCCACTTTTGTAGGTCTCACATCAATATATGCTTCATCCCTTTTTTCAATGTAGCAGTTGTACATAGCACATTCTAGTAGCATAGTAATGCCTAAGTATTTACATGGTACTAGATGTGTAATTACTGTTCTGGTAATTTAAAAAAAAGGCTACAATATGTTTTATAGTGTTGGTACATTTTTATGAACGTATAAACGCTATGGCATGTAGTAGTTTAAAAAGTATCTGTCTGTGAATAGATATACATATAAACACAGACACACTTTTTTCTTTGTTATATATACTAACAGTAGACCGTTTGCATGACAACGAGGACGGGATTCTAAGCACTTTGTTGCTTTCCTCTCTGTGTGTTTTAATATTTTTCTGCATTCCAATAACAGCAACAGCATCGCCGTGTCTTTTAATCGAAGATTCTTGAAAAACTCAGGCAAGATACCAAGGTAAAAACAAAGACTGTTTTGCAATTAACAGCTTTTTCTGAGTTTAATTATGAAACAGTATCATTAAATTTGTCACCTGACTAAAAATAAACCCCCTAAACTTCAAGCCCTACTTGTGTGTGTTCACATCTACTTTGTTCCAAAATACTTGTTTTATTTCTTAGCAATATGGACCTCTGTTAATATGTGGCATAACACATTATTTCAAAATAAAATACAGTGTTATGGTGGGATACTATTGTATTCATTTCCAATATTCAATGCGCTGCTAGGAACTGTAACCAAACTATTCGAATAGCATTAGTGTTTACGCATTACGCCCGACTAAACATGAAACGGTACTTCAGTGTGGAGGCTAAAAGTTTGTAGTGTGGACAAGGCCTAAAAGTAAATATCCTTAATATTGCTGGCAAAGCCACATATGTGGCGTATTGCTGCCACCTACAGGACTGGAGTCTAACTTAATCAGTGCTGTTATATTGCAGAACAGTTTTTTTTTTTTTTTAAACAAGCAAGTAGTTTACGGTCATTGCTGCAGTGTAATAGATTACTGTGAATATGCATGTCTGCATCCCTTTCCATTCCGTGTGTCCCGTGAACGCAAGACAGAATATTTTTCTGTCCAATGGATTTATTTTGCATCTAGGAACCCAATTTTTTCATTAACGCGACCTCTGCTATGTAGTGCCTGTTTTTCAATAACAAAGTCTTGTTCATGTTTACATGCTTGTGGTCAGCTCAATTTGTTTACTGAAGTCTTTGCATAGTTTTTTTTATACATATGCTGCATTTCCTGTTTAAAGTTCTGCAAATTAAGAGTTTTACAAATAACTGAAACCTTGAATGCATTAATGTGTGTCTGTGAACGGTTTTCTGACTGATAGGTACACGTGAATAGGGCTATGAACTAAAAGAAAGAACGTCACTAGGACATATCTCTTTTCATTATGGAGAAGATCTGTAAGCACATTGCGCCTTCAGTCTTCTGCAGGGTGTACATCTTGTCAAGCACGCAGACCAAGACCTCAGTCGCACATTTCAGTTTGTATGCATATTTTATTTTCTAATTTATTGTCATGAATGTCATTTGCCTTTTTTTTTATCTGTACATATTACATTTAGTAGTACTCAAGAGAAGAAAAGAAACTTAGAGTTCTGCTGGTTTATTATTGCACTGTAGAAGTGATATACAGTCCACACTGAAGTTATACAGCACAACCGAACATGGGCCGAGGAAGACTTTAATAGAAAGATTTCAATTGGTTTAAAGAGAACTATTGCTGGTACAGTAGTGACTTGACCACCAGTCTGATTTAGCTTCTAGATACAGCATTGTTTCTGTTGATCACAGTCACACAAGCGACCCTTGTTTTTCTGCATACTTTCTCTATATAAGAGCATAGCTCGATAACTATGAACAATATGAAAAAACTACAATATGTACTACATGTAAAACGCATGCAGTCTTTACAGCATCAGCAGTCAAGTTGTATATAATTTGAAGCACTGACAATAGCCAGAGAGTATATTGATGCAATATTAAACAAAGTTACGAAACCCACAGACGGCTATCAACTAATTCAATAGGAGAATATATCCTTCTGTCAAATTATTCAGATGCTTATCTTCCAGCATTATTTGAAGCCTATTTATGGAAAATTCAGTCAGTTTAAAAAGCTTTTGAGTTACACATGATTTACTTGAAAACATGCTTTCTCTTTTAACTGGACCCTGTGTGTACTGGTTTACAGTAAATCACTTGAGCTGTATATGAATATTAGGATTGAATCACTCTTCAGTTTGTGGTGAACCATGTTTCTACAGTGAATGCCCTTTACATTGCATTTGAGCAAGTAATAAAATACCAATGACACTGAAGTTAAAATAAACTTCCCTGATCTTCATGGTTTTCAAGACCTTTATGCATAAACCACATTATGTTTCCTTTGTATTTAATTTAAGGTCTCTCAACTCGAGTGATCGATCATAATCAGAATCTGATATTCGTTGTGGTTTGTCAGTCTTGGTATTCTTTACACTTTGTAGAGTGAAAGCTGGATATGTTTTTGCACATAAAGTAATGAAAACTTCCCCATGTACCTTCCTCGCAATTCATATAACTCAGAACAGCACAAAAGGCCACCTGTGAGCCTGGGAAGGTTCACACTGTGGTTTAGTGGTGATGTGTGTGGCTTACACATAGAAACCGGTCACTTTAACAACCACTAGTTGATGCAGGGCTTTTGGGAGGGGGGATTAAGCCCCTTGCCCAAATAGTATTGTATGTCCTGAAAATGAGTATTTAAAACACAAAGCTTTTCTCTTCCTGTTCTTTATTGCGCGCCGGTCTGGGATAATCTTTACCGGAGGGATTGCTCACAGGAAGCAAGCAATTGTTACAGGCTGGAAGAAAACTGCCTTGTTTTTAGGTGAATTTCCGTACATCTGCAGGGAACTGTTCTTTGTTGATTTGGTCCACAGGTGCTTTAAACTCAATCTCAACCACGTTTCCACGGGCAGGGTAGAATTTTGCAATGTTTACAGCTAAAGTCACAGGACACTGCATGCAAGATAACATGCTTAACCTTTGTGAAATATCCTTTCGTAGATGATTGTGTTCCCAAACACGGAAACATTGCCACATCGCCCGCATTTTCAGTTGCCCACCCCAATGACTCTACCGATACTTCACTGTGATCATTTGCATATAGATGCACATTATGTCACTTTCAATTGCAAAACTGTTTTTTTTATTTTTATTTTTTAGTGGCGACGTCTCACCATCAGAGCAAAAAGGTAAGATTAACAGAAGTATTTCTGCCCTAAAACACAGAGAGGGAGTTTGATTATATGTACAAACTCTATGTTTACTTGTCTGATAGGGTCATATAACGTCTTGAATCTTGTTATCCTTGTGATAAAATATACAGTATAACACAATGCAGTTATATTATCACAGGATAATGAATAAAAAGACTCTTAGGCAAAGCCCCTCAAAATGTATACTCTTCTTCACGATATTATTATAGTTACATGTTCATTCCTTGGCAAGTCAGAAGTTGCTTGAGTAGTCTGCAACCCAACAGCTCCAGAGTCTTTCAAATAAATTTCATTAAGTCTGAATTATCCCACTGTGTCCACTAGATGTCGGTGTGTGAACATTTTTTTTTTTTTCATGTTCACAGTTCTCATACACGCAGTACCAAAAACAGATAAGGGCAGTTTATTTTATGAAATACGGAGAAAATACATTTCTTGACATGTGCAAGTACATCCCACACACACAAAAATCTCCCAATGAAAGAAACGTGGTTAGGCTTTCTACGACTGACTAAAATACAATTATAAAATGTATTGTATGACCACACTCACATACAATGTAATACAATTTTCTGGAAAAAAACTAAAATAAAATATTCCAAGATAAATGGGTATCCAGAAAGAATATTCATATAAGTCACAAAATATTATGCTTATACCAATTTATTTAAATTTTCACCCAAATAGCAAGCCATTTTTTTCCAACAGGAATGTGATTGTTATCTGACTAGTATTTGCTAATAATAAGTAGATTATTATTAAAATATTATTTACAGATCCTAACCCTAATATAGGGGTCTTGTACTATATACACTAGGAATTTGGGTCTGACAAACCAGAATTTATTTTAAAAAAGGATCTCCGATAGCCTAGACATGACAGTGAAGACCAGGGACCTAATTCAGTGTTAAAGATAGTCCCTTTGACTGTGCAAAGACCCCATTGCTTTGGGAACTTAAAACTTGCACATGAGCTGTGAATGTGGTGTAGAATAAATTGATGAGACAGAAAGGCCACTGAGGGTCAGATTAAAGGATGTGTCAGGGCAGAAAAAGCACTGCTTCCGTTCCTCTGAAAAGAACCACTGCCCAGCTGACATAACAAAAGCAGCTCTTTCTGATACAAATTAGCAAGAGTATTGCATGTCCGTGCTGCATTGGACACATTGCACAGAACAGCATCGCTCTGAATGTACAGGAGACATCTTTTGCACTACAGAAACTAAAAGTGAACCTGTGCCATTAGAAGAAACCAAAAGAAAAGACTCAACGAAAAGAGTGAGTAACAAGGGAGTCCATAGAAAGCAGAAATAAAAATCCACAGCTGAAGTCTGGACAGTGGTTTTCCTTGAATTATACTTGGTTTTCAATAAGTAAGTACTGTACTGGTGTCAGTGTACTCCTTTTACTGGCAGAGCCTCCTCCTACACTCCTTTCCAGTACCTTTCAGACAGTTTCCACCAAATACGTGGGTAACCACACTTCTACATTCAGGAATTACTGTCATTAAACCTTACTGTCCAGGCAGGGGTCACTTAGAACTTATAACACTGGTGACACATGTCCATAAAAAGGTGGTTTTAGTTGGTATTTCAAGAGTATCACTGGCTGACATTAGATTTTCTAGTTGACCTTTTAAAATATTGTTACTTGCTTTTTTCCCCCTTAATCACCTGGATTGGTTCTATACCTTTATTCTGGTCGAATAGCTTTTTGTTGTTGTTTCATTGGGGTTCAACAAGCGCCTCAGGACAGAAGCCCAAGTTTATTAGTTTATTTTCTTTATTATGCCCTGTGCATGGACAGTTTAAGCCAGGGGACATTTTTTTTTGTTGACATTTTGGTATTTTTTGGGACTGCCCATTTGGCGATCAAGGACTCAAATTGGTCTTTATTTTTTGGGCTAATTGATCAGATGTATTTGTGGGATGTGATTTATTTTTATTTTTTTTCACTTATCTATCTTATTGCTTTTAAGGTAATTAAAATTATTTCCATTGACCCCTAGAGTTGAGTTTGATACACAGTCAGAAAAGTGTTACGGTATAGACATTTAACAGCCAACATTACAATCTATTGATTTTTTGTTTCTCCGTAGACCACGTAGAGAGTGAAGCTTCCACAGAAGAGAGCTCAGAAGATGAAGATTCTGGTAAGGGCATACACACATTTAGATGTTGTGCCAAAGCCTTATACAGCTTATGTTCCAATCTGCACTCTGCACTCCCATTATACCTTTTTCCAAAGCGTCCTGCCGTCCGAGTGTCTGCTGGTAGATTAAGTAATTATTATTTCCTGAGTCTGTGTTGCCTTGTAAAGGATCAGAGATACTAGACATGTGTCTGCTGTTAAATCTTATTTAAAAACCTGTTTGCTTGAACAGGATTTTTTTATAATCAGTATCTTTTTGGTTAGATCCTTGTACTTTATTGCTCTGCAATGGTTTTGCTATAAAGAGGACTGTGTAGAATTAATGATCTTGTAATTGTTATGACATGTTTTAGGAGGCACATCCATTTTTTTTTTTAATTAGTTATTTATAATACACCATTTTTATATCATTATACAGATGAAAGTGCAGCTGAGAATGAATTGGGTAAATAACATTTATTTTTTAAAAATATTTTATTTGTTATGCCTTTCTGCAATTCTAAACATGTTTTTGATATCCTGTAGAGCCACTGCTTGAATTTCTTTTTCCCAGGGGTCCCAAACTATTTTTTTCGTTTGCAAATTTCACACAGTAACCAAATATTTCAAATGAATTTTCTGAACTCAGTAATGCTGACGATGTTATCACCCATCCCACTTTGTTGGATCCCTTCTTGTTTATAGGATTATTCAAATACAGCACTATTGCTTCTTGTTACCTGATCTACCTGGTTACCTTGCTAAAGTACACAACAGAAGATACCCTGAAAGCATTGGTTAGCACTCCTTTAATGTCAAATGATAACAGATACAGTGAATGCCCGCTCGCTTCATACTGGGAGAAGTGCATAACATACTGCCCTTTCTTTTAATAGAAAAAGAAGAACCAAACGTAGGAAGTTTCAGTTCTGGTAAGAAACCCTTATACAAATAGAATCATACACTTGAACACACAACTTTATAGACCTGAAAATGTGATCTATTAAAGAACAAGTTGTGGCAATGTTTTGTTTTGCAGAGCACAGTGCTGATGGAGAAAGTGAGTTATCTACTCCAAAATCAGGTACATGTATAACACTGGGGCAGGGCCCGATTCTCAAATGAACTTTCAGCTGTGAGTTAGGAAAATACAAAGTCATGCACTTGATGGAGCAACTCTGTATCCATTTTAATTTTGATTCATTATGGATAATGTGCTTATCAAATCAAACTATTGATCCTAGTTAACTTTGTATATTGCATGTATTTCTATTTGTCTGTGCTTCTTTCTCAAAGCTGAAAGTAAGTTGGATTGGGCCCTTAGTCGCGCTTATATGAACTCCTTCAGCACTAAGTAATGCTACTGTAAGATAACAATTATGCTGTGATGGATTTTGTAACCTTACCCTTTTGAAACAATGAGAATTCGGATCAGTGTGTCTGTCTCCTGGTGTTCCTCTTCCTTTAGCATGTTTATTTGTAGGCATTGCATACATGTACTGTACGTCTTTTCAAAATAGCATTTTTCATACTGGATACACATTTATCCAGTATGTGATACACATTTATCCATATATATATATATATATACACTGTAAATAATGTATGCACTCTTTCTTTTGCAGACTTTTATATTAAGCCTATCTGTGAAAAATGCAAGGCCAGGCAGGTAATATATTTATAGTTACCATGATCAAATCAGCTTACCAAGGTGGATTATTTCTTCACTTTAACAGAGTTCTATCAATATTAAGCACACTATTGTGTAACTAATGTAACAAAGACGCCACTACAGTCTTTATCCAGTATTGTCATACCAGGCAGTTAAAATTGTATATTTGGTCACAATTATTAGTTATGACAATTGAAAAAAGGTACTGTTGTGTAATAAAAATAAAAATAAAAAACATGCATATTTAGAGTGTAATTGGGCCTTTTTATGATAAATTCCTCAGAATCAATCCTACGAACAAGTAACTCCAAGAAATATATCAAAGGGACGATTACTGTGAGTACAGATGCATGACTTCTTGGTATTCAATCAGTACTACCAATGGTGCAAAACTTCAGATCGATTTCAATTTTCCTTTCTGTTTCTTACTTTAGCTTAATACTGGATAATGAAGGCTCCTACCAGTGTTCAGTCACAGGTTTGATGTTCGAAGTTTCAGACAAGGTTAAAATCACGTATGCAACGCTGTCCTGGAGCAAGTATGGAACGTATTTGAAAGAACCATGGAAGTTTGTTGGTCCAATATTTGACGTGAAATGTGACCCCACCATTCTCAAAGCCATCCACTTTCCCCATTCACTCTGCTTGGGTGGTAAGGATGGATGATACACTTTTTCTGATGCCACTTGGTGTTGTGCTTTGAAACCAATAGGAAATGTACTCCTAGTTCTACCAGTGTGAACTAATCCCACTTTAATTAAAGAAGCAGTTAAAACTATGACTAGCATTCAGAACTAGGTATTAAAGCTGTTAATATAATTTAGATGGTACATTATACAATATTCATTAAACTACTAGTTGAAAGCGTGCGTTATAAAATAATGTAATTGTTTCTTATGCCATACATTGTTTTGTAATTTAACTACGGGAGGCCTTAACTACCACATGGAGAGTATTTTGTTTATTACATATCTATTCATTGTTGCTTGTAACCCTTGTACTATTTAATCATCAGTGCTCTGTTTCTTGTGATTGATTTGTTTTTATGGTGATGACGGATCTTTTCTTTACAGATCATGAAAGTGACATGAAGTTTGGAGTTCTGCACATTAAGGACAATGCCCCTGTAATAGAATCCTCCTCTGATCACTCCACTTCCCATATTAAATGGAATGTCACCTCTCTGTCTCCAGTGGGCCCCATTGTTCAGACATCGCAACGCATAGAACATCATGGCGTGGTTCTTGTATACAAAGTGTTAGACAATCATCCCTCTGCATCATTTCGTGTATATTTAGCTACAAACAACAACTCGGATGTCAAGGTAAGCAATGATCAATAGCATAAGTTGAAAATTTGTTTTTCAATCTTTTTTGTCGCATTGTGTAGTGTTCAGTAAAAACAAATTTACCATTGCCCGAAAAGATTAAGCTGTATAAGTTTACCGGAAACCGAAAGAACTTTCCAGCTGAGCTTTAAATCCTTGTGACATATTCATATGTAAACTTCATGATACAACCAGACGATTCTTGTAAAATGTCAAATAACTTGTGCAGAAACAGTATAACTCTGTAAGATCCTGATCAAACAATTGTCTTTATTTATTCAAAACACTAACGTACAGCAATATGTACATGCGTGTATATGTACACCTGTCTCCAGTATATCCCCAGGCAGGGATCTATCTCTTCGGGGATTAACCTCCATGGTCATTGAAACCATAGCAGCCATGATTTCACCTCGTGTCATATGTACAAGAGAAGAGCATGCAGTTTTAAAGGCTATCCGTGGTTTTGGTTCTTTCCTGTTTACAATTACAGTAAAAGCTCACAACGGGAAGTTTGTGACCACAGAAACAATGCAGTGCCTAAAAATGATACTTCATGGAACCTCAAGTTTTATTAATGACAGCATTTGGGAACATTAACATTTACAAATATACATATTCAGTACAGAGAGCAACTGTTATCATCATTGCTGAAAACCAGCGCTGAATTCAAACTGTCTGGGACAGTCTTGTTCCAGAAAATCAAGTAGATTCAATTCATTTGAATAGTCTATGGATGAGCATATGTTCTTCAATAAGCATAATTTAGTTTCAGAAAAAAAAGCTACAGTCAACCCTCTATACACCGCCTAGCAAGGGCCATGGGCAAAAATGGGCAATAAGCGAGGGTGGCGTTATAGTGAGGGTCCAAAAAAAAAACAACACACACACACACACAACCGTCTATTTTTGCAATAAATTCAAAGGTTTTTTTTTTTAGTTATACAATTTGAGGAACAGTTTATACTAAACAAAACAAAAAACACTCATTTAGTGTCAAATCACCCAAACAAAAATTCCATAAAAACAAAGTACGATTTTCTTTTTTTTTTTTTTTACTGTACTGGTCATTTGAACTTTAGTGTTTGTGGCGCGACTGCAAGCTTGCTAAATACTATCCCCCATTGAACGATGCTGTCTATTTATTTCACAAAGCAATTTAAGCTCAACAGCATTTTTTTTTTAAGCAGTTAAAAAAAAAACGTTGAATATGTACAGGCAAACACTTTTTTTAAACAAAGTTTAAAAAAAAAAAAAAAAACTATTCTGCTGTTTACAAAACTGATGCTTTAGTTTAAGTCCGCCTTCATTTGTGCAGAACTTTGCACGTTAACAAACAAACCTCTTACCATACTTTTTTTTACTGTGGTTATAAAAGTCACTTATTTTAGACTGCATCAAACCTTTTTCAAAGCCATTTGTTTTTATCCATTAGAATGTCTCCAATTGTCCTTTGATTAACAGTATATGCCTCACTTAGACGAAAAAACACTTGTGATGTCTTGCTTTCTTATTTTCAGATGCATACATGCAAATTTTCTTCTTTTGCTCTGTTGTTAAATGTAGGGTCGACTCACCATTTTGTACTTTCTGTTTTGCTTTGGGAGCGGGAATGTTGATGACATTGCTATGAACGTTCAGTTAACAACGAATTAGGAAAGCGAGTCAAAGGTTAACTGCATAACTTAGTTGTTTTAATTGGCCATGATTATTTCACTGGCGCTACAATGAGAGAAACTACAGTGCTTATATTTACGTTTGCTTGGCTTGGGAAGTTGGCGGATGGTGGACAGCGGGGTGGCGATATAACGGGTAAAAATAGCACTGTTTTTATATTGGTGACATTTGTTCAGAGAGAATAGCTGGCGGTATGCGAGGGTGGCATTATAAAGGGGGGCAGTATAACACGGGACAGCTCTAATTACAATTCTACAACGATTAATAACTTACTGTTAAACTACCTACAGGCCCATGCATTAAATCTCTGAGTTGTACGTATCAAAAGTTTCTGAGTCTAATCCTTTTGTCTTGCCTTTTAGGATATATATAAAGATGTCAAGCAGTCAAATAAAAAATACATAAAAATTGATAAGCCTCCTACCTGTCTGAAACTGCTAGAAGAAAAAAAGAAATACAGACTAATCAGTGAGCCAGAAGCAGACATAACCCCTGAGGTATGGTTTTCACAGCGTATCAGAAACTCAACATTCCTTTTTTTTTATCTGGGCCATTGCAATTCAGGGGATCAAGTACAACAATTGCATTTGTTATTCAATTAATTAATTAATATATTTATATATTTCATTAAAACCTCTGGCTGTTTGTTTTCTGTTTAACCTTGTTTTTTGTGGTTTGTTTCAAAGCCTGATTTATTGTTAGTTTAATTACTGGTAAATGAATTACAGTACTAGAATGCAGCAGCCACTCATGTTCCAGTTTTTGTCTTTGCAGGAAATACAGTTCACATTACATGCAGTCAGATTTAAAGGCTACTTTGAGGTTTATTTTGAACAGCCAGTCCCGTTTAAACTGTCACTGGTAGAAGCTGACTCTGATCTCACTGTCTGGACTACAACACTGCGAGAATGTATGTTTGATTTTATTTATTTAAAGACTAAAGTAGACAAACTGTATGGCTACTGTTTTCTTCAGGATACACAAATTGTGACATTTTAAACTTGGTAACTATGCTTTATTCCTGACAGGTGATTGGAATACAAGCAATTTTAAAGAAACAGCTGTCAAGAGAGCAGAAAATGGTGAGTCTGTTTTAAAAACAGATACTTGTAGAACTTTGTCAGTTGGAAATGCGTCAGTAATGTGCTGTTTATAGTAGAAAATGCAAAGGTGTGTTTTCTAAAAGGAATAAAAAAAACATTTAACAGTATAATATTAAAAAGAAACCAATTGGCATTTTAATGACAAAGATTTGGAACGGTTTGAGATCTGAAATGAAAATCTTTGATCTTGCACAGGGTTTAAGAGAAAGAGATCAAGCAGCAGTGAAGAGGAAAACGACAATAAGAAATTCAAATGTGCTGACACAACAGGTATTGCTGCTTTTTGCTGCTTGAATTGTAATAATGGCTGTATTACAATTCAAGATTATGGTTCATTTTAAAGGATTAAATATCCACTCACTTTAAATGTTGATAGACCCAGAAAGGATATTTGAGGTCAGTATGTCTACATTATAACTAACTGGGGCAGCAGGGATGTATTGATAGCATGTTCTCCATACCATGATGTATATGGGGGATTGCACCCTATGCAGTGGGCTAAGAGGACTCTGCATTGGACAATATGGAAAAATCTGTGCATTGAGTAGCAGGTTATTTGGGCTCATGCCTAAACAAACGGTCAGAGTGAAAACAGGGCCGGAATCTTCCTTATCTAAAACAATTTTAATAAAGTATTTTGTTCCAGATGGATCAAGGTCCAGCAAGAAATCATATATTACTGAGCAACAGCTTATGAGAATTGCAAAGGTTTTTGGTAAAGAGTGGAAACAGCTTGGCATCAGCTACCTGAATATCTCAAAGAACGATATCGATCAGATTCAAGAAGAAGACAAAGAGGACCTAGCAATGCAAAAGTTTAACATGCTTCTGGAATGGAAAAAGAAGGCAAAGGACAATGCAACAATAAAATACCTCTACTATAGCCTTCATGATCCAGATGTTCCATATGTGGTAAAGAAGCTCCTTCAAGGTACAATGCTTCAAACATGTAATGTTCTGCTAGCTTGTGCTTTTTATCATGTTTTTGATTAAAAAATACATTTACTTGTGGATTCCAGGATTAATACATTGGCTAGAATAATGAACTTTTTTTTTTCACAGGTTTTGTGTAAGAGAGTTACATGTCAGTTTATTCATCGATAAAATACCTATTAATAGTGCTTCAGATCATAATTATACATGCAGAAAATCTGTGCCAGACACATTTTACAGTATTAAGTCAATGAGACATGTAGCACTGTAGCATCATGGTTGCAGATCTTAACTGTTTGAAGACCGATACATACATGCTGGCTGTTTAGAGCTGAAGGCACTGTAACAATCAGTAAACTGCACAGCAGGCATTTTAAACGTGTTTAGTGACTACATTTCACATATTTTACAGACATGGTGAATGAAATGGAAGAGGAGCCAGTCTCAGGGGCATTATGAGCACACGAGAGAAGAATCAAGCTGCACATCATGTATTCATTTTGATTGGAAATGTGAACTGTTTTTATACACTTTAACTGGATCTTTTCTTGTAGGTTTTTATTCAGTTTAGGCATAGTTGTCTTCTTGTAATATATACTTTACACTAGCTCCTAAAGGGATTTGCTAATATTTAGTGATTAAATAATGCAGTGTAGTAGTGTAAGAATGAAGTGCACCAGGACTGCCAATTAGAGAACCACTGTGAGCGGTGAACTGTCCCCACACTTGTAGAGGGATAGAAGGGAAAACATCCATCATGACAAAAACATTTATTTTTCTTTTTGATGGCAACAAACCAATATCCTGGAGTGAAGTTTTCTGAAGTTTAGAATTTGCTATTTTCCAAGGGGAGGATCTACAGAAGATTTGAGAGGGTATAGGAAGTATATTGGTAAATAGTCAAAACAAAGGGATAGTAACATTGACAATCAAAGAACTGATTTCAGCAAAGGTTTGTTAGCCATTTCTTATTAATGGTTTTCTAGCCACTAAGCGGCTACATTTGTATCAATAGACTGCATAATTTTTTTTACTTATTTTCAGGTAGCATACAAACTGTATGCAGCTTTGTGAAGAACACAGCTATTAGGATAGAGGAATGCTGAATATTGTTGTCTTTTTACGTAGGTAAAAGAATATATAGATTGCAAGATAATGATGTACTGTATTTCAATAAGCTGGCTTTCTCCTCCCCCACCCCAAACCCCATGATCACCAGTAGCAAGTCTATTCCTGGAATGAAACTCTCCTGTGGCATATAGGAAGGTTCATTCGTCTTACAAAGCTCAAAAGAGTGTGAGATTTTGATGCTGGGAAGACATTCACATAGAGGTGTGGCTGTTGGACAAGCCAAGGTCATATGCCGATGGTTTATAGCTGAGTAAACCACTATGCTACTTCGGCTTTACCTACGTGCTTATTGAAAAAGATGCTGCCACTGTAGGTTTATGAGCTAATACATCTAAACTTGTTTGCTCTTTGGCAGATATAATGGCTACAGTTGGTGTGGATACTACTGTAAGTGTCCTATCTGTGGGGTCGAGGGCTAGTTTAAAGTACAAAGCAGAGGTTTGACACTCCTATACGCCTTCCTAGTCCACCTCCATCCAGTTTTGGCCCTGTTGAGCAAACCTGACCAACTCCAGACAGGGCAACAGTATATTCTTAGTTATGATTCAATGAATCAATTTATGGATGACATTCTTCCTTGTTGATAATAAACAATTCTGTATGAAACTGTTTTTGTTATTCTTGCTTACTGTCTGAAATAGTTAATTTGCATTTAAACCATTATTTATAACTGGGAATTCATTTCCTGTCAGTTTTAATGTTTGTAAATGGTTTATTTTATATTGCACCTTGTGGGGATATTTTTGCACAGATGAAAGCCTGTGTTCTTTTTAAGTAAACCCTCTTGCTGTTGAATAACTCTCACCTAATAAACACATCAAATACTAAAACAACGTATCCCCAGTAACTGTTACATTACACAGTGTTCATTCTAAATCTTTCAATATGGCTTTCCTATACGGTAACAAGACACACTAGATCCTCAAATCTATTTGCTATAAATGGCCATTAAGCTAATTTTTGTAGCAGGGAAAGTACACCCAACAATGGTACCAAACCAGCAATTAAAAAGTCAGACCTTTGTAGGGCTTTTAAGTGCTGATTTTGAGTTTATTTTTTGTTTTAAATAATCAATTATAATGTTCTTTACACCACATAGGTGAAGATAAATTGCATTTTAGTATCTACAATCTACCAGCTGTTATAAAACATCAATACATGTGCTAATAAATGTCCTGACAATAAAACAGTTATGGTAATAAACAGATATTCCCTGTTAAGCATTAACTAGTGGTTTCCAGTTAATATGAACCTTTTCACTATTGCATGACTGATATTGAAAAAAATAACTTGTTGTAATCATTGACAGCTTGTAACATAAAGCAACAAAGTGTAAGGCGAAAAGTATCTCATGAAGATCTTGTTGAGTTGATAACTTTGTAATGCAATGAAACCACACTGATGCCCCGGAGCTATAATGTAATGCAGCAGATCGGCTTGACAGCCCCTGCCTCTCCACTTTCACTCACACCTTTCAGTTTTCCTAGATCCTCGACAAATACTCAACAGACAAGCAACCGCCAATCATTTTTCAAATCCCGACCAGCAGCTGCATAAGTCTAAACTTCAAGAACTGACAGCTGCAAACTCAATTGCTAAGCTATTTGTTTATTTCTCTTATGCCCGAGAACGTCTTCTAATATTCATACATTCTTATGACTGACTTCTTTTTGAAGGGTATATTTGTGGTATGAGTTCAATTGCACCCACTCATCCCAATGTAGTTTCAGGAAGTTTCTGATGGGATGTGGTGGGGAGTTAACCAGTAAGTCAGGAATCAAAGTTTAGCAACTGAGAAACTACTGAAGTAAAATGTCAAAAAAGCCCAAGTACAGAATATGGAAACTGAATGCAGGATACCGTTCCCCAAGGTGCTCACAGCAGCTCATTTTCACAGCAGCTGAGAAAACTAAACATTGGGGTTCTGATCTATGCTAAACATCGGCCAGCCAGCAAAATGATTTGAATTTGTGGTCTGTATATGTTGTATGGGAAGCTGAGGGAATTCTAAATGGTTTAATAAATTTAGTTGTGTGGGCTACCACATGAATGATGTTGGAGTGCTGGGAAGTGGTAAACAGAATTAGGTAAATATAGTAACACACTATCTGCACACCTGAGGCTGTTCTTTTGAAGTTTTTTTTTTTTTTTTTTTTTTTTTTTTTTTTTTTTAATTGGCAGGAAAGCATAGTTGAAATTACCCCAGAATTTGGGAGTGGTGGGTTTAATCCACATAAGGTTTCTAGGGTAATTGCAAACAAACAAAATGACCATAAATAAACATGAAAATTGGATTTTCTTTTTTTAGGATGGGTTTATTTTAAATGGCTCCTACATGCTGTATGGTTCTAAAGTCACATCCTCAGTAAAATACCTTTGTGGTGGAGTAGCAACAGTGCGAAAACGGTCACATGACTGCAATTTATGTTGCTGCATTCCACTTGTGAGCAATCGCGTCTCAAAGATACTGTACATCCTGGTACGATTGCATAAAACTCATGTTCATAAGCCTGAGATGAACACACACGTGATTGTTCGGCACAGACTTGGTTAAATCCTGCTGTGTGTTAAAATACACCTGCGCAACTATTGTTTTAGATAGATCTCTAAAATCCTTGGGTGCAAAACTCTTACATAGAAGTGATACATTTCTTGGCCAAATAATTTTGAAAAACACAAAACATTGAAAAGATAAATGCATATTTATTGATATATATGATAAATTAACCATAGATAAGTTACATAAATAAATAGCATGTGCGTTATATCAAGGTGTCAGTATAACCATTATGTCCTTTCCGTATAATATTTAATTAAAAACAAAAGACACAGCACATTGTTGCCTAAAATTACCCCCAAAAACATTTGAGCAGTACTAAATGAATAAATAATAACACATAATAATAAATAACATCCTATGCTTTTGTTGTGTTAGTATTACACGTCTGTTAGATAAATTCCTGCATTTCCCCATAATTTTACAGCACGTTTTAACAATGGGCTATACCAGTATACAAAAACACCCTATATTATATGGTATACACATAACACATAAATATCTTAATAAATAATATAAAAAATATCTCTGCCTAGACATAGATTTATGTTTCTAGCTTATACGTGGCGGTCTGGTACATCACAATTAATGTAGACTAAGTCATACTCTTGATCAGGCATCCTTGAAAAAGGTAACACGCTCCACAGACGCAGCTGTTCAGTGGCGGGATTTCAAGTAATTCATGACCCGGTTGATGGTTACAGTGCGCACTCTGAAAGCCTGCAGGACCTCGCAGAGTTTCATCCGATCTGGAAAGGAGATCTCCCTCTTTTTGCGGAAGGTTGCTTTAGCTGATGACGGTAAAACCTAGAGAAAAAAAATAATAACAATGAATGTAGAGTAAGGTTGTCACAGGTGGCATTTAATCCTACATGTTTGTCTACTATGATTCAGGCATGCAATCGAGCCAGTAGGCCTATGTGTGCCTGATTTACAGTAATCTACACGGGAATCCCACCAAGTGAAAACATAGGCTTGGCGGTGCACTTAAACAAACAGATTTTAGTTCATGTGGTTTGTGATTTTCTATTTGATCAAGGAAGACCCAGTTCAGACTGGGAGCTGCTTGTGATTTAAATACAATTGAACCTACAAGTACGAATATTAAAACGTATATGCCTTCATAGTTTTGTAAACACTGCATATTCGAATTAGCCTACTGTTTGTACAATCACCACAGCTGTCCGCAGTGGCGGAGGAATAGCCGGTGACTGAAATTTTGGGAAAAAAAAACTAACGGTGATAATACTCTTCACATTTAGATTTGCAGATGTTACAACCTTCGTGTTTGTATCGCTGTAGCTACCGGTGCCAGTAATTCACTTATTATCCTTCCTCGTTCCAACACCGCTATTCTCTCTTTTTTTTTTTTTAATTAGAAAATGGATCGGAGATTTCCTTTAACCTGATTGGCCAATACGAGGGTTTAAATCTGATAAAGGCCCTCCAATGTCATCTTTCAAATGATCAGAGTTCCAAATCAATCTGCCCCTAAATAGTATTCGTGTATTTGACCTGTTTTTCTGCATGTTAAAAGAAAATCTCCGTTCTTGTCTGTCAATGAAGACTATTCTGTTTCCCCGCTGGCCTATCTATCTGTTTACTTTTTGTATAGCAAATAAAGTAAAATACATAACTAATCGAGAATATGGTTTGCTGTCAGCGGCAATACAGTAATCACAATACCATAGCAACTGGTCTCCGGTTTGAATGATGAGTTGATATCAAACTGCACGCAGTCTGGCTACTTTCAGCAACTTTATTGAAGCAATCACAAAACAGGCACGCCGCATCTGTTCTGTAAACCAGAAGGGGGCTCTGAATTCATGAACACACACTGAGAACAAGTTACTGAACAAGCAGCACGATCAGGATTAACACATACTGCAGATAACTAGATATTTGAATTACTAAAACGTTCTATTTTATTTATTTCGCTTATAAATGTTAGGACCTAACTTATATACTGAAACGTACACAAATACACGAACATGCACTCAAATCCAAAAAAAAGAGAAAAGAATAAGTTAATCGTACTTTTTATTCTTTACATATTTTACAAACAGTTCACTGTCTGCATTTCTATACGAGGTACTTGAACAGAATAACAGCTCCATGTAAGCAGAGGATTGATTTATTTATTATTATTTTGGCAATTGGAAATACGCACGTCCACAGCTGGGATGAAGCCTATTCTGAGCAAATCACTACTTACACTAACGAGGCAAACGTTTGAAGGCCTATTCATTAGCAACAAAACAAAAATAAAATCACGAAATTGCTGAAAAAAAACTGTAAATGTTACTTTTTTAAATAGCAATAGAACCATCGTAAGAGGGCTTTATCGTCTGGTTATGTTCAATGGCTGCCCTCGCCTTCGGCTTGAGACATTTAACGACACGAGACGGGCCTTACTAGACGATAAAGATCTCTTCGGGTTTTATTGAGTTTCCTTGAAGGGACTGGGGAATAATCTTGTTAGCAATGCAATGCAAGTAGGTGATAAAAACCTTTTTTTATTACATGTACTCCTACTGTGTCATGCATGCTAACATTCTGGGAATCGAATATTGAATACCGAACACTTGACCTGGCATGTTGTTTTACATTGATAAACAAGTGTTGCATTCAAAGACTGGTATACATACATAAAAACAAAGTCACCACACCACAGATTTATAAAACACGTGCTTGAAATAAATAAATAAATAAATATCCCCATCTCAAGAGGGGATTCGTGTATATATATATATATATATATATATATATATATATATATATATATATATATATATATATATATATTCAAATTCAAACCTTTACATAATTTGACATTTATTGAAAATGGAATTCTGCAAATGTAATAGTTGATCTATTTGACGCCCCCTTTTTTTCTGGTTACTTATCGACTTTACTGTGTGCTGTGCTACCTCACATTTGTTTGTAATTTTAAGGTAACGTTACAGAACTTGTTGGACAGACCCGTTTACCCAAGAAAACAGTAATGCCCTCAGAGGTGTAACAGGTGAATCTCCTCACCTTGATAAGAGCATCTATTTTAGACAGCGTCTTGTCCAGTTGTTTTGATAATCCTTTGAGCTGGTATTTTGAAAACTCGGCTTTGTATTTCAATAAGTCCTCCGTGATATTTCTTAAGCAGGTAACCTATGGGAAGCCATTGGCAGTTTGTTAAGACAGGGTCATTTTAAAATACAGTAAAAAGTACATATATAATATACATGTGTACATACAAACCTACCTGATCAAATGCAGTTTTCCGTTGCCTCGTGCACCCCGTCTTCTGTTAATAATAATAATAATAATAAAATATCAGAACTGTAGTAGACTACTTTGGTACAAACGTTTTTTTTAAGGCATCATTCTTTTTGACAAGAACAAGAAATTTGTTTTCCAAAATACTGATGAATTCACACAGAGGGATACACACTAATTCTGGGGAAAGGTAAACTAGTAATCGATTCATGTTAATTTGGATCTGTAAAGAGTGGAAAGGTGTAGCCAATTGGTATATCTCAGAATCTCAAACCCACACGTGAATATTTCATTCATACCTTCAAAGATGAAGGATCCGGCTCACAAGCGATTACCGTCGTAGCCTTTGTAATATCATTCATTAGATCAGATGTGCAGTTAAATCCTTTATTGATTTCTTCCTATAAATGAAATACACAATATTAAACGAACTTCAATTTAGTCGAAGTAACGCACATAAACCAATAAGCAATAAGGGTAGTTTAAGAACCCTTTTGAGATAAAATGAAGGGGTTAGTGCAAAATTGTATTTATGTCCAGGTGAAAGAAATAAGTTGCCAGATGCTAAGCTAAATGCAAACTAGTTTGCTGCTATAGCCGTCCATTCTTGCACCTGGATACTGGGAAATATACAGACAGGTATAATAATATTTATAAAACGTGATGCACACAAAATGACTATATCAGGTGGTATAGGTACCTACACCATTCTAGGATGGTCGACACGTTTAGAATTCTCAGCATTAAAATGTGTGTTCTAATCTGTTCCGTGTGTGTGTGTTTTAACTATTAAACATCTGCGTCTGAGAGCTTCCCGACCAAACGTGCTGTTGTACATGTTATATTTACTGGTTTAAAATGAATAAATGCTTACCGAGCTGAGGGTTGCGTTTACACTGTCAAGTAGTTCTTTTGATAAGTTTATACACTTGTCAAGATCCAGATCAACTGCATTTCCGACACATCCTAACAGCAACCACGAAGCCACAACTGTAGGAGAAGCCATGTACTTTAGTTATATGAAGTGTAGCTTGCAAAGCACCCGATATGCACACAGGTGTTATACACCAGGGCCAGTAGGCACTGAGCGCTTTTCACCGCCAGCTACAGTGTGTCACTGACGCTGGCATGCGTATCGGTTGTGCAAAGGTGTGTTTCATCTTGTTTTATTATATCCATATATCAGAACAATACATAGCACAAAGCTGTTCAAAAACTGACAACAGCATTTCACAAACCTAACAAAGAAATAACGTGTAGTTTACACAAATACGTTTTGAATTTTCTAGCTCTGTCTAGATAACTTATGAGTATGTAGAACGCGAAGTAAATGGTTAAGACTAACCTCTAAAAACAATACCATATAGTACAAATTAAAATAGATTCCAAAATACTTACAAAGTTTAACGCAACGTAGAGCCATGTTTGAGACTTCTGTGTTTGGTCGTTTCCAGCTCTTCGTATAGAACCTTTTGTTACTGCAACCAATATATACTGGGACAGTGCCCAGCCCATGGAAATGTTGTATTGGGGGTTTCCTGAAAGACTTGATAAAAAAAAAAACAAAAAAAAAAACCATAACAACAACAAAGACCACGCTTTAGTTTCGAGACTAAAACTCTCACCAGACGTAATTTCCTGAATTTATTAGAAAGCTGTTCAATAAATGAGACTGTGGAAGCCACTGAAACTGGGGGGAAAAAAGTTTTTCTTTACATTCAATATGAGTATTATCCAGATGAAGTTTAAATAAAAACAATACGTTTAGAAATATGTTCAATCTCCGAAAAAAAACGATTTTTTTTCAGTTCTTTTCTAATTTTGGATTTAGTGAACTAAACTAATTTAAACTCATTTAACATTACAGTCTGACATGTTTAAATTGTATTAGCTTATGTTTCTGGCTCTATGAAAGACCATTCATAAAAACAAAACAAAAAACAATTATTCTTGCAGCATTATATTATTGTGCTCTTGTAATATGACCACTAATAAAACTACCACTTCCTGTAATTACTTGCCTTTTTCACAGATTCACGAGATGAAATTATTATTATTATTATTATTATTATTATTATTATTATTATTATTATTATTATTATTATTAATGTACTTCGTGGTTTTTATTAGAAGTGAGTGCAACCCATGCACAGTTTACCATTACAAAAGCAAAGGTTCATGATCAAGACGAAGAAAGCCTAGTCAAGTCTGATAAAGAATATTAAAAACCTCGCTCACGGAAAGCATTATAAATGTAAAAAAAGCATGGGAAAACTGCATAAAATAACATACTTCAAAGGAAATATATGACACAGAACCAGTAAAAAAACAACACAAATACCTATAGCTTAAAGTCTACATTTGTGCCAGTGGGTCCTCAATAAAATCAAAGTGTATTTTACTATCATACAGCTATCATAATAATGGTTTTGGCAGTAGTGTAATCCCAGTATGCCTTTCCCATTTTAAACTGGTCCTGCTTATTACTGCATTGAAATCGCTTTGATGCACACTACTGTTTACCACATGCTTTTTGTGTTTATAAGTGAAGACAACGTGTTTTTGGCTGCATTAAAAACTTTTATTTAAAACAGGTGTTTATTTATTTATTTATTTATTTGATTCTTTTTAGGATACAGTGCAATATTTAGAAACATGTGCCGCATTATTTTTTCCTGCAGTGTAGGTAATTGAAAGCCAGAAGTAAGCCTATGACTTGCTCTATGAAAAGATTCAGTTTGAGTCAAAGAAAAGGAATAAAGGGCACAGAAGTTATTCATTGCTGCATCTGAAATCCATGGAGATTAAGAATTAAAATGAGAATAATCATACCAATTTAGTCCAAGATATAGGCTTAATAAAATCAATACCAAAACTAGCAATAATGTTAATACTCTTGAAACAGAAACTGAGAATTGCTTAGTAATTATTGTTTTGTTTTGTTTTTTGCTGGGATTTTTTCATTTGGTTGTTTCTCAGTTGAGAGCAATTGTCACCACAACTGCAATATATATGCATTGCAGTACTTGTGTTGTGGTAAGTGAGAATTTGGTGCCCTAGTCTAATTGTTGGCTAGTCTCTTTCTGACACTACTTGACAACTAGTATGTCAGTACAGTACCATATACACTCCAAAATGTGGTATGCGAACTAAAAAAAAAAAACATTTTGTGTTTTAATGTTGGGGGTTATGTATACAAATATAAATTTGAGTATATGCACTGTACTAAATTGTGATGTTTTTACAGTGCTATTTTGTGTAATCTTACAGAATGTTTTAATATATTGGGTTCCGAGTTACATACACCAGAGGAGAGGCTCAGTAAATCTAGCATGAACTAACAAGACCTTGTGGTTTTTCTAACCAGGGTATAGTTCCTTACACGTACAATAAAACTGGGGAGTCCATGCTCTCTGTTTCCTCAGTCATACAGAGATTACTGTCACTATACATGACGGAATCCCAGTTGAAGAGACAGATACGTTTCTAAAAATAGAGTAGCGGTAGCAAGTGGTTTCAAATGGAAGGCAGTTTTATTCCTAGCTGGGATTATGGAGTCACCACTGTGCAGTTATTTAATGTTCCACTTTTCTAAGGGCAAAGAAAACATGCTGGGAAAGCCTGAGCCCAATGTTAAAAATGCTGTGAAAAGCTAAAAGCTCAAAAAATGTTCTAAATGTTTTACTCCAGTGGGAAATAAACAAAAAAATGCCCTCCTCTGGCTTATTCAAAATCATCAACAGCCAATGACAGAGGGCCTTGCTGTTTAATGAGGGTCAGCAGTGTTTTTATCACGTGTGTGTCTTTGACTCTTCTGTCCAGTAACAAGTCACTTGGTAGTGGGCATGGAGGTACTTGCACAGGGGGCTTCAACTATTACTCACAACCAAACAAAAAATACCTCACCTAATGAGACTTGTAAAAGAAACAAAAACCCATGTACACAGAATTAGGATTTCTTATAAATGGGGGGTGTTCTTGGTATTATACACTGTAATTAAATAAGCCTGTGAGGGAACGGCACTGTATGTATTATTGGACATGGGTAGGGGTGGAGTCATTTTACCTGCTACCTGTTGGTAATGTATTCAGTACATGTAAATATTAGTGAATTACATTGCTACTACATGTCAATGAATGCACCTGTTTAACCGTCGACTCTGCCAAGTTTCATTACAGTGAATTGGAACATGTCAAGTATATGAAGTGGGGGAAGATTAAGAAACCACTTGTGGTTTTGAAGGAATTTGTCATCAATTCTAAATTAATTCATTTTCTTAGCGGGAAAGTTTAGATTAGGCATTTTGAAAAAGAAGAATTAGACATTCAAATTCGATCTCTATGGAATTCACAAGCTACATCAACAGACAATGTTTATTTGTATTTGTTAAAATGCTTTCCCTAATGAGATGCATTACAGACACGAACATTTTCAAGCTCACCATTTGATAAGCTGTGTATTGTTTATGCTTCCCATCTCTGTTTGTCAGTTAGCATTGCGGAGTCTTTTCAGAAGTATGCTTTGCTGGAATAGTTTGTATCAGTTTGTAACTTTTAGTATTTATAAATGTACCACTCACTTTAATGACAAACCTTTTCTTCTTGTCTTTCACAATAAATAGGTGGCAAGCATGGCAAACAGGGATCCAAGCAGGAACTCGACAGGGAACCATGCAGATCACACACCTAGTAGGATGTTAAACTTGGAAATTAAATACAAAATAATCATTATATCATTGAAATAGTAAATAACATAGTTTTATATATATATATATATATATAAAGCAATCATATCCCTTTATATTAAAGTACTTTCGAAGAGATTGTATTGTAACAATTCATGTGCAGTATGTGCTTTTAGTTTTAGATGTATGTATGTATGTATGTATGTATGTATGTATGTATATACATACATACTCATTCTTTCTAAATATTTGATGACTGTGTAGGTGTTGCATTTTGGATGGGGGGTCAGTCTAGTGGGTCAGTGATGAATAGCCTGATAAAGGTGTTAAAGAAAAGTTACTTAATCACACCAGCATCCCCCTGCTGATAGGACCCTCAGTAAATCATCTTCGCCACAGACTCACTGTGAGAACTGGGTAAGGGTGGAGTCACTTTAGCTGCTTGTAAGACCCAGTTGAGCAGGACAATACATTATGTAATATCTCATACTGTTGGGAATTTGAAATTGAAAAGTATGGCACAATGAGCTACAAACAACAGGTGTGTCAAGAATGTTTTAGAGTAAGGCAGGGTTATTGAAACTGAAACTAAACGGATTCCTTACGTCACTTGTTCCCATGATGATGCCGTGTGTGGGGACGCTGCTTCAGATCTTTCCATTACTTCAAGCTGCTATGGTAACAAGGCTGGAGTGCACAGCATGTGTATGCGTGCCTGTGGCTGTCTGTCTTTCCTGTATGCTTGTGTGAGAATGCCCTTCTGCCACAGGTACCTCCACTGCTAGAGGCCTGGTCTATGGTTTTGTTTTTGTCATTTCTATGTTTAGAATATTCTGCGGTAGACAAAAAGGAAGCTGTTAAGTGTGAGAATGAGTCGGTTGCTGTTCATGGAAGCAGAACTCCTACTATATGCAACTACTACCTAACTACAGTAAATCTTATTCATTAATATCATTTATTCTGTAGGGGGATTTTTTTTATTATGGTTTGAGGGCATTCTTAGTAAAAGCTTGTTTGTGAAAACGAGGGGAAAAAAAGGCATAAAAATGCTGAATTATTTTTACACAATTTAATGTTATGCTTTAAAATGAACATGTGGCACTAGATTTAAGTGAAGAGCCAGTATCACGTCCATATAAATTATAACAATACCTGTAAGATGTATTGAACCTTGTAGTGGGGTTTCTTATATTTCTGGATCACTTGAAATAACTTTCAATACTTTTTCAGAATTATGAACTGCTGCTCCAATCAAGCTTGGTGACTTTGTTTACATCTTTGGCTGCAGTCCCGGAATGATCATCTTCATTCTTTCTGGTCAGGTAACAGCACGGTGCACCCTGATGAAAGTCAGAAGATGCACCTATTCATTATTCTCACTCAAGAGCTCCCCAGAACTAACTTTTACAAACAGTAGCTGTGGCTGCAGTCTGCCTGGCGTCAAGTGCAGCAGTCTGTGCTCCAGATATGTGTTTCCTGATAAATACCAACTCTTGCTGTCATCTGGGATACAATTGATGAACAAACTCAACGGCCTATCAGTTTTAGACATGTTTTGTTTTTGTATTGTTTTAGTACCATTACAACGTCATTTAAAACAATGGGTAAAATGCTTACTGCACCCGTAGTGTTCAGTTGTCATCTCATGCCCTGTTCCTAGAAGGCTGGTCATACTGAACTATCATTCCAGCATTTTCTGTTTAAGCTATTTACTCATTTGTTCTTTCTTTATGTTACTGTAATGTAACTGTAATAAATGATAAAAAAAGACTTACTAACACATGTTGAATTCAAATATTAACCAGATTTGATAAAATGTCCCCGTGACACTGGATCTTTAGGAGCTTTAAGCTTTCTCGAGCCAGTATAGCAAGTGCATAAGGTAGTTTAAGGAATCAATGTCTTAAAGGCAAGGGAATCATATTTTACATTTAAGGGGAATTCCTTCCCCTTATATCTCTGACCTGCTGTCAAATTACACTCCTGGTCGCGCTCTACGGTCCGCCGATGCTGGTCTTTTAACTGCTCCCTTAACCAAGCTGTGAACAGCAGGGGACAGGGCTTTCTTGTCCTGTGCACCAAGGCTGTGGAACTCACTCCCGCTCGAGATTCAAGATTCTGTCTGCTTTTAAATCTCGCCTTAAAACACATTTATTTAAACTGGTATTCTTTTAGATTCATTGTTGTTTTTATTTTCTTGATTTTTAGTGTTGTTGGTAGTTTGTATCCAATTCTGTATAAGCCATGCGTTGTTTTTATTGCTATTTTACTTCATTAAGCGCTTTATGATAATCCTTTATGAAAGGCACTATATAATTGTAAACACTTTTCTTTTCTTTTAGCTATCTTCAAATTAAAACAAGAAATTAATATCTTCAGACTCGGAGCAAACAATTTCTGAAATGCTGATTGATTTAGGAAAATCATTTTTGGGAAATTGCCGGTAAACATTGGCCCTTGTTATTTGTCATAGTTGTGGTGTAGGCATCTAAACCAGGCTTCGGACAGGTATGAATCGCATCTCTTAATAATAAATTAATAACTTTCTTCACCCATTTTTCTTGATTGTATTATTTTATTTAAATTTGTATAGCGCCTTGGATAAAGGCGCTATAAAAATACAAATAAAGAAATAAAGAAATCAAATGAATGGTCAGTCATTCTGCCTTAAACCTGAGTCAGTGATGTGAGTCAATACAACAAACATGCCAGATCATTTCAAGCTGTTGATTAAAAGCAACCAATCCCCCTCCACATGCTGGAAATGTGACATTTTACAGTTGCTAAAACACTAATTGGTGTTATAGGAATCCTATATGAGAGGCTGGTCAGAAGGGCATTTCGTTTAACAGACTTTATGAATCTTGGATAGGGATGGTATTAATATGCTAATGCACTTGCTGAACATGGAAAACCCAGAGTCATAAATGAACATAGAGGTCAAACTAAAATAATATGCAGAAATGGCTTTGAAAAAAAAACTAAAAACGTGTCAGAGAATATATGGATTTTAACTATATCATATTATAAATCCTCCACAAAATACTGTTTAAATAATTACCAGGCTCGGGCAGAGAGTTTTATAAATGTAACCGTATTACTCTTTCTGTAAATGATAGGATTATGAGCTGCTTGGGATTTGCACACAGGAATTAGTTTAATATGAAAGATAATTTGGAAAAAATGGGAAGTACCTCTGCTGTATATATTATTGTAACTTTCCGTTTGCTCTGATTAACACAAACTACACCACAGGGGGAAAGAAAACACCAACATGCAATGACCTGTAAAGAGACAAATGTTCAGAAATCAGCCAACATGTCTGTGTGCTTGACTTATATATGGACAAGTTCATCAAGGTCTTTCTCTGAAGGCAAAACAAAACTGCTTAATGAAAATGTGAAAAAAAATCATTGCTTAAGAGTAAAATGAACTAAAACCAAGACATTGAATATGAAACAAAGTTTTAATTTTTTTATTTTACATATCTGTACATACAATTTCCCCAAATAAGTTTCTGAATACAATTGGATGAAATGATATTAACACACTTATTTAAAATCAACATTCACAAAATGTTGAAAACTGATCAAAGTGAACTCATTACCAAAAGGCTACAACTTTACTACAGGGCAGGCATGTATCCTTTGACTCATTTTAGCACCTTCAAATAAAAGTTTCTTTATTTTAAAACTACCGTTTGTGCCGAATAAAAAAAGGCAGACTGTAAAATACTGTTCAACTTAAAATTCCTAAAATTCAGAAGTTAGTTAAGTAACAACCTTGTTTTCTTTTTTCCCTTGTATATGTTACTAATGTTGTATAGTCTCCACCAATATAGTGTGTGTGTGTGTGTGTGTATATATATATATACACACACACATTAAAATGCCCAATATTAGTGGTAAATGTGTAAAGTTAAAACAAAGTATGAAGACGCAAGGCCAATCACTGCACAGAAAGCTTCAGACAGTTTTGATGATAACACCGACTTTTTTTTTTTTCTCTTGAAGTGCACCATCTTAAGCATCAGCATTTTTTACAACCACAGAAGCAAATTAAAATCTAGCCTTGTTCTTCATTCCCATAAACTGGTGGTGGTATCTCTTTTTTATTTGGATGGGGGTTTCTCTGTCATGTACTTCTGTTGACTTTCAGCATGCCTAGAAAGACAAGAGTTGGGTAGAAGTTCATTGACCTGTCAGGAGTGAATTCCCCCCAACCCGATAAAACACATTTTCCATATTTACAGATAAGCCTATAAGATGAAGACAATAGCTATACTGTACATTATTAAACAATTGTTTAAAGCTTAGAAACCTGACATTTTGTCAGATTGTGCCCTCTACATGAAAATGTTTTACTTCAAGCAGCAAAGATCAGTGAAGAGAGTGGCTTGCTGTCACTGCATGGCAAGGTATGGCATTGCATTGTGTTGCATTGCATTTGACTGCCATGTTCTAGTCCATGAGCTGTGACACAGTTCCTACCTAGTCAGATCTTCAATGTCCACCAGCATGGCATCCTGCTCCATGTGCAACTCATCCCTGATAAGCAGCATCTGCACCAACTCTTCATTCAAACCTGTGCAAACAGAACAAAATGTAATTTAGTCTTTTTCACTTCAGGTTTATCAGTTATGTTGTGGCGGACAGGAACATGTGGACTCAGCGTTCATAAGCGACTTAGAGATTTGGGGTGAACTATGCATCTACAACTGCTGCTGCAGTCATTTATAATTGGACCTTGGTTTTATGTCTAGTCCGAAATACAGAGCACAAGGAGGTTAAGTGACTTGCTCTGGGTCACACACACAGTGACTCAGGATCCTGAGCCAGGATTTGAACCGGGAACCGTCTGGTATCAAGCCTTTTTTCTTTAAGCACTGGACCACCAAACCTTGTGGGCAATTCAGAGATGAGTGCAGCTAGCCAAAGCTAAAGTCATATGACAGTCTGGTGGATTTGGGAAAGGTTACTACGTGCTTGGCCAATGCTTTTTTTTTTTCTTTTTTTTTTAAATGTGGTGTGTCTATGAATCACTCTGTACAAATGTCCAGATGATGGACAATAATGTATTCCTGAGAAAGATGAGTATGGGGGTCATATGCTGGATTTGAACCGCATGGCTGTGTCCCCAGACCCCCACACTCGGAATCTCCAGTGCCGAATGCATAAGCTTTTCAAAACTGACTGCCAAGGAGAGATAAAAAGATTAAACCCTCAACAGATGTGAAGAGCTCTCCTGTACCTTAATATAAAAAAAAAAAATAGCAGAAAAATCCTGAAAACACCTTAACAGTATATGAAAGCGAGCCAAGAGCTATAGGAGAATTTTACATTTAATGCCAGATTAAACATATTATTAGCGTACATTTAACAGTAAGATGCTTTAAGCTGTGCTTACAAATAATGTGTTATACTCTCAACCTTACTGTTTTCATTTTCCTGTTACCAGCTAATAATTAAAACAATGCACCACAGATTGCTTGCGTTGATCTGTTTCATAACCATATAGGTAGTATTAAGTTATTATTTACTTGGTAATTTAATTTGTGTGTTTTGCACAAACCAGATTTTGTTATAAACAGTATGACTATGTGGCTGCCATACACTTTAAGGCATGCTAACCTTACGAGGATAAACTGCATTCGTCTGTATTATAGCACCAGAACATCAGGTATGTTTGCAAATCTTAGCCAATTCTATTATAATGTATTGTTACATCACTCAATTACACTAACAATATTAGCCCCAAAATGAAATCGGTGGCCTCCATCATTGTGACTGCCAGTCAGGCTGCAGTGTCTGGTGGCTGACGTTCTGTCAGCTGTGCCTCGGAATTCATCGTTCTCCTTGTCAATCCCATGTCTTCAGAAAGCACGTCACCCAGAAATACAATATTCTGCCTCACAGTTTACTTTGACATCCATTTTCCTTCTTTTCACCAGATGGAGATGTCAGGACAGCTAGTTTGATTTCTAACTGATGTTATCAGGTCTTTTGTCTTCTCTGGTAAGTATCTTGCTTTTTAGACTGCACACACATCTGCAAGATTTTCTGCCACTGTGTCTTTACATCGAGTACATATTTTATAACACTTTCCAATCTGCTTTTTATGTTTTGCACATTTTGGCCCATGGCTTTCTGTAGACTAGTTTATTGATTTGACTCTGCCTTGTTTCCTGCTTGGATAAAGCCTATTAATGTTGCCCTCTACACACATACACATCCACCCAGTCCCTGGCTTCTCTCCTTATCTATAAAGATGCCAAAACATTGTGTGTGACTACTGTCCAAAAGACCACCAAAGAACTTAAACTCGTGTCTCTTATCACCCCCACCTAGCCCCCCAGAATGGTTTGCAAAATAACCCACTTACTTTCAATCTGGGAGTGGAGGTCGTTAACTATAACTTGCAGCTGACCAATTGTCATGTCCCTCAGGTCTATGGGCTTCAAGCTTCTCTTCATTAAGCATTCACTTATATGAGGCATGTGAGGCAGCTAGGAGAGGGAGAGCAACCTTGTTAATCACAAAACATTTCTCTCCTTTATTTCAAAGCAATTTAAATGCTGCTCTATACAGTTAATGCCATTTATCAAGTGAGCAGCGCAACACACTGGAATTTTAGGCAGTGTTTAAGAGCTCCAAGGTCCAGAAACACAATTGCACTTATACAGAAATTATACAGGTTACTGGTTTGGGAGCACATTTCCATTTGATTCCTGATGAAACCGCTGCTTCAGTACCGGTAGTGAAGTGGTGGTGTTTAAGTTCCTGCAGCACAATCACTTCTAAAAGAGCACTGCACATTTATATTCTTCGTGAAGGAGTGACAACACTGTCAGATCGCTAAATAAAAGTAACCTCATTTCCACTTTCACTGTGTGTCTGTATAATAATCACTGTTGGTTATACCCGACAGGCAAGGAAGGCTGACAACATCAACTCCTTTATAACTCAAATCATCTCATGCAAACACACAGTGATGTATTTCTGGTCTGGTGAACTGTATGCAACTGCATATAATAACATTCTCATAACTTGGCAGCAGGTGGCAGACTTGCAATACTAAAATATCTCTTCAGTTATCAAGGATCATTGTCTAAAAAAAAAAAAATCATAAACGTGGATGGAGCAATTTATTTCAAATAAATCTTTTCTATATCCATAATTTACATAGACACATTTTACGTTCTCAAACACCCAAGTGCCAGTGGATATTCCACCCACTCTTCCCTGAACCAGTAAGCTTTTACTTTCAGGGTGTTTCTGGTTACTTCATCCATTCTTCAGGTGATAAACTGGGCCCCCCTCCCCTATGCTCCCTTTCCTCTATCCTCTGCTAGCATTTGTTTGGATGCAGGTGACTTTTTAATCTGTTTGGATAATGTTTTCTTTCAGTGACATGATGTGTTTCACTTTTATTTTCTACTGTGCCACGGTTTGCTTATGTCCTTTGTATCTCTTTGGGGTATTTTTTTTTTTTTTTTTTTTTTTAAGGAGTTCCCGTTTCTGCCATGAGTAAGACTGCTGGTTCGGTACAGTGAGTGTATGCTTGCATGAATACGAGTCATCCTGTCATCATGTTTAGTATATCTTCCCAGTTTAGCTAGCTACTCTCGCAGAGGTGGTATGGTAGTGCTCAGTGGAATTTTTGTGATACTGTTTGATTACCCCCCATTTGGAGCAGTTTGCTTTGGAACCCGCTGTGGTTACATTCTTTCTGGTCTGGTTATCTCTATGCTTATTTCATACACCTGGTCCGGACCCGATAAAAAAAAAGGAAGTGTGGTTATGCAATTAAATATTCACTTACAAGCAAAGGAAATGTGTTGGGGGAGAGGGAGGTGGCAGTAAATTTATAATGAATGGTAAACATACTCAACTGAATTAAACTTCTAGTAATGAACAATCTGTTGAATTCCAGATGGTGTCTTGCCTCTTTATAAGTAATTCCTTGCTTAGTCCTATTTGACCTCTTTAGGCCTGCAAGGCTTGTTAGAATACTGTAACAGGTCATTAAAAAAAGTAACTGCATTTAAGTATTCAGGGTAGTATATCAAATAACATAACAATGCCCTTCTCCAAAGACAAAATAAGTCAAGGATTAATGTTTCCTTTTTTATATACAAGAGCTATCAAGTAACCAGTAAAAGTATGATGTTTTCATCAGGTGTGCTTGCCCTGTAACCCTGCCTGTCTGCTATGCTAAAGCACCATGATCACAAAACTATATCCTTCTGAATTGTAAAAAGGTCAGCCTCTTTAAAGTGCACTCATGAGTTTCATTATTTCTGACAGCTGGGCACCACTAGATCTAAAGTAAGTCAGCAACGACATTGCAGAACATAAATTATAGATCCGTCTTTGTTGAATCAGTAAAGATGGTACCAGGTCAAAAAGATATGAAAATGGAGAGCGAACGAAGAGCATTCCTGAGCAGCGAGGAAGGGCTTATTAAAAATGAGGCTCAAAAACAACCAGACTCAAAACACACGTGGTTTTGATACCAGCCTGTATATAAACATACACTGCTGTACATTGTGAAAACATGGCGCCAAATTGTAAAAATGCTGGCAAATTCAAACAGCCCGAAGAAGTGAATGTAACATATTTTGATCAAGTATGAGGAATGTGAGTGATCAGACACTGAAAAACAGCCTTTGACCTGCAATGTCTGAGTTCCACCTTCCACCTTCCACCTTGTTGAAAATTAAATGATGAAATGCAGAGCAGTTTTCAATTAATTTTAAACACGTCTTTTGGACAGTGGCAGGTCATTGTGAAGGTGATTGTGCACACTGTTCAAACAGTACACCTCAGTGTTTATTTATGTTAGATTCATCTAAATAACATCATGATTTTGTTTAAGAAAATACTTAAAAGGGACAGCAGCCCCCAACAGTTTGTAGTTTTAATGTATAAATTATAAACAAAATATTTAAATGAGTGCAAATATTATCATTTGTTCTCTTTTAATTCTGTTAAAGATATTTTGGTTCTTTGTTTCAATTCGGGAAAAATCCCACCAATGGTTGAGCTGCAGTTGGACCATGTGATCTACAGCAAAGGTTACCAGAATGCAGCAGGTTATCTTTGTTGTGTTTTGAAAAAGATTAGCATATTCATATTAAACGTGAAGAGAAAAAAAAACCCTGAGGGACTAAAAGAGTCTCAGCACAAAAAACAGAGGGGAATGGATTTAAAGGAAGAACATGGTTTTTAAAGTGCTGATTAGCCTTTCAAATCCTCCCAGGTGTTATTATAAAGCGACTGTACTCACAAGGTCTGCTACGGGAGACTTCTTTCTGTTCTGCTTCTCTACTTCCACCTGCATTTTAGCCATGGGCTTGGCCATGGCAAGTGCCATCTTAGCTTCGGCCTGTAGCTTCTTCTGCCGGGTGAGGAAGTCCATGTCCTCCAAGGACTCTGAGTCCTCTTCAGTAGTGTCACGGTCAGAGTAGGACAAGCTCTGCTTGCTCTGGAAAAGGGATGACATGCTGTATAAACTGGGGCCAGTCTTGTGCATATATTCATGAACTGTATTGCAAACTCCTAAGTACAAACTCAGTTTAATATACATGGTAAGTTACCGTCATTGTTATTTCTATCAGAAGACACTAACTATTCATCTTAATATAGCTTTAATTGTGCTAAAATAACACTGTAATTCAGTTAATTAAATTTGACTGCAGTGGTTCTTCCAATATTCATTTGAGAATACTATATCAGATATGAGTCAAACAGTGTCAGACATGGCAGATAATATCTGATTGCAATTAGTCAATGTACTGTATATTAAGAGATCTAAATTTGATGGGGCAAGATATCACCCTGTCTGGATGTTTTGTGGTTATTTCACAGTCATTTGTTACACAGTTCATTGCAGTTGGTGGATTACTTCATGGATAACCAGAGAGGTACCGCCTTATACTTGAAATCAGATTTAAAACCTCCCCAGAATGGATACATCAATTTACTTATTTGATTATTTTTGCTGTCAGCACACGTGTGGACTTGAACTTCACAACTGGAACCCAAAACAATGCACATTTAAAAAAAACAAAAACATAATTATCTAACCCTGCAGTGACTTTTCCGCTCAGTTCAATCTTTGAAGGGTCAGCAGTGTTGCAGAACTGACCAGGGGTGATCTGGGACAGCAAGCTGACAAAGCATTTCCTGTTTTGATCTGAATAACTAGACATACTTTGCAGTTTTAACATACTTCCTCTGTAATGCCTACAAGCCCTCTTCCTGTGAGTGAGTGGTGTGAAACCTCGCAAGGAGAAACCAACATGCCCTGTGCCCACAGGATTCAGTTTCTCAGGGATTGTCTGTGACGTAGAGGACAGGACACCTGCTTATGTGGTGAGTTTTCATCCCGTCCAAATAGGGCTTTTAAATGACTTAACAAAAACACTGGTTTCAGCAATTTAGAAAAGCAGTTATGGTGTAAACTAGATACAAAGTCATGAAAAGCCTAAAACTGGGTCAAGTGATTGCAGTCTAGTATTCTGTATTGTAAAACCTTACACAAGTGAGTGCTCCCTTGCTGTACTCTTATCACATTAATACATAATCAGTTTGAAAAGCTACCATTGGGGAGAGTGGGGTATCCAGGCTGGTTTCAGTCTTGCTGTCATCGGCATCGCTGTCTTTGTCGCTGCCGCTGTCATTCACAAAGCAGATCTGCAGGTTCATCCCACTTTGAAGACTGCACAAACAAATTGAATATAAATATAATGTCTGAATATAAATGATGTCTTAGAAATCTATTAACTGTTAAACGCTTTTTAAAATACCCAAAATCACATAAAATTGAACAAGCTAGTAATGGCATGAGACCACCTAAAAAGCAGCTAATAGTTCTATACCTGTAATTAAAAAAAAAAAAAAAACATTAACAGTGATTTCTCAGAGTGATTTACTGAAGCAATAATTACAGGGCACACTGAGTACATAAGGGGATTCCACTTGTCATATAAATAAGCACCAATGCCTGATAGAGTGGACGTTACCTGCTAGATAATGTAGTGCAGTGGCAGTTTAATGCCCCGATCCACCTAACAAAAGACCAGGGCATTAATACAATAAACTGCAGGGTGCATGGTTTGCATGGTTTGACTATTCTGCTAGGATAGAATAATGATCGTTTCACTCTGTGACAATACACAAGGTTTACAACACACAGGCTTGACAATAATGCTTTTTATTAGAAGAAATCTGGTTTTGGGCCATGCAAGTTATGTTCTTTATATGGAAGTTTGCATGGTTTGGTGCTGACCCCTACCCAAGCCCTTTCTACTGTGAACCATACTCATGTAAATGTAAATGGATGGGTATTGCTCAGCTGTCTGTTGTTATGCCAGTCATTAACATAAGGAATATATTTGCCCCCTCTTGTGGAATCAGAGAATAACAATATCTTTATTTTTATATAGCGCCTTTCAGAGTGTGGTCATTGGTTTAATCTCATCCATAGGATGGAGCACAAGGAGGTTAAGTGACTTGCTCAGAGTCACACACAGTGAGTCAGTCAATGGCAGAGGTGGGATTTGAACCAGTGGCCTTCTGATTACAAGCCCTGGACTTTAACCACTGGACCACAATGCCTGAGAATCTATTCATGTAAATCACCATTTTGCCACATGCTAGGCTGTCAACGCAGAGTAAGAACACCAAGGCTCAGAACAATTGCCTTACATCTAGGCTCATGTTATACAATATACTGTAAGAAAAAAAAAATACAAAATACAAAACAAATAAATAGGCTTATGTTATACATTTCTACAACAAAGGGAATTTCCTTTCAAAAACATGGGCTTTTATTTTCAGTCTTATCTCTCAAGTAGTTTCACCCCTTTCCCTAGGAGGCATCACTAGTTGCTGACTGCTTTATTTATTAAATATGTATCGGTATATACTGTATAAATATTCATCAAAACGCATGCAAAAAATAACTTTGTACAGAATGCTCAGGAGGTGGGAATGTTGAGGATGGGTCTCCCTGGTTCATATTTAGTGATGTCTGTGTCTCTGGGATTTTCATACATTGTGCTGGTTGCTGTCTGTCCCATTACTCAAAGGGGTCTCACCAAAAAACACCACAATTTCCAGCAAACACTAGATTTTAATGGTTCAAAACCCCGCGAAAACTGACTTCTGCAGGTTCTACACTCCAACTGGAAGCGAAATGTTTCACTGAAGCGAGCAATTGAAACTATTTTGTGGAACTATAAAACCACAAAGGTTATTGTACAGACTCCGGAGTGCATCTGAGTTGTTTAATCTAACATTAACAACAAAAAAGTTCCACATTGTGGCTGCATACATATATAGAATGTATTAAGCAATACTCAACAAAAAAAAAAGTGTTCCAGTTATTTTGTTTCAGAATCTCAAAATTCAGTTTTATCTTAAAATGAAATCTTATGATAATAACTTTATTTTGATCAAAAGTTGACCACAGTATTTTTGCACTTTCCCCATGGTAACAATAAGTAATATCCAAGGCAAACACAAGGAACACGTCATGAATGGATTTTATGTTAAGGTTCTATTGCCCAGAAGCACATTTCCAGTTGGATCCAGACTTTAATTAGGTTATGAAGATAATTATAAAACATTTGCTTCACATAATTCATTTTCCAGTCCATGCTTCTTTGTTTTGGTTATGTAATTATTATTAGAAACTAAGCAGTGTATTATCTTAGTTTTATTTGAAAATGTTACTCCAAAAACAAGCTGTCGGTGGGAGCTAACATGTTTACTTCCTGTATCGTCAGTTGAACAGAAAACCATTAGATGCAGCAATGAAGCAGTTCTCATCTGGGATGAACTGAATAAAAAGCTGCTCTCATTAGTTTGTACTGCCACCTACTGGCCACCCTCAGCATGACAGTCAACATTTCTGTACTGCAATCTCTCTTACCTTTTAATACATTTAATGTAGGCAAAACTAAACATTAACCATTAACCTTAAATTTAAAAAAAATCAACGAAGCCTTTTCTGTGCAGCGTATTCCTCCCTGTTTCAAAGCAGATCATTCGGCTTGTAGGTGGCTCACTCTTACCGTGAAGACAGACTAGGCTTCCCACTCTTGCTGCAGCTGGTATAAATCCCTGGACCATCATCAAAGAAACTGCCCAGTGCCAGCTTCTGTCGGATCGATTCTCTTTCATTCTTTTGGGCCTAAAAACAAATACATGAAGAAGTAATGGTTAGGTAGAGGTATAGCATGAGCTTTACTATTGCTTTTCCAGTTTCAGGGACACAAGAGTGACGTTCTTTAACATAGTGGGTCACCGCTCGAAAGCAGCAGGCTGTGAATACTGTTTTCAGACACAGTATGCAAATGAGCGATGGTGTCATTAAGGCATTCTACCGTGTCGTTGATGGTTTTCAGGATGAGGGTGGAATGGGGCTTAGAATATACCAAGCTGTTAAATATACTGACACACGTTTGAAGGTGATGGCATTGCTTATTCAAGAATTACGACACTTTTCTCTATGAAAACCAGACCACAATGTACACTAGGAAACATACAGGAGAACTGAAATAATGGCAGAACCCTGTCCTGAGATCCAAAGCAGAATATGACAAGAGTCAGGTTGCCTTAATATTACTTTTAACCTGTGAGGATTACTAAAAAAACACAATCCCTCCAAAAAGCTTTTTTCAGAAGAAGAAAGACCTGAAGCAATGAGTGCTTTTGTGCTTGTTCATTTTTTTCCCCTTCACTAATGGACATTGGTCTTTCTATAGCTTTTAACAAGAGGCATCCATTTAGCAGAGGTCAAAACTCATTTCAAAGAAACCTTTTGTACAGAATGACCTTCAACCTCTTGCCCTTGGAGCAATTAGGAACCAAAAAAAAAAAAAAAAAAAAAAAAAAACGTTGGCTTTGGTCACATGGTTAATCGTAGTGTTTGAGAGCAACATCGTTTATTAAATGTTCAGTCACCTCATGACTGATGCATGTCTTACACACCAGTTAAGCAAAGCCTCAAAGCGCAGCTAAAGTGCCAGACTATCTTGGTTTTAGTTAAAATTCAGCAAGTGTCTGAACAAAACATTTTTTGTTTTTTTTATCCTTTGGCTGCTCATTAAATTAACATTTGTTATTTCACATCAGTGAATAAACAAAACCTTAAGTATCTAAATAAATAGATTTTACATTGGTAAATGCACTGGTGATGACAGTAAAATTATGATTTATTTGTCAATTTTACAACATGCGCCCTTTCTCTGGTAAAGTGCTACATTACGGAGACATTTGGACAAACAAGACTGTCAGACAGGGGGCCTCCGGGGAGGGGGAGCAGGGTCGAAGTTCACTCAAACGTAACGTCATGTCACTGGCATATGAACTGCAGCGGGGAGAGTGGTCAGCTAGCCACAACTGAGTACAAGGCTTCACATGCTGATAAAACTCCACAGCAACTTCCAGTAATCTTTATAAAAGGCAATGCTTCCATACTGTAAGTTTTCATTAATGACAGCGCAGGTTTCCTTTTGAAACATTGAACTGAGGCCAGGTAAACTGTATTTATCAAAAGAGCAGACTCTATTACCCAGTGCAGGCAACCGCCAGCCACATTCCAAACTCTTTCAATTTGCTACCTGTAGTGAGGTGTCACATTGTGTGCTAGTATGTGACTTAATCAAAACTTGTTTACTTTTATCTGTGGTCTATGCTGGGTTTACAGTAACATAGGTATGTGCAATTTTCTCTTTGAGATTTATTTTCAGTTTTCAGTATCATTCTTTGAAGATATAAATTGATTAGAAAAGCCACAGTGGACGTTTTTGTCAATTATTGGCAATGGCAAACGAGCAAGTCAGCAGCACAGATGCAAAAATGACACTTGGGGGTACTTTTGTCTGTCAGGCTTATCTGGGAGTCTAAACAGAAGGTCAATCACTCATGCTGCAGAAAAGCACATTCTACAGGCCCTGAAGGCACACCATCATGTGCCACAGTTCTTGTGCAAAGACTGGAGTAATTTCAGCACAAGAAAATAAACGGTAATGATCAATACAGCATGCAACTCCCATACATGAAAAAATAATATCAGCTACTGTTTCAGACCAACAGCGGCTAATTACACAAGCCATCAGGTTATCAGTTTAAAAATATGAATTACCTGATGCTTTAAATGTCTTTCCAGTGGACGGCTTGAATTCAGTTTGAAAGCAGATCATTCATTGCCTTGGGATTTGAAGCTGTTCCGATGGGGATGGGATTTACATGAAGCTGCGTAGAAGACACAGGCTGTAGACAGAGCTGTAATTTCAAAGTTAAAAGTAGCACAAGAAAGTAGATCACCATGATCTACCTCCACTGTATGCACTTTAAAACTGCAAGCTTGCCATACTCCCAGGTGGACTCATGCTTCATATAGCCCCAGATTCTTACTCAGTAGCTTGTGCTAGCGTATATCCGGACCAAGCTTCTCTAGATTGCTACTATATACAGCAGTAGGGATACACCTACCCCAGCAATTATTGTTTGGAGCGGATAAAAGGCATGGTGCCACATCACCACAGCTAGAAACTGCATGAAGAAGCAGAATAGACAAACCAGCAACTGTTCTTGAGCAAACAGACAAGTGGGCAGCAAGTCAAGCAAACGACAGAGGCGATCCTCCGGGAAATACAGAGCTGGCTGCTTTTTACCCTTTAGTTACACCTGCCTGGCAGACCATTCACAATGACTTCAGTCAAGGATGTCTGCTGTTCAAAATAATCCCTTACAAGCAAGCTTGTGCACACGAGCCCCATGGTATCCTTGTCCATGACATTTCCAGCGAATGACACCAGCTCTGTAGTTCATCTGCTATTTCAATTCTTTCAATTTGAATAAACATATAATAGACACACACGTTCACCCAGTACCTTAAAAGAAACTCAATTCTGTTTTATTTTTTATTATAATTGTGCAATAAAAAAAAAAATAAAAAAACATTGATGCCACCGTGTCTGCTCTGGGGCAATTAGCATAATCCCTGTTCAATGATGCTTACTGATTCCTGGTGGCATCGCTAGTGGTAACAATCAGCAGGGACCAGCAGCTTGGCACAGAGCTCTACATGGTACACGAACGCAGCACTGTCACAGGCACTCACAACAGCAGCCACTTCAATCAACAATCACACACATTACCTCACAAACCACTTCAGGGTTACCGCTTCTTTATTTGTTTATTTCACATTGTAGATAACGAATTGCTATCAGCTCTTATTAAAATGTCTGTGTCTGTTGACTTGCTATTAAATCACACAGATGTGCAGTACAGTAGATTGTGCTCATTCAGATGGAGATATTTCTTCATTTACCCTCTGGTTTCAAATCTGCTATGCATGCATAATACTAAACTTGGATAATATTGAGGTCAAACTCAAAAAAGCAGCCTTCAGAGTGGAAATGTTTTTTTTTTCTTTTTTTAATAAACAATTGATGTCTGAATGTTTATAAAATTCTCAAGTCTCATTTCCTAGTTTAATTTCGTGGTCCACGTCGTACAGAAAACTACCCGTGGCCTGCATTAGCCATTTCATACAAAATTGCCTAAAAAAAAAAAAAAAAAGAAATATAACACTATTTGGAAGCTATTTTGAGAAGTCTGAGTGAAACCAATGATTACACCGTGTAACAATTTTTTTTTTTTTTTTTGTTCCTGGGTAGTAAGTGTTATTTCCTAATTGCTTATGCCTCAAAAGTATAGAAAATGGCTATTATTCCCCACAAACTTTGCTTTTGTGACCAGGACAGTGATATTTTGAAATTTACCTATTTTCCAGAACATTCCAGATAGATTCAGTGCTGAGTAAACTTGGAGTAACTTCTAGAACTTTCTAGAACTTTCCAGTAATATAAATAGTAGTATAAATACAGGGGCCTTAAGCTCACCAGTTCAGTTTAGTTCCAGCTGCCTAAGTGGATACATATCTGCATTTTTCTGAGATGGCATCAAGAGGCTGCAAGCATCTGGCAGACGCATTTTGCTATGTCTGCGGCCAATTTATCAAGACAAGAGCGAAAAAGTACTCCGTGGAAGCATCTGCTAAGATGTGTGAGGCCTACAAGGCATATTTTGGCATGCCTGTCGGGGATCAAGACAAACCCTGGGCACCTCATTTCACCTGCGAGCACTGCAAAAAAACTCAGGAAGGTAAGATGGACAATTGTTGCTCGGAATTTTATGTCATAAAATTTGTTAAAATTTTTAAAATTGTAAAAGTTTTTAATTTTAAAATGTTTTACAATTTTCAATGTTATTGAGAAAATATATCATAAATGAAAAATGTTGCGAGAATCTCTTACACATTAGTCATGGGTGAAATAAATGTATTTTTGTAGGATGGTACAGAGGGGAAAAGAGAGCCATGAAGTTCGCTATCCCAAGAATTTGGCGGGAACCCACTGACCACTCAAGCAACTGCTACTTCTGCATGGTGGACCCTTCCAAACGTCAGACTGGCAAGAATGCACCTGCTATCGCGTATCCGGACCTTCCTTCATCCATCGCCCCGGTGCCACACTGCCATGAGCTCCCCGTACCCACTCCTCCGGAGAGAGAGCAGCCGTCTTTAGAAGAGAGCAGCAAGTCAGAGAGTGAGGAAGACGTTGTAGATCCAGATGACAATTTCAGAAGTGGAGCTGAGGAGAGAAACCCATACTACCCCAACCAAAAAGACTACTCACTTCTAAATCTTTTGTAGTCATTTTTGTATTACTTTAGTATAAATACATGTTAATTTGGATTCATATGTTGTTTTTTTCTGACTTTATGTGAACGAAAAGACACAAATCCGCCCGTTTTCTCATTGGAAATAGGTACATTTCAAAATATCACTATCCTGGTCACAAAAGCAAAGTTTGTGGGGAATAATAGCCATTTTCTATACTTTTGAGGCATAAGCAATTAGGAAATAACACTTACTACCCAGGAACAAAAATTGTGTTACATAGTGTTATGCAACTTATGTAAATTGTGAGAAAATGATACGCCTGCATAATCGCATTAAACTGCAGGCAATGTCAATTCTGCTTCCCAGCAAAGCAGCAGGGGGTGCTTTCTATTGAGATCCTGCCTTACCAGCTGCTTAGAATTTCTCTAGCCTGTGATTGAATCCCAATACTACAGTCTGCACAATGTGTTTTTTCTATGTTTAAATACACTTCAGTATATGTCTGATTGCTGCTGATTACAGGAACATGTTAAATAACATTACATATACTTAATCGGTTTGTTTGCCCTGTTGTCTGTTTGCTCAATTATTATCTAGGGTTGACACCAGTCCCTGTTTTTCCTGGATCATCCCAGTTTAGAGGAAGGTGCTCGAGGAATTCAATATGCCTTCCCAGAACACTAAATGCCAGTACAATAAATGAACTAGTTAGATAAATCAGGATACAATATTACTGCAAGAGACGCACAATATGAATTGGTTGTTAATACTATAGTAGTGATATTATCAGTGTTTCCTATTGGATGAATATAGGATTTCTAAAGGACCATCTCTACACTCTGTATCTGATCTTGTAAACTCAACAATGGAAGAGACCCAGGTTTCCTCTTGGCGGTGGAAAGGGAAGGGAGTGTAAAGAGAATACATGCCGTATGTTTCCAGTTCTTCTGCATTTCTGTTTCCAGCTTTTCAATTGAATTAGCCGATGCTGGTCAAAATGCTAGTTTATCCAGCCCAAGTACAGGCAGGGATTTCTACCAATCCAACAGTTACTACAGGTCTTTTTGTTTGAATAATTATATACTTTAGAACAAGAGACACAAAAAACTTTAGTAGGGCTATACAATCCTTTAGGCGCTTTTTTCACACAGCCATGCATTTCCTGTTGGTAAAAGCAGTAACCAGCTCTGCTTTGTACGGAATAACTTCTGGTGAACAATTAAGCACATGTGAAAGTGACAGGGCTGACAGCATGTTAAAGTTAAGGGAACACAGGCTGGGTAATCAAGGAGGTACTGAACAAAACACCTTAATGTGTTACTCAGTAACCTGCCAAAAACTTTAGATAGTTTTATCAAGCGCTGCAGCCATAAAGCCCTCCACCAGAAACTTCTTAATGCAGCATGGTCTAAAATCACAAACTACTTCAAACCTTGATCAGGGGACACTTACCAAAAACAACACAACTACCAATGATTCAATGCTAACCCAATGCTTTCACTTCATACAATGTGCCAATGTTTTGACTGCAAGTACGGTACTGGTATGTACTACATGGATCCTGTCATTTTGTCTTGAACTGAGTGGATTTACAAGGGTAGTCTAATCCTTAGGTCTAAACTGCATACGGATTGTAATGTTATTTTTGGTGATTTGTGGAACCACAGATTACTAGACCTGTGGATGGTTTTTCAACGTGATCCGGATTTTGTAATCCTATACTTTGTGATTGAGATTACTTTCATTATATGGATTGCTTTGATCATTTTTTTCAGAAAATGTCACTGCTGGATTACTTTTATCCAGATTACAAATAATTACGATTACAATTTTTTTTTTTTTAAAGGAATCTCGATTACAAAATCCAGATCACTGCTTATCCAGATTACGTTTTGAAAAACCGGCCCCAGTGAACCATAGTTTAAAGAGTGAGGACCAGGATGGCTAAACCAGTTGCTTAAACCTTATATTGGTAGTATGATTACCATACAATAGCAATTTATATACTCTCTTTATTGACAGCATTGGCAGTATAAAAACAAACAAAACAAAAAAAAAATCTCTGCATTTTTCTATGAACTGATTGGCAACATCACCCTGCAACACATTGTGAATACAGAGTTTCCGACAGGCTCCAATAGCTTAGCAGAATGGTGTGATGTTCTGTCATGACACTGATAAATCAGGACTGCGGTGAAGAATGCAGGTTACCCTGGCTGCTTCAGTGTGGATACGAGGGGCGCTTGGGGTGTGCAAACCCCATTGATTCTTGGAACTGTACCATATCAGTTTATCTGCTTTTGCACAAGTCTCTTCTGTACAATCTCTTCTTCTGCTGGGATATTTTGTTCCATTCAGATTTCCTAAGTTTAACAGCGCCTTGCTGTTTGATGATAGGGATGGGTGGAGGATTGGTTTCCTATTAAGGACACTGACCTTCGATCCGCTGGGTTTAAATAAAGTGCAGAGACAGGAATGCAAATCTAGATATTTATTTTGGGATGATGTTAACTGACAGGCCATAGATAGAAAGACTTCACGCTACGAAACAGACAACCTCAACCAGACTCAGTTTCACTAACACAATACAGTGAAAGGTCTGAATTCATCTCACTTGGTCAGTCTAAGTCTGTGGGTGGTCTAAAGCAACCACAAAAAATGTGACTTTTGTGATGCATCTACCACCCATGCCATTGTTACACAATGCAATGGTCCGTGTAGCCCTTTATCTCAGAACAAAGATGTTTTGCACAAAAGCCTCATAATGAGTAAAGGGCATTATCAGTTTATCACTGTTATATCATTGTTACATTACCTAGCTAGGTTTCTTGTATTATTATTTATTTCTTAGCAGACACCCTTATCCAGGGCGACTTACAATTGTTACAAGATATCACATTATTTTTTTTTTTTACATACAATTACCCATTTATACACTTGTTTTTTTTTTTACTGGAGCAATCTAGGTAAAGTACCTTGCTCAAGGGTACAGCAGCAGTGTCCCCACCAGGGATTGAACCCACGACCCTCCAGTCAAGAGTCCAGAGCCCTAACCACTACTCCACACTGCTGTAAGAGCAAAAGACAAATGAAAAGACAAATGAATAAGGACTAAAAGACACTGCATCTAAATACAAGGTGTAACCATCAATGGAGTGTCAACATGCAATACTAGTTAGAAGCAAACAAGCAAACAATACACCTCCAAATGGCATTAAAGTATTAACTTTAGAGAAGTTTTAAAGCGTCTGTTCCAGCATTACACTGAAATATACACTATTCTGAGACAGCTTGTGCTACTGGATAATGGCACATTGGTCACAGTCTGAAAACAACAGGGCTAATGTCGTGACCCCTGATCAGGATTCTGACAGAGTCAATCTTATAGTGCTGATGAAAAAAAAAAGGTGACCTCTAGTGATTAAAGAAACTGTGAAATCTGGATTATCCCATAGCTGTTCATGTTTCCTCTGACTTCTGCTCTGTTGTAGCTACATTGTCACTTCACTTTTGTACAGCTTTGATATACACACTGAACTTTTATTTATTAATGCTCATGGAAAAAAGAAAGAATCAATAGTAATATATGGTTACCATACCATTCTGGGAAAGCAAAAGGAATACTTTCTGTCTATTTTGGAGAACACAAATCCCGTCTTGTAAGAGAAAGAGTAGAACACAACAGCTTTAATTCATAACTTTGTTTTTAATAGTGCTATGCTTGTTCAGAAACTACACAGAGTGAAAATAGTAAGTGGCTCACATATTCCACAATGTTAGAAAAAAGCCTCTTACAAATCCTACTGACACGGTGTATTGTGCTAAGTGCCTCCTTCAAAAAAACAACAAAAAAAAATGCTTTTTTATTGCTATATTCTGTTGCTAGGTCTCTCTTACCTTTTTGTAATTATCCACCAGATTCAGGCAGGATGCTTTACTGATGACATCATCCATTCCATCACAGTCCATATTCACTGGGCAGCTCTTTACAATGCCACATGAACACTCAGCCCACGCGGAGTATGAGGTAACTCCACTGCTGCCATAAAAACAAGAAGGCTACTTCACATATCTCCCGGTCCTTTTTGGCTTTTGCTGACAAGCTATGTTGTGAGAGAGCCCCCTCAGCAGCAGCATCAGCACTCCTGCTTCCTGCTTATCTGCCGTTCGTTTGGGTGGGAGAGTGAGGCTCGTTTCCAGTGTTTGTTCTCTTGATTTTCTCACACCCCGACGCGAGGACAGCTGCAGCTTCCTGATGCTCAGGCCTGTCAGGGACCCTGTCTTTCCACTGTCATCTTACACCTTCCTTACCACAGATTCTGCCCCAATCTCCAGCTACACACAGTGCAGATTGTTCCTATTAAAGGAAAAGACTCACACTGAGCCCGGGCCAGCTGATTACAGCCAGAATTCACAGCTAAACAAGCAGGCAGTGTGGGTCACTGCTGTTACTGGAGGATAAAAATAGCCCAGTAACCAGCTAGTAGCAACTGCCAGGGTAGCACAGACCTGACGACTCATGTGATCATTGAAATAATCTATGACTGGATGACACGGCCAAAGTAAGCAAAAATGTAAGATACCTGCCCATTTGTCTGAAGGAAGCTGCAGCACAAATAAACATTGATATTTTGCAAAGTGCATGACTGTTCTGTTCCCCCGAGGGCCCTGGATAAATGTAACCAACTCAGGAGTCTAACTGAAGCCTTATCTTATCCAGACCATACCAAATTTCCAAAGCAAAATGACGGATGTATCTCATCAGCCATGTTCTTTTGGGCTAACTGTAACTGGCACACTATCTCCTAGCGGAAGATTTATTTCTTTAATAAGTGTCTCTCACATGCAAATATACAACGTGCATTACCAGAAATGTTAACAGTGTTACTCCCTGGAAGTGTTATTCAAGTGCGCTGACACTGTCACCACTTTACAATTTAAAATGTTTCAGGCTGTTTCAAAACATTCAATATGCCAGAAAGAAATTAACTATAGCCTTGTGTATTGCTGTATGCTAAATAAACTGAGCTCATGTCAGAAACAGAGCACCGCCATTTACATCACAAATACCTTTAAATCCCACTTTCAATGAAATATTTATGTCAGATGTATAATAAAATGTAGTGCATTTATACATATAAATTTATCACTTGTATGTATATTCTGGCAACTGGCAAATTGATACAGTAACAGCACTGGAAAAACAATACTTCTGGTATCCTTATTTAACTTGAAAATAACTAATCTGCATTCTACAGGAATCTGCAAGTGGAGCATACTTGTATAAATAATACAGTTCGTAAGTAAGCAATGAAGTTAATTTACTTTACGTAAGAACAACTTTGCACATGGTAATAAAACATTTTCATGTGATCAATGAACCCTCAGATGTCCTGAAATCTATAACTTGATGGACCTCTGTGAGGCACAACTGTTCCAGGCTTAATAGAGCTGCAGAATAACAACTTCTTATAACAACAATCTCTTTTCTCAAGACATGTTTCACATAACTGTGCCATTAACTCACTACAGTACATACACACCCAGCAAGCTGAAAAAGACCATCCTGGAAAGTACAGTAAATCGAAATGGTGGACACATTTTAACAACCTACCATAAAATATTTTCATCAGAATTGTAACCTGCTATTCTCCATATCCCACAGAAAAAAATGTTAAAAACATTTTCTTCATTAATGTTTAAAAACACAAACACACTAAACAGGAAGTACAGTTGCTTTCACAGCTGATCCAGCTGGATTATTTAGACAGCAGATGGGCTTATCCATCCATCTACTCCATCAGAAAGCGCTATACAACCGCTGCAGATGAAAGGAGCACAGCAAATCTGACAAGCTAGGCTGATGCATCAGAACAAACTCCAGCTCCAATTATCAGATCAAACCTCAACAGAGTTGTGGTCTGAATGTAAAAGACAAGAGTTCTGGAATTAGATTGGAATTCTGACCCACTTTTGTTTTGTTTTTTCAGTAATTAATATAAATCTAGAATAACCGTTTCCCAAGCTCCTTTGACTTTAGTGAGTGAGCAGCGCCAAGTTCCTGTCATTTCACATTTTACCCTAGCAGGTTGAAGTCCCACTCTCTTCCTCCCAATGAGGACGATGCACTGGTACAGTATGTATAATGAAGTCTGACTTCATCTAGAGCTGAAATCACTGCTGACTCAATGAGCACTGATGTAGGAGTAAGAGCAACCTGTGAACTACGTTAGTCACACAGAACAACAAAATACTCTCAAATTTCATCATCTTGAGGGGGAAAAGTGGTTACTAACTTTACTGTACTTTCACTGAGTGCCTCCTACCTATTCACAACCTCCCTACAGTCAATTTGACTTTTAATTTAAACATCCAATTCAAGGTATAGATCTATTTCAACAAACAATATACCCTTTGATTGTTTGTTGCTTACTGAAAATGACAGAAAAAGCACATATTTAGTTAAATAAAATTACATACTGTTTAACATGACATTAAGTGGTAGCTGTACTAAGATGGGCCAATCGCAGCATAAACATACCGCAATTTGCATTTTCATTACGACAATTCACAAAGTGCACATTTTATCATATGTACTAAGAAAAAATATGTTAATGAAGAGAGCCCAATATACTAATTTAAATATTATTTGCATCATCTTAGCGAAAGCTCTAGCGAGAGTTGTGCGACATTTTTTCAAATAAAATAGCAGCAGTTGAGTTGTGGTTTGCTGCAGCAGAGGGTGCCTGAAGGATAACGGCTATACATGCAAGGGTGCAAGAATCATATCAAATTGCCATATTATATCACAGAATCTTCCAAAATAAAATAATAATAATAATCGTTATATAGCGCCTTTCATAGTGGACCACCATCACAAAGTGCTTTACAAGAAACAAGACTAGGGTGTGTAAACCATGCATCAGCTGCAGAGTCACTTAAAACAACCAAACGATGGCGCACAAGGAGGTTAATTGACTTGCTCAGGGTCACACAATGAGTCAGTGGCTGAGCTGGGGTTTGAACTGGGAATTTTCTTGTTACAAGTCTGTTTCTTTAACCACTGGACCACACAGCCTCCTGAGGCTTAAAATAAATAATTACTAAGGGATTTCTAGCTGCCAAGTGATGTTCTGACTAAACATATCCAGTCTACTGTAGTTACAGTCACTATTTTTCCAAACAGTTTTTGCAGCCAACACTTGATTAAACACAACATTTTCCTAATAGGATCACCGGGTGAAGGCTCTGTGTTGTAGATACAAAATGTTGATTCATCCATATCATGTATAATCCTTAAAGTCTGATTAATTTCGTCTGTATTTTCTAACTGGTAAGTGGTCTACCTGTAATTTGAATATAAATGCATCATGTGAATCATTTCAATAGATGGTATAAATATAACCTCAATGTCACAAAGCAGCATTCAGAGGCTTGAAAAAAAATCCTTTAGCAAATGGTTTTGGAGGTATACTTGCTTTACAGTTCAAAACACAAAAAGCTATTTTATAACCTAAAGTAACAATGAAACATCTGTGCTGAGAGAGAATGACTCATTGTATGCTAAAGATAGCAGCTTCCTCTGTGATAAAAATGTGCTTGGCATCCCCCAAACCCCTGGGTTTTAGTTTTAAGGGCCAGCATAAAAATGGGTAGCAAGCTTTTCACCACAGCCTACGATATAATTGTTATTTGTGCTAACACAGACCACCGTGGGGTTATCCAAAAAACATGAAGAAAATGAAACCTAGACTATTGAAATAAACTGTCTGTGAAAGAGCGGGATCAACTTTGGACAAGACTCCTAAGAAAACTTTAAATAAAAAGGCACAGCATTTCATTTTTTTTTTTTTTTTTGTTTGAGCAGCAACAAGCCAGTTCTTTTTATAGCCTCTTTTACATAACATATGCCTTGGTAAGGGACTGACTCACGGCTGCCCGTAGAAAAATGCCCTCTGTTAGTGAGGTCATAGCGATGCAGGGCTTCTAAGGCTAAACTAGCCTGAATACTCAAACACAGACTTCACAGTAAACACCGGTCTTTGATGAGAAAGCAATCTGACACTTGCTGCTGAAAGCATATCTTGTATGTAGCCCCCACTGGGGTCATTTTAAAGTCTCGCTGTTGTACCATAGATTGAAATATTTTAGGGATCTCGGCAGCATCTGTCAGGTCTATTTTATTGATCTAAACAATGACAGATCTAAATACTGCCATCCTTTAACTCTATAGAAATCTTTCCTATCAGCTTTCTAAAGTTTAGGAAAATGGTATTAAGAACCACGTCTGTTAAGAGGAGTCATTGAAATAGACATCTGTTTTACACAGTTATGCCTGGACAACATTTGAGATCAAACTGTCTTGCTGACAAAACAATGCATTTTTTTGTCTTGGTAAAATGCACAAGTAACTTTATTATGGTCCTGGATATAGCTTAACTGTTTACATTTTCACTAGATGTGGTGAGGTGAAAGTATTTCTTTATTGTCCCTGGAGACAGTATTTCTTGTACTCTTTGTACCTTTCAGTTTAGACAGTCAGCATTAAATGACCACAGATCAAACATATCCCATATCGTACAGTAATTTATTTGCTGTATTACAGGTATTGATCATCGTTGTAGGTCTCAGATACTGGTATGCCTAATCATACAGCATATTCCACCAGAGGAGAGTAAACCAGCACAGCATTCCCTTCCTCGGACTGGACAGAGCTCCAGTTTCATGCTGCTAATGGAATGAAAGGTGATACCATTCCCATTACCATCCCCCTTCAGGCTCATGAAATATGGGACAATGTTCAGGCAATCCATTTTCACAATATCTGGAGGCTTGCATTACTGTGCACAGTGTGTTTCTCCTCTGAGTACTCTGATCTAAGAATTTGATTATTTTTTAATAATTGAAGTCTGGGGGATTTATCAGTTAGCAGACCTATTCTAATTTAAAGTACAATACAGAGCCTTATGCATTTCAGCATCTGTTACATCCATATTACCTGGCTTGCTACAGAAGCTCCATGTATTTTAAATGAGGGCTGCTACTGGAAAAACGGTGGTCAGTTTTTTATTATGCTGACAGCACAGCTTGTGACGAACTAGTGTATCAAGCAGACCTATGATAATAAAAAGCCTGAAAGGTAGTACAAGTTTTATGAGTTTTTATACAGCACAATGCCATGTACAGTTTAAAGACTCTCCTTGGATATGTGTTACTCTTTCTGAACTAATTTGACATCAACCCAGTGGAATAAATGTGTATAATTTTTTTTTTTTTTTGCTGTTGCTCGGATACTGGACTAATTTAAGTGTCCCTGGAGAACTTGTCAGGTACACTTCATCTTCCTTGTCAGATGTATTCATTTAACTAAACGGAAAAGCACCTTGGCAACAACTTGGTTGAAGTTATTAACTCCAAACACACACACACACACGCACACGCACACGCACACGCACATACACTCATCCAGGATTATTATGTTAGGGTATCAAATTATCTTTATCTTTTTTGTTGTAATGTCATTTGTAAAGCTCATTAAAGGTTATGCCCACGTCCCCTTTATTATTTAAAAAAAAATGACCAGTGAAAGAAATTTATGTAATTGGAATTCTTCCCAATCCATAACTAATCCATAACAAAAACTCTAATCTCTTTAGTTACTGCAGAATAATAGTGGAGCTGGTGATTGACCTCCAGACTACATACCCAAAAAGCAAACACATTAAAAAGGCTGTAGAGTACAGCAATAAAGACAATGCTATGCAGATACAAACAGGGATATTAAAATCTCTATCAATATTTGACTAACAATTTTAACACAATTAATGTTTTCTATTGATCTTTATTGCGGTTCATTGTCAAGGCTTTCAATGCACATTTTGTTATATAAAACACAGATATTACTGATTTCCTCCTAATGCATCCCATTGAACACTTGACAGCACGTTCATTAATGTATGTCATCTACCCATAGTGTAATGATCCACAACTGTAATTTAAATGTCATATGGTTGGTTGTGTGCAGACATTTATCTAAAGCTCTAGCAATTAAAAGAAAAATACATGTAGCAGGAAAAAGCAGGTGCTACCATAACACCTAAGCAGTATGAAGAAGGAAAATAAATAAACAAATAAAGACTGACTTAAAAAAAAAGGCACCAATCAACTTGTCAGAAACGGATACCTTACCTGATATACACAATTCTCCTGGTGTACCATCTCAGTGCATCACAGAGAGAGCAGACTAGGCTGTCTGGGATGATTAGAGACACTGCTCCCTGTTACAATTTACTGCACGCAAGAAGAGAGGGAGTAAGAAGAACACGCAGCCTGGCTGCAAGGCGAGATTCTGTGCAGATTAAAATGGATCCTGCTTGTGCTGCTGCTGCTGCTTCTGCTGTTGCAACCTGCGCAATGGCACTGCCTTGCCTGCAAGGAATGGAACACTGTGCAAATTCTCCTCAGGGAACCGAGGAGAGAGAGGGACAGGGAGAGCAGGAGCTGTAATAACGTCTATTTGGCACTCTGATGGGGGAGGGGGGGGCATCTCATCACAAACACAATCAGCCAATTATATTACAGTCAAAGGGAGAGTGCAAAGAGATCAAGACTGAGGCGGGGCTGACCTTCTTGTGTTCAAAAGAGGCAGCTCGGTGATTCAGAAACATCCCAGCGCTTGGGAAGAGAAAGGGGAGGAGGGGGAGGCAAAAACAAAAGCAAGTGCTTGCCTCTAGCGAATAGAGAATGAAGGACGGAGCTGTTACTGTGAAATTCAAGGCTAACCTGAATGATTTTCAAATACAATGCAATAATTTCCTATTGAAAATCAAGAACACTGTTTTGAAATACTAAATGGATGCTGTTCTGAAGTTCACACATTGTATTTTTTATCAACAACAACAACAACAACAACAACAACAACAAAAAGCCTTAATGTTTTACCGGTTCAATTAATGTGTGCATTTCCCCCTCCCTTCCAATAATGCTCACTTTCCAATAATGTTGACCCCCCATACTGGTAATCGATTTTCCTGTCTTCTCAAAATACTGGTTAAAATGTTTTGTAAGTAGTTTATCTAATAATCAGTCAGTATTCTAGTAACCTGTTTAGCACTTACTTTATGGTTGGATTGAAGTCAACCTGTTTCTGAGAATCATGTGACCTCCTTTCTTAGTCAGCCCGGTCACCCTGGGAGAGGCGGGGAGTGGGGGAGCTCCCGCACAGCTTGTGCAGGTCAGTGTCTGCCCTTTGGATAGTGACTAAAGGCATGCTTCATAGATCTTCACTGAAAAGTGCCAGTTCCAGGCCAGAAAGCAGGGAACAGGACAGGAGGCAGAGGGAAGCCATCATCCTGTACACAGAGCTTGCTTAAGTTCTGGGAAACCACACGGTGGACAAGCAAGAAGCATTCATCATCCCAGGCAGGATGGGGTGCAAAACCTCCTAAACTTCCCACCGAAATATTCATGACAGGCCTTAGAACTCTTTACCAAGTAACACGTATTTTGTGATACCAATCGTAAACTTTAAAGAATCTTTTTTATTCTCATTAGGTTTTGATGCATGTTGTCCAAACATTAACTATTGAAAAAATAAACAAAACAAATTTACATGGATTTCAAGTTATTCTTGCAAGGTTAATCATCAAAATATTATTATTATTATTATTATTATTATTATTATTATTATTATTATTATTATTATTATTATTATTTAATCACCTACAAAATACTGAATAGAAAAAGCCTAGATGATATTTAGCTAACCTAGCTAACTACATATCTGCGTTTGTTTTCTATGTATAAATCAGAAAAACAATGTAATTAGTTACTGATTGGCTTCTGCTCAAATTTCTATTGACATTTTACATAATAGTCTCTGACAACAATCCACCCCAGCAAATGTAACGATATAAAAAACAATCAATGCTTTTCATGGCACAATGATAGCCTACAGTTGAGTAACTGCGTACTGTATCCCTACGTGTACTCATTGCATAACTGCAGAGTGAGCCACATACTGCACAGTGCACCAGTTCTGTTATCATGTTAATATACTCCTGAACCTGATCTAGTGATATTATAACTAACTGGGAAACACAGGGCCTCATTCACTAAACAGTGGTAACGTGCTTTGCATGGAGTAAGCCCCTTTACCGCGTGCTTTGTACACCTGCTGTATTCACTAACCAGTGGGAGGCAACCTAGCGAGTGGAAAAAAGTGAATTGAAAAAGTACTGTGTTCGAGTCATTTAAATAGAATGAATATTGAATCATTTAGCTTTATTTGTGCATATCATTAGCTTGTGAATAGAGTGACCGTTGTTTCATTTACCGCCATTTAGTGCATGAGGCCCACAGTCACAATTATAAGAATAGCATTGATTGGAAAATACGGGTTTTCCTGAATGATCAAAACAATATAGTTGAAACCAATCTGCGTGTTTGCCACTTCAAACCTTTCAGTTTCCATTGAGACACAATATGACACTTTATTTGACCTGTATCTCAGTTTAATCCTCCATACATTTTAAAGACGCTGAAGTTCAGGCTGCTGAAATCAGCTGGAATAAGTTCAAAGCATTTTTGTCCAGTGAGAAAGCAATTCTCACGCTAGTGATGCACAGCAATCTGAAAGATGCTTCCTGGAAGGTAAAGAAATAAGCCTGGATATTTGAGCACAGCAGGGCGCCCAGTCGACACACTTAGAGTTCAAAATCCAGCGCTGCCTGGGATCATGAGAGAGGTGCACGTAAATTAAATCAACTGTGAGGCACCGTCAGTATGTTCAGGAACACATTCCAAATACCACCAAATACAAAACCGTTTTTGGTTTGAGAAAAGCTGGATATTACTGAGGTCAGGGAAGTTCAGAACCCGCACATCTAGGGTAATCTGTGCAAATCAGAAAGTCCAACGAACCTTGACTTTACAACGATTGCATGGTGAAGGTGATGGATTGTGTTTGTTAAGAATAATATGTATGCATAACCTTTGCCATTTTGAACTTGATGGGTATCAGCCCCCCATTGTGATGTAATTATTTACACGCGGATCTAGGAGCCCAAACACTGGTCTAATAATTATTGAAATACATGGCGTCTTTTGACCATAATTGTGTCCAATTTGACTTGGGCACGAGGATTAATACTCTCAGCATTGAGTGATGACCAGGAAATCCCACTTAATCTCTAGACTGCCCACTGAACATTCCTACAATGAACAGGGTGCAGACAGAGTGTGTTTGTGCAGTACATTGTACACTGAGGTGAGTATGCTACTGTATTTAATAAGGGTGAAACACTCATTAATTAACATACAGTATATTTGCTAATTTGGTTTCCGTTGCTTGCCTTTATTATCACATTTATCCAGCTGCAGCCGAGTAATGAAGCCCCATACTGCACCTGGCCTGTGGAAAGGAATCCTGCCTCATTATCAGCTGCCACCGAGGACATCAATCTTTTCACTTTCCTAATGTCACTTTATCATCAATCATTAAAAAAAAAGTATAAATAAACCTCTTGAAGATGCATCACAGCATGAGCTTTTATCCAGAACACTGCATTAGACAGTCAATTAATATAACCTTCAGAGCACAACAAGGTTAGCCGCTATACTGGACCTGGTTCAAAGAAACACCATGATTTGAAAACTTGAAAACAGTCATTTAAATATCTACACTACAGCAAGGTTTCCTTATTATATATATATATAACTTATTTCTTTATTTTTATAAGAAAAAAAAACAATACATGTTTTTACTTTGTATACTTACAACTACTGTATATCCAAAAATATTAAATAAAATCTCTACCACGTATAGTACTTTAAACAGCCCCTTGCACACAGAACATTGCTGAAGTTACCTTACTCAAGAAAACTTCTGTTATAAAGTAAAAAACCCAAGTTTTTAATTTGAAGCTTGTTTCCTTTTGGATGCTCTTGTCTGGTATAAAATCAGAGCTGAATGAGATTAGTGTTAAGACTGAGAAGGAGAAATATGCAGCTATGGGAATCTAATTGTGGCAGCTTTCCAACCACAGGCAGCACGATGAAACAAGGCTTAAGTTTCATTTGCTTAGAATTCCTGTTGCATTTGTGGAAAAAAAATAGTGTTAATGCCTATTAAAATTCTCAGATTGTGCTGAACAACTGAAGCCATTAGTGCAACTACATGTCACTGCATTATCAAAGTCTTTCCTGACTTACACAATAGGCATAGAACTGTTGTTAAATTATCGGTACCATGCAGTGACGGATTTCACTGCCTCAGGTTGTTCCATCATGAGATGCGGTTTTGTGTTGTATTTCCATTTTATATGTTGCTATGCTTTGTCTGTTCATTTTCTTTAACTCAATGTAAAGGCGAGCTTGTGGAAAACTACTGAGAAGAAGACATTTCTTATTTGGGCATGATATATGGAGGTTGTCAGTTATCTTTTGTAGCAACATATCGTATTAGCTAGGTGTGTGTGTCAAATGCATGGATTGTGAGGATACCAAGCTTTACTGGATAACAGTTACAAAAAGAAAGAATTGTTGAAGAATGACGGAACTACAAGAGAAGACGGCCAGACTCTGTGTCTCCGAAATTGGTAATTATGCGCATTAATACCTTTTTCATATTGCATGCTGTTAATGAAGTTTAATAATAATAAACTGACTAATTGTTGTATTGAGCGAATCACTTTGTGGTAATCCAAACAAAAAGACACACCCGTGAGCCACTTAGCAAGGTGCATTCTGAGTTTCACAGGTGGACTAGTGACTCCCAACCCCTTCAGGATATCTGCACTCCTGGGAAAGGGGAGAGGATGGAAGTAGGCAGATTAAAGACTGTACTGAAGTGCAATTAGACTGGTTTCATGGAACCAGTTTTAAACCTAAAAATACATCCATTATACCATTTATAATGATGAGCAACCCCTATGTGGCTTCTTGGATGAGCTGGCATCTACAATCCTCGGCTGGGTCTTAACCAGCTTTTGGACTGTGTGTATGACTCATTTTTTAGCTGACAGAAAAAACTAAACAAAACAAAAAAAAAACAAGGTGGGTGCAATCCACCAGCGAGTTCTTGCAGCCTCAAGCAAAGCCTGTTTTATTTAACAGATTTACAAACACGCCAGATGTCTGGTTAAATCAAAGAGCGTATTCAGTTTCTAACCCTGACATTTTCACAGCTTTTACACTGATATGTTATGAAAAAGTTTGTGTTAGTCCCTGAGCTTCAATGAATAAGAAATCCAGTTGAAATATAGCTAGTCTGTTCCTATAATACCACATGACATGAGGTGTCAGATTCATGTTTTTAAAATCTAGACTATTACCAGACATTTACTTTACTTGTACCGCCTTTATAAGTAGGTCAAAGGTTCATATATTGCCTACGATAACATGGCGCTGTTCCATCTAATAACACAAAGCATGCTATGTGAGGACGCTGCTGAATTCACAGCAGCAAGGGCCTTGTGAATATTAATATTATTATTATTATTATTATTTATTTATTAGCAGACGCCCTTATCCGGGGCGACTTACAATTGTTACAAGATATTTTTACATACAATTACCCATTTATACAGTTGGGTTTTTTACTGGAGCAATCTAGGTAAAGTACCTTGCTCAAGGGTACAACAGCAGTGTCCCCCACTGGGGATTGAACCCACAACCCTCTGGTCAAGAGTCCAGAGCCCTATCCACTTCTCCACACTGCTGCACTGACTTTGGTGTCCACTCTGAATTCCACATGCATTATACATTCTCTATTCCAAGCTGGAAACAAATGGGTACCACAAGGCTAACTGTTTTGAACTCTGTAATATATATATATATCCTAATATCCTACTGCTTTCTCTACAGGGTGGCAAGCGTCATGCCATGTCTACAGGGGTTCAGTTTGACTGAAACGAAGATCAACAGTGCCCTCTATCAATCAATCAGATCTATTCAATTGATCTGAACAGTGATGGATCTTAACACCACGTCATTCAAATCAACCTACATGATGCCTACATAATACATGTGGTTAGTTGTCAGTTTGAATGAATTTCAATGATCTGTCACTGCTCTACATTTATGTTTGTTATAATATTAAGGCTAAAGGCATAGTGTCTTTTTAATCAGCATAGTGTCATGATGTGGTCTCACTAGTCTGGAGTTTATTTTTAGCCCAATAAACAGGCAGTGGAAGCTCAGCCCAGTTTCGCTGTGCTCTACAAATAGCTTTTTAAGTTATCATTTTCTAACCCTCACTTTATCCAGGCATCAGATTCACCCTGTAGTTTAGTTTAATTGGCTGTGACAACAAACATGGCTAACCACAGAAAAGAAAGCCCAAAGGCCTCCAAGAATAACTCCAGACAAGCAACTGTACAAAATCCTAAATACTTGGGGTTTATTTTTTCTTCTTCCTTTCACAGTCACATTTCAACAGATTTAGTTCTTATTTCTACCCGATTTCTAGGTTGTTTTTGTTTTCTCCTATGCTAGAACATGCCATGAGCCAGAATGCCACAGTCGTTTCCCCTTGAAAAACCTTAGGAGAGCAATTTGATCTCATTAACCCCTGACCTCCCACCAGTATGCAGTGGTGGACACTATTCTTGACACAGTTATTGAGACAGATCCATAGAGAATGGGGTTCAATAAAAAAAAAAAACCAAAGAACAAGTAATGCATGGGAAACCAAGACAGATAGGTGCAAAATCAGATCATTCACGGAAAGTTGATGCCATCACAACTTACCAGGCGATGATAATTTGAACTATTCTACCAATATTTGTTAAGTTTAAAACTAAGTATTACACCTGACACTGTAGGGATCCTGAGACATCCCTAGTCCCCCAATACTTAATGGCCAATACTGTTGCCACTGAAGGCATGATTAGAATGAATCATATATTGCCTGCAGTTTGTAAAAATGATTCAGCTAACATAACGCATAATGGTCAGGGAAGCACAGCAGACGGTGAAGTAATTCTTAGCCTGAGGCTATCTTTCTCCTAAAAACAAAACACAACGCTGTTGTCTATGAAAGTCATTTACCTGCACTGTTCATTAACACAAAGTGCTGATTATGTTGATTCATACCTTGAATATTTACAGAAGACATCGCCAGTGAAGAAAAGTTTAGGTGAGAGCTTTTCAGGCCTTTGAAGTAATCGTCTTCATGTCTCTAAAATCGCGCACATTCCCAAGTCAGACATGATACAGATTACATTCCTGCTGTGGAACAGTAACAAGCCGAGCTCTCTCTTCACTCAGTGAATCTGCCACAATTCAATACAAATCAAACGTTGACTATAAGGATCCCCTTTCATCTTCTGCGACGCTTACATTTATAAAACAAAATAGAACACTAGTTTATTGTTGGATTGAATGCTTTTAAAGTATTTTATGGGACGCAAGAACTGTCCCAGGAAAGCATGGTAAATTCTGATTTCATATTAGAAATTTTATCATAGATTTTAGTGTGTCAGATTTGTTTTCAATAAAAACTGGTATAAATGAATCCTTAATTTTAAAGCAAACAGTTTTAAAATAAATGATGACAGACTGTATTAACAGGGTGTGCCTGGATTTTTTCATGCTTCTTAACTGATAACAGTGAGCATGAACAGAGCAGACAGCAGCCTCATACATGACACAGCCTCGCCCTTGCTGCCAGCAGGGATTCTTACTACAGCAGATAACATGAGCATGCATGGGAGCTTAGGCGTATATGTCACTTATTCAGTCTTTTTTGGAAACATGAAAATATATTTGTATATATATATATTTGTATTAATTTCTACTGAAAAACGTATCATTCCAAAACAAACGACACAGCTCTAAAGCTTAATAACTACGTCTTTAAAAATATTAGCAGAAAAAAAGTTCTTGCAAATCAGCTATTATCAGTAGATTGTTTAGGTGTCTACACTTTAAATAAACTGAGCTGCTTAAATCATGCTTAGAACTCTCCATAAACAGGTCAGGGGTGGATGAAAGTCTTCAGATTCTCTCTCTCTCTCTCTCTCTCTCTCTCTCTCTCTCTCTCTCTCTCTCTCTCCTCTCTCTCTTTCTCTCGCATTAGTGTAACCACCAGATGAACAGGTGAACAGGTTTTCTACTGTTTCCTCCAGCACAAGACAGAATGCACAGGGTAAACCAGCTGTAACAAATCTAGCTGAAGACAGTAAACTATCACATAAAGTCTGTGCAACCCAGGCATGCCAGCATTTCATTAGCAATTGGATTTGTTAAAGAAGTTTGTATATTTGTTTTTTTTAAAACAGAACCCCACAGATTGAATAGTATTAAAATGGCATAATGCTCGATCGATAACATATTTAAAAAAGTCCATAACATTACTGTACATCATACACTCAAATTTATTCTCCATAAAATCTATTATTACATTATTAAACAAAAATAGACATTAATTCAAATTCTAAACATATAACACATCATTATCAATCAAAATAATTAATGTATTAGAACATTAAGGCAAATGCTCCTACTACCTGCTGTCTCTGCCCAATACACAGCGAAGGATCACAGTCTAATCACAGAAACTTGAAGCCAGACAGAATCAAAGCGCAGACAGCTGACTGAAGAATTGACAGGAAATTCCAACCCGACGCAGGTCAGGCCCTGTTGTGAGGTTAGCCTGTGGGCTCAGCAATGCTGTGTGTACTCTGTACAGTACAGTACAATGCGACAGGCACTCAGGGAGAACACACTGTCAGCCAGTGCAGGGAGAGAGCCTCCTTCCACTCTCTAAAAAAACACACACCTGGAGAGGCCAGCCTTCCCCTGTTCTGGCCTCCAGACAACATGCCTCTCCTACACACTGCAGACTGAGTGGCACAGACCAAGATGAAAGCAATCCTGGTTCAAATGATAAACTATTATGAACCTCTGAGACTGTTACTTACGTTAAATACTGTAAACAGCAGATGGAGAGCTGAGTGTGCATTATTCCTGGAAGCCGTTCAGACCCCTCTGTAATCTCCCTTTTTTCCATTTGCATGATAATTATAGTTTGAATGACATTTTTTGGCAGTGTTTGATAATGCAGCACTTCCCTGGTCATTTCACCATTCAATAATTCACGGTTAGTCCATGTTGACATTGCATTAATATACACTGCTACTTTACCATAAAAGGACTCTTCACTAATTCAAAGTCCTTGACATTAAACATCTTAAAAAAAAATCTTATTTCAGTGCATTATACATTCAAGCCAGACCATTCAGCAGTAGTAAAACAATTACTGTATTCTGTTTTATGGGACAACAAAACAAAATGCAATTTGAATGCATAAAAAAACACAATTCAAATTCCAGTTAAAAGACAAGGTCGAAAAAGACAAGGTACTTCAGGTATTGAAACGTGTTTCAACACATCATCTTGCAGCATTCAGAGTGTTTCTTCAGGGGATGTGTAATGCGTTTGTGTGTGCGCTGAGCAACACCCTATTGAAAAGCAATGCCCTGCAGGGTCAAGTTCTGCTGAGCTGCACATTAGTCATGTATGAAAATGATTTGGAAATTGTGTAATGCCAATGACCGCAAGGGCCAAGTATGATGTTATTACTTAACAATCTGTGTTATTTACATGCGTTTGTAGTAGGGTCTCCTTCCAGACAGGGAATGAAACCATGATGTATGCCACTCTGTGGGTAGTTTGTGAATGTAGTTCTCAAGGCTACTACAGCATGGAGGAACTTCTTTTAAAATAAAGTCTTGTGACTATTAAGGTACAGTATTTGAGAGGGGGTATAGAGATTCCATTAAGAAAAATGTTGCTATACTTAAATAAATAATTACTATGGAACTCGTTTCAACTTTTATGGAATTACCATTGGGTGTATTGGCAGAAATTAACTTGTCTATTGCCACATTCTTGTTTTTCTCCTGTGTTTCAAATCCAATGTAGAGTATTTGTGCAAATGTCATTTTTCTCACAATGCACCCATTTTGGTATCATTAAACAGCTTTTGTCTTCAGGATGTTATTTAGCACTGCGAGATGTCACAAATATTAAAAGATGGTTTTGTTTCCCATGTTACAGGCCCTTGTCCTTTAAAAGAAACTTGCTCATATCCAAATATATCCAAAATGTGAAAGCAAATCACTTGTGTACTCTGGGAAAGTGTGTGACAGGAACATTCTAAGGTTTAAAAAAATCAACCAAATGTTAAATGTTGCCAAAAGCAAATGAAACCGATGTAATCCTCCTCTCCAGAATCCCTGTCGTCAGAAAGGTCAGTCTCCCAGGTAACTGTTCTTTTGCTTAGTCATAATATTGGCCAGCACTTGCAGTCAATTATAAATCACCATGGGGAGCGCAAAGGCAGCCTCAGCAAATTAGACCGCTGGGTGAGAGGAAACTCAAGGTGGGAAGGAAACATGCTTAGTAATGTTGCATCTGAATTTTACAACTCAGCAAACTATGCGGCAAAAAGAAGGGTTTTATGATGCTGGGGTATTGACTTTGTACAAGACCCACTCAGATATGCACGCTGTAAACTAACAGTTATGCTTTTGGCTGCTCGTGTTCTAGTAAACTGCTTGCTCCGGTAATGGTCTCTCATCTCAAGGGACACACTCATTTTACAGTCTGACAAAAAGAGCTTTGCTTCAGCTTGCCTCCTATTTGCAGCGAACCCTACAAAAGCACATAGAATATACAATGTAGAAGGGTAGAGAACTGGCAGCTTTAAATGATTACCGATGCCATTTCATGGGTAACATGCCTTATTTACTGACATTGTACGATAACAAGTAAAAACGTGAATGAATAGTTCAAAATGTAAGGGAGCACAAATGATACAGAATGTAGTTTTTTTCCCCCTCATTTCTTCAAGCTTTAAAAAATGCATACCATTGTTTATGAAGTTTTTGGAAAAGCGTGATCAAATAATTGTTCTTTTGTTTTGAGTACTAAATGCCTTTTCAGGCCGATTCTTGTGTAGGCAAATGAACACCAGGGCTGCTCTCAAGATCAAAGCCATGCAAGGGCTCCTTCAGGGAATTCATTCTGGACAAATGCTGTTGTAAAAGGCGCATGCACTTTTCAACAAGATTTATTGTAGATTTGTTAAATTTGAGTATTTCCCCCTAGATTCCCCCCTAGATTTCTTTCATTGAGTTTGTTAAAAAAAAAAAAAACAGGTGGTAATTCCTGGTTATCTACAATATGAGAGAGATTCCTGCTTCAAAGAATTACATTTCATCTCTGTCGCACATGCAAACAGGTCAGAGAACTGCACTGACTTTAAACTTTAGTTAATTGGCTTGATGTAAATTTGGACGTTGAACTAACATTTAATAGAGCTTTAAGATATGTATTATTGATTGATTGTTCATAAATTATTATTATTATTATTATTATTATTATTATTATTATTATTATTATTATTATTATTATTGCCATTTCTACAATATTATTATCCCCTGTGGGACTGCATATCCCTGATAATGGAGATAATGGGGAGCTTGTACCTTGAACCATTTTCTTGGATTTGATCATATTCATTTAACAACAGAATTGGACCTTCAATCTATGTTGTATATCACAGCACAGAAGAAGAAAGATCACTCCTTTTATATTGTCTTACCTCACTGGTAACTTTTACTTATAATATGGTTTATAAGCAGTTTATGACCTTTTTTGTTGATCCTTAAATAGCAGGCAGTGCCCTGTGGATTGCTGAGGGTCCTCAGCCCTTTGGGCTTCCTGCCCAACCACCCCCACAGGGCACTGTCTGGCAGTTAAGGACCACGATGTGGATTTTTGGATGGGAAAGTGTGGGGATGCTTCCTGCTGCACACAGGCTCTTCAGCCTACACAGAAGAACAGCATCTGTTTCTTCTCTTGTCAAGGATTAATCACCAGCCTAATTAAACTTACCACATTTCATATTTTAAAGTATCATTAATCACATTTTCCCTGTATGCCTAATAAATGGTTGCTATGGAGGTTCATCATACTGATGCTGTAGTGCATTCAATTTTGATTTGGTAGACTAATGTAGGAGTCTACGTGATGTTCCAACTTATCCTTAGCAAAGAACAAGACCCCCCACACCTTCTGACCCCCACTGTGAAAATCATGAATCACAGCAGCAAGCAGCAGCCTTGAAGAATGCTTAACTACAGTCAAGTAGGACTGGACAGAAATTACTTCTATAGCCATGCTGCAGGTTATTTTCTCTTGGATGTTTTTTTTGCATCCATGTTTTGCATTATTTTTAATAATAAAATCTACCGGTAAGAACATACAAGGTCACCCATAAAGGTTTAAACCAACAGACTCATTAGGCATAGGAACTGCACACGTGCAATATAAGCAGTCTGAGAAGCCAAGCCTTTTGACCCTTGCCGAAGTGACTGTGGTATATCTCCCATTTTGACAACATGAGCACTTGCCCATAACACGGCCACCAGTTAACCAATCAGAATTAAGGATTCATGTGTCCTGATGCAACCACATTCAAATACCTTAAATCAGAAGGTAGTTAAAATGGGTACACTGTACTGCCCTAAGAATAGCTGTCCTGAAGACTTACAGTAAAACTGCCACTACACTTGATAGACAATTTTGATAGACAATACTGTCAATACTAGACTATGATCCCTAGAAACAAATACTACATTTTAGTTAAAAGCACAGATATGTGTGAGAGATTGAGGGTTATTTATCGTCTTATTTGTGTCTACAGATCTCTAAATACAAATGTTTCCTACAGTATATGTACCTTCAATAGATAAACCAAGCAAAGGGTCTGACTTGACCATGAAGAATCTGCTGCTGTCTTCTCTCACCAGAGAGCGGAGCTAATGACCTACTGACTCTGAATACAAAAGCAGGGTGGGGGTTAAAACACTACAAAAATTGGTTACATGAACAAAATAATATTCACTTGGACAAGAAGCAGCAAGAAAGTAGCAGCATATTCTCATTTGTTTGACTAATAAAAAATATGTGCACATGGGCCTTTCACATTATTAAAAAATTAAACAGGCTCCCGAGTGGCGCATCCAGTAAAGGCAGGATGCACCCTATAGCCTGGAGATCGCAGGTTTGAATCCAGGCTGTCATTGCCGACCGTGACCAGGGTTCCTAGGGGGCGGCGCACAATTGGCCGAGCATCGCCCGGGTAGGGAGGGATTAGCGACCCCTGTGGCTGATAGGACGCCTGCGGGTCTGCAGTGGAGCCATTCAGATCTGTGTTGTCCTCCGGCACTATAGGTCTGGTGGCTTCGGTATGGATCCGCAGTGCAAAAAATGATGGATTGGCAGGAACATGTTTCGGAGGACGCGTGTTTCAGCCTCCGTTTCCCAAGTTGCCGGGGGGTTGCAGCAGTGAACCGGGATAAAAACCATTGGTGACGACTACATTTAAAAAAAATAATAAATTAAACAGAAAATGATTTTCTGCAGAAACCATTACGTACATTTTCATAAACATTCCATATTTTACAAAAAAAAAGCTGATTTGACGAGAAAAATAAATGGATATAAATGTGTGTTAAATTACCTGGAATAATGTTTTACTTTTTCTCATATCTGCTGCAATTGCTACGATGCCCTAAATATATTTTACTGTATGCTGCACTCAGCAAACACCAAATTCTTGTGTAAAACGTACATTTTTAAAAACATTTTAAGAGCCTTTCTTTCCCAATGTAAAAACAAGACACAAGACAGGAAAAAATCAATACTTCCAGGCACATGAAAAACTTTTTATACAAAAATCTGTAATAACGGAATAGACCATTAATCATAATATTTAAACAGAGAATTTTGTGGATGACTTAAATTATGATTTTATTTTGTTTGTTTGTTTTGATTTTGCTTGTTTTACTACGACACAGAAAATGGATTTTGTTTATGCTTTCATTTTGTATTACCATGTTAAAGCTTGTTTTAAGTGTTTTTGTCCAGTTTAGCCATTGATTTTATAATGTTATATCTTGCCGCCTTCTCTTGCCAGGACCCCGTTGAAAAATGAGATGTATATCTCAAGGGTTCTATCCTGGTTAAATAAAATACATTTGAAAAAGAAAAATAAAATTGGAAAATCTTCAAGACCTCTTAAACTCCTTTTACTGCCACCTTTTTCCAAGCTGCCAAGGAGAAGGGATGCTTTGGGCTAGACTGTTCCGATCAGACTACACATATTTAGAACACATCGTATGCATAACAGATAGAGAATTGGTCAGCTTCGCTAGGGGGAGGGACCAGTCAAAATGTAAGGTTTCATATGCTAATAGAACCACACGGCAGGCAGGGCTCAGATTGCTTTAGTCAACAGACAAGACCCCTGGATTGCATCAACCATTTATTTTAAAGGGGAACCCTGTGATAACCAAGGTTAGGTGATTCATTGAATCCAGGGCAATTTAAAAATCCACATCTGTGGCTAATCTCGGCAGGATATAGGTTTATCAAACCAATCTCTTACTGTTCCTTCATCATTGTGAACCAGTGAAGGCACTAGCTGAAAGGTTTGTATTAGCCAAAAAGCTTGTCTACTTTAATTAGTTTTGTAATTCAAATAGCATTGAGTATAACCAAGGTCATTTTCACTGACCTGTTTAACAATATACTGTATACTGTATATATTTTTTCTCTCAATTGTCACTCAAAATTAGCAAACCCTAATATAAAATAAAAACAACACCAATTGACTGTAAGGTAATGGTGTGTTTTATTGCTCTGGTTAAAACATGTGGGCATGCACATCTGGATCCAGAGTTTAATTAGTAGGGTTTCTAATGTTAAATCCACAGCCTTTTCTATTGATCTGTATTCAACAAGCACTCGTCAACTTTTACAGTGCATTAGCCCAAACCATCACCTCTTAGCTGGCTGATCAATATTTAATCAGTGGACAGGCAATTGAAAAAGGAGATGGATTCAATCTTCTGATAAAACACCTTCTGTAACATTTTCTGTTGGAATATTCAGTCTGCGGTGCTTTAAAGAACATAGACATATTTCAAGAAATCACTGCTCGTCTGAAGTGACCTTCTGGTCTGCAATAGTGTTGAAACATTTTGAAAATTTGTGAGCTGCCTAAGACCCACCCTGCACCTTTCTGTATGCTTTAGAAACCATAACCATGCTAAAAGTCAGCCCAAAACTGTTTGAACTGCAAAATATTAAATCGCAAAATATTAAATCGACTGATTTAATATCCTTGCAGGACAGGATTTCAAATAACAACACAACTCACAGAATTATTCAGCATGGTGATTGAATGATTATCTGTAGACGCCAAAATTGATCAGGGAAACAAAACTCTGCTGTGCTTGTTGGGTAGCTGGCACTGCATTGTACATGGAAAAAGGATTAGAAAGGAATTTTCCCAGAGATGCTGAAGTCCAGATTTCTGGATCTGCAGGCAGCTACTGAAGTCTACAATTTCTGCACGCTGTTTTACACTGAAAGAGACACTGGCCTATTGTCTCTTGGTCCTGCAGTAAGGCAATAGACATGTATTTATTTAATAAGTAAACATCCTATTACGAATTAAACAAACAACTTCAAGTCAATAAAGCTGTTGAGGATTTCTTTGGATTACAACTGAAAAAAACTAAACACGAAACCGTCATAAACAGAACCCTTATTTCAAGTAACCAGGTCAGTTTTGGTTGTTTAAAGCATTGTGACACACCTGAGTCTGTGATTAATACATAATTACATTTGCAGACCTGTCATTGTAAGGCAATTATTTCTAGCTTTCAAAAATAATATGGTAATGTTGACTGAGCAAAAGTAAACGAAACAGCAGTTTGTATGGCATGCACAGTACAGACTAAATTAAATAATACATTGCTAGTTCTAAGGTCCTCTTCATTCAGCCCAAAACAAATAATGGATAAGTGGGACCTGGTTGATAACTGGGGAAAAAGTGGTCTGGGCATTACAATTACTGTATGAGGCTTAATTCTCTCATATTGTGCTAAGCGTTCTGTGCACAGCACAAATACCTGACTCCCACACTAGGCAAACTCAAGGGTTGACAAGGAGGCTGTTTGAGGAATAACTGTCCTAGTAAACAAGGATTTATTTGATAGGCAGAACAATGTAATTAGGTCCCTAAATACTTTACATTCCAGAGTCCTATTCTATCCTATTCTAATTTTCAGGTGCTGATAAAGTTGCATCTGTTACATTAAAAGTCTTAAGTCGACTGGCCTGTATGTTGGAACCTCTGCTGCAAACAAGAGATACTCACACTGTCTTAGAAGCATTGACCTGCAGCCTCTATTTGTATCTAGTTCCCATCAGAGAAAAATGACTTTGGGATTTGTCCTCTATTTTATTATCCCCAAAAAAAGAAGTTAATTGTAAAAATAAGTGAATTGTTTCGCAGTCATGTGACACTCTCAAGTCTTTTTCTCCTCCTGTGGGAACGAGCCATGGCCCTACAGCCAACAGCAAAATAATTCCCAATTCAGGGAACGCCCTGCAGTCTAGGAAGGAAGCAAGTGTTTACCAAGAGCGGCTTACAAATTCCAGAGATGCCAAGTTCTAGGTAATTCAACACATTGAGCCCAAAAAGCCCATTGTTTGAAAGTCATGTGGAACTTTGTGTTTGTGCAGCTTGCTAAGACAGGAAGCAGGAATCAATATTCACTAATAAATAATATAAACCAGTGGTGGAGCAGTGTAATTGCCTTCCACACAACCATGATTCATGAATAATTATCTAGATCAGTGGTTCCCAACCCTGGGAGGACCCCCTACCCTGCTGGTTTTTGTTCCAACCGAGCTTGCAATTACTTAATTGAACTAATAATTTGCCTAATCAGAGCCTTTTAATTATTTTAAACAGTTGGGGTTCCAAATTAAGCATAAACTTGTATAAGGAACTTGAATTCTCCAACTTCTTATAAGTGACATGATTTAAAAAGTCCAATTTAAACAAATTATTACTTAAATTAAGGGTTCAATTAAATAATTGAGAGCTTGTTGAAACAAAAACCAGCAGGGTAGGTGGTCCTCCAGGACCAGGGTTGGGAAGCACTGATCTAGATCATATCTAAAAGTTGAAATCATAAATGTAATTCCTTGAATCTCAAGGGATCTCAAAAATTAGTTCTGTATCTTTTTACAAAAAACTAAAGTGGCATGATCTGGAAAACTTGTTCTATTACTCAAATTGCAGGTTTTTTTTCAAACCTATTTCTAAATATCTATTTTTGTGTATCAGTGTTAAAAAGAGCACAGCCTGTATATGATGGATTGTTTACAGTTGAAACAAAAACGTTCTTGCTGACAGTATGCATACATTACATGTTGTAGAATATGTTTGGGGCTTCACCAATATTCAGCTCAACCAAAAGTCTTTAGGATAAGTCATTAAACTAACATCATTAATGAGCATTAAAGAACATGCCAAAACTATGGCTCTAAACTTTGCATGAAAAACAAATGCTGAGTTTGTGGCACTTTGAACTCAGTTCACAGTTCACTTTATAGCTGTACGGTGTAAAATCTTCTTTTGCAGTCTGCTCTAAAAGTCCTTATATTCTTTACCACCAAACAAATTACAAAGACATGTTCAGTACACTACAGTCCTAGTAAGATAGAGAGAATACAACAACAAATGGACTCAAAGGAAAATACTGACAACTTCAAACACGGTTTCAATGATAACAATCAAAACATGTAACACTCTTAAATGTAAAGCAATTCTTCATATAAATACTCCTTTAATGGGAAATTATATTTGGTTTTAAAAGCAAAGACATTTTACTTAGCTCCTCAAAAAACACCCTGTAACACTCACCCAGCGATGAGCCAAGGGGAGAGTCCATCTGTGTTCATCCATATCCAGCTCCTCACAAACTCTTTACGAACAGCTCATTCAAGTACTTACCAGACACATAAAGTCTTGCATTCTTTGCTTAAACCATTATTTCCAAACAGGTATACATCCACTGACTTTTTGCAACACACACTGAAATGAGCATAGATGTCAAGGTAACATTACACCTAAATTGAAGAAAAATCCACTGTTGAGCAAACTGAACTATCCACACAAGAATGCAAGCCCTCGTACCTGAAGTGTGTCTGTGTGTGGATACAAAGTAACTGCCAGCAAAGCAAAAGGACTTAACTTGCAATCAGCAACCGTGTACCTGCTGTCTTATCAATCTGCAGTGATTCAAGCATGACGCCACCTAACCTTTGATCTGTTCAAACCCACCCTGAACAACGTGTGTGCAACGTCCCTGCACACAGTGAAACAGCAACAATTGCTCATAAACAGCAAGGCGAGCTGCTGAAATGCAGGTTTTATTCTTTGAGAAACATGACACGGTTTTTAGACAAATCTGGTATGAATCAATAAACAGTGTATGTTTTTAATTGTAAGTTTTACTATTTAGCACTGGATTTCATTAAACGACCTAGTTTTCTAATATTACAATATAATATAAAAATGATTATAAAATAATACATAGTGAATGATAATGTTCCTATAAATAAATGTCTGTCTTTTACAGTCTTATTATGCATGGTGGTGGTGCGAGACCTGTGTACAATACCTTTTTAAACAAATTCTACCACCAGTACATTAACACAACAAGTGCTCTCGTGATTTATATGTCAACCGAAACCCTCCACAGAATTATATTATTATGCAGTTGGGAGTACATTATTCCTTATTTTATAACATTACATAAATATATAATAATTGACTATTAATATATTTATTGGGGAACTGAGTTGGGGAAACATTTTCTAGGCAAGCAAAGCAGATTTATTGTTAATCTGAAACCATTTTTAACACTTTAACATACTGTATACAGGTCAAAGAAAGACACGTCCACTCAAAGCTTCAAAACTGCAGCCCACTAGGAGTATAGGATAGATACCTCTAACATACAAATATGTTTATTTATGATCACTTATATTATCTATGACCACTTATATTTATTTTTCAGGATAAGACACTGAAACTATTTACCATATCTTTATCAGGGTATTTGTTCTCTAAAAGTTACTTAGTGCTGAAAGAGTTAAGTAACAAAGGTCTACTGTATCTATATAAAGATGAGCATTCATGCTGCTATCTGCTGTTTGGAAACAATTGTAAGTTGAATACAAAATAGTTTTAGCGTTAAAATGGACACCTTTTAAGACAGCAAGGCTACAGGGACCTGTTTGTTTCAATTCAGTGACTTCCATTGTATGAAGAAGGCAATGATAATTTAATACATTGCAATAGCGCCCTCTAGTGTTACAGTTGGGTCCAGGGATTCCTGATTATTTTCCTTAGAAAAGGTCAATAGTTTTTATTCGAATCCCTTTGATCCTTAAATACAATCCTATTACCTGCAGTATACACATGTTAGCTTCATAATGCATCCGCAGCCTTTGATTTGATTTCAATTACCTGTATATTTTGCTGTTTCAACAAAGCCACCATTTTCTAAAACTTTCTAAACCTGGCCTCATACTCAACTGGTGACGCAATTCCATTTGTACCTTTTTTCACATTCCTAATTTTGCATCAGTTAATAAACTGATGTACATTCTGCTTAAAAGGGTGTACGTTATCTTATTTATTGTGTTTACTTTCGATACAGCAGTACAGTTCACATGTTCTCAAGAATGTACACAGTTACTGTAACTAGTAATAGTAAATTCATTGCAGATGTCTTTTTGCTTCAGTGGATGGCGGAAGATGTTTGTTAATCACTAACATGGTTATGTGAATCAGTGTGTCAAGAATCTCCCTAACCATTCACACAAGCAGCTTGTGTGAGCAGGAGATCATATTACAAGAACTCCCAGAGCTCATCTTTGAATCCGAGTACCACAAAACAAGCCTTCCGCACCTGTCTAGAAAAACAAATACTGCTTAGGCAATTATAAAATTCCACAGACAAGCTTACTGCTGAACCTTAACAGGCGTTTTGGTTTGCCAAGTGGGTGAGTCCTTTTGATAGGAATGATAACAAACCAAATGGACTGAAATGTAAACATTAGGAACATGAAAGGGTGACATCAAAAATAATAATAAAAAAACATATCAATAAAAATGACTATATATATATATGGAATGGTGTCTTTGAGAGGGATCACTAAGCGAGCAGGAGCAGTATTAATGAAAGCACTCACTGAGGTGTAGTTGGTTTTTCCATGTCTCTGGTTTTGGTTGCGCACCTCCTGCTCTCGAAACTGTAATCCAGCAAGATGTTTCTCCAGGGTCTCCCAGTCCATGGTAGGCAGCTGCTGCTCCTCTGTGACACAAGTCCCTGAGCTGTCGAGCTGCCTCCTGGATACGACTCCACCGCCGCTGCCCGTTATCCTCAAGGCCTGCCGGGGCTTTTGAGATGTTTTGTTTGCTTTCAGCCCTACGTGGCTTGGAACAACGTTGCCATTTTGCTTCAGTTCCTCGGGGGCAGTGTCACAGGGAGGCGGGGGGGTGGGGTTTTTAATATCTTGGAACTCCTCTGCTAAACTCCTGCTGTTCACGGTTTTGGGGTAGCCCTCGTTCTCGGGGTAGTCCTCGTATTCGCTTTCCCACTCCTCAATTACCTTCTTCTTGTACTCCTGATAGTCCTCGTCCTCCTCGTAATCTTCCAGGGTAGCCAGATCCAGGCTGGGAGAGGATTTGTACTCCGAACATGGCGTTACTTTGTTAGAGTTGGATTCCGAACTGGAACGACTGCAAGCATCACTTCCCAAATCCATGCCATCCTCCCTGTAATCCTAATAGAGAAAAAAATACAAATCTGATTAAAACACAGATCAGCACAGAAAGAAACAAATCATATTGTAATATCCAAGGTTATTCATTCTATGCACACTTATTCATAACAATGCATGGTCTACAGTGTGGTGCCTTTCCACCAGTCATTTATTATTCTGAAAAATAATATATCATATTTATTGGAAGTATATAAACGTAGGAATCCAAACATAGCATGTTATCATTCCTGTTTTTTTTTTTTTATTGTTTTCTTCTAGTCTGAAGAGCAGGTATCTGATTAGGATGACACTGGATATTATTGTTATAAAACCTTTTACGACACCATTTTTCAATTGGTTATTTGATACAAAAAGATACTTTGATTTTCTGAAACAATGTTAATGTAACCTACAAACTATTTTGTGTCCGTGGCCCTATCAGCGCAGGGTATTGAATCCAGTAGGTTAGAATAAAAACATGATGTCCTTCAAATAGTGTTTTGGATTTTCTAGGAGTACTTTAATAAAGGAGTCTGGGTGCTGTTGCATGTTTCAGTTCAGTTTTGGAAGAGCTTTTAAAAATCCTAATATGAATTCTTTCTTGCTTCTAGTTTGCCAAGCTGTTCATGTTACATAACGTCATTCTAACTTCTCATATGAATCTGTATGGATAGTGTTACTAGTATATTATTGTCACAGCACATGACAAAGCAAACCGCTGTACAAATACTTCTAAATTGAATTGGAACCTCATAAAACAAAATAGCCCATAGTTCCCATGCTGCATTGCCAGTATAAAAATCTTTCACATTTACTAATATTTTACAGCTGTTTCAGCTAATTACTTGTACTTGTACTTGTACTTGTAATGTTTTTGCACGATATATGTAAGTACACAATTGTATCAGAAAAGGGTTAGGTTTAGAGTTAGGGTTAGAGCAGGGCTTCTCAAACCGGTCCTGAGGACCCCCTGTGTCTGCTGGTTTTCATTCCAACTGAGCTCTCAATTATTTATCTAGACCCTTCATTGAACTGATAACTTGCTTAATTAGATCTTTTAAATTGTTTTCAGCTCTTAACAGTTGCATATTTCAAGTTAGCTATAACATTTTATAAGTAACTTGAAATACACATGTAGTTACTTGAGAAATATACATGTATTTCCCAAGTAACTACTATGTGAATACACAGTAATTAGACCATTTCCTTCAAATCAGGATTGGTGCACAATGACAGAGCAGGTGCCCGCCCCTGCAAGTAAAACCTACTTAAAGGAAAAAAACATCCAAATGCGACTTTATTAAAACAGCGCAATGATGTGCTATAAGCTACAATAACCTAGAACTACAAATACAAAAACCTGTTTTTAAAACGCACATTGTTGGTAGAGCACATCCTCTGCCGCCGCTTTCTGAGGAAGCGAAGGAGAGCCAAAAACAACCTCTGTGATGTACGATAAACTCGGGGAAGTAAATTATCAGAACTTCGTTATTACAAGAAAAGAACCGTTACACTATATCCCCATAAAAAGAAAACACTTTCCAGCAGTAACCACCGACATCCAAGCAAAAAAATAGTTCACATACCAATTACATCCTTCTCTGAATCACATTTCAAAAAGCTTCAGGTATTGCAATACTGTATTAATCGGCCTATACAGTAGCCTGGGGTGATACCGTAGTCACTTACATGAAGAGACCGCTTTATGGTCATCATAACACTAACACAAAGAAACACAAGAACTACCCGTTTAAAACAAGGGCACCGTAACAAACAATACCAGAATTTTAATAAGGCTGTCACCGTACTTGACAAACACTGCTATATTGTACTGTGAATATGTAACTTGGAACTCACCAAAATGCTCATTCTGAAAGCGTTCCAACAGCTGAAGACTGCATTTGTTATGCAATAAGAAACGTAGCGAATACGTAATCGTACAACTATAGAAAGACTAAACTACAAACTATAAATAGATGCTTGCAAAAGGAATCAGGTCGGGTTTCCACAGACCAGAGGCAGCCCGCTGGAGTAGAGAGTTATTCAGAGAAAAGCAGTGGGAATCCTGTTTAAACCTACACTTGCTCTTTTCTTAAAAGGGCAACGGCTTAAATTAGATGATGCAAAACAAGGACTTGTGAATGATATCAGACCACAAGAAAACAGACACATGCTTTTATACATGTAATCGTACACTGTGCGACCCAAGGCATTCATTTTGTGACGGTTTATTTCATAGGTTAGATAATATAACTGAAAAGCCTAAGCAGAAGGTACAATACGTGCTAAAAAACACAAAGTATCTAGATATTAAACATTACGTTCAGCAGAGGTTTAGTCAACCACTTTTTTCCTCACTCGTGTAAAATGGTTGTCTTTTTAAGATGTGTTTTTTTTTTTAATGTCAGCGCTAATATCCTCCTCCTGATCTTGTGATGTCTGCATGTTCTGGTAGGTTTTAATAGCCTTCCTTACAGCAGTGTCTCCGCTATAGTTTTAGTATAGTAGACAGTTTTAAGAATCAGGTACCATCCTTTTCCCAAGGCTACAAAAACAACTGTGGTATCCCGTTTGGGGATAAGTGGAATTGCAGAACGGATGCATAATGTTAAATACCTTGCCATTCAAATCATTAGTAAATGCATATAAGCAGCAAACAAATCAATCAATCAATCAATCAATACATCTTACAACATACATGTAATCAGGTTATACGAACCCTACTTGTTTATAACAAATATTAAAAACGATCAGTAACCCTGTTCATGAAATGTAACTACCGGTACAGTAGATTTGTTTCAATGGGCTTTTTAGATGCAGTTGCCTTATAACATATCAATTTCTGACACAACCTGTGCAAAGAGAAAACGATGAAACTGAATCAGTTGAATTCCTGTTTGGAACTGCATCCTAAAAACTCATAATACGGTCTGTGAAGATGCTTCTCAGAATCAGAACAGCGCGGAACAGTTAACACGCACACAAATCGACTGCGGGCTTCTTAAGACGACACATATATGTATTTCCCATTTAATACTTACCGTCATGATGTCTTACAGATTCCACTTGTCAAGACATTTTCAAAAACGAAGAATACAATGAAAAAACTGCCACTATCAAATAATACAAAAAGGAGCCGGTATGATGTTATGAACGTCTGTGCTATTTTTCATCGCCTTGCTTGCTTTCTTTTTTTCCCGATTGGAGCCCAGCCCTCTAGTATAGTTCTACCGTACACTGGTCTGGAGCATGCTCAAAAATAGACTTAAATCGAAATCACTTGGCTTCAAACATCCAGGCTTTCCATTTCTTCAGCAGATGTCAGAAGCCGACACAAATGTGTTTCCTTCCCCGTGTAATCCTCTGGTTCTCGCTTAAAAGACTATCTCCTAGTTATATACACCAGCTGCTGCACATCATTTGAATCTGCCTTAACCCTCAAACCTACTTTTGGACCAGGCACGACTGTGATTTAGACTGAACCAACCCTTTTGCAAAAGCCCAGCCTACTGCACTTGCTGACCTTGTGATGGGTATGGGGGGAGGATACTTAATGTGAATTATTCATTACGCAGCCTCTTTTCTCATAGTTTCAGTGCAGTTTTTTAAGTCAATAATATCATATGAAATGTTTTTGTTCTGCAGGATTTTCTTTCTGTTTTGGTTTATTTTCAAAATTCAGGGTTTTTCAGTAAGACCGCAGCCAATGGCTATTGTGTCACATACAGGTATCACTCTCCACTCTCTCTATTCACAGCAGCAGTCGCCAGCAATGGCTCCAGTACTGTGCTGATGAAAGAGTTACATCACATTCAGTACTTTGTGCACAGATACGCAGGGTTGAGGAAAGGAGAGGCTGCCAAAAATTAATTCAGTTACCACTGCCTCATTGTATCTTCAGGGTCGAACCGCGTCACTGGCTACAAAGCATATGAGTAATTAGAGGAAACTGCTGGTTCGTTAATGACGTTAAGAGATCGTTTAAGTGGGTAGATAATTTCACTCTCTAGTGCAAGTATAAGCGGCTGCATGACAATAGCGTGCCAACTGAGAGCTTTCTTTGTTACCACATATCATTGACATATAAATACAATGACATGTGCTTCTTTCAAAAGACTCAACATTGCCCTGTAGTATTTTCTCATTTATACCGTGTTACTGAAATCTTAGCTAGTATATTTCTCATACAGTTCATATGCAGATTGCAAATAGGTAATCGTGTAGACCAAGTGTGATTTTACATTTTTACACATTGCAATTCCAAATGCAATGGGGATATTTTTCGCAGGCAAGTACGTTTTTATGTATGTATGTATGTATGTATGTATGTATGTATGTATGTATGTATGTATGTATGTATGTATGCATGTATGTATGTATGTATGTATGTATGTATGTACAGCTGTGGCCAAAAGTTTTGCATCACCTGCAAGTTTAGGATTGATAAATAAATAAATAAATAAATAAATAAATAAATAAATAATAATAATAATAATAATAATAATAATAATAATAATAATAATAATAATATCTCTCTCTAACCCTAACACCTGACTATATGCCTACAAAATCCCTGACTTTGTGCAAGTGTACCTAGAAGAATTGATGCTGTTTTGAAGGCAAAGGGTGGTCACACCAAATATTGATTTGATGTAGATTTTTCTTCTGTTCACTCACTTTGCATTTAGTTAATTGATAAATATAAACTATTAACATGTCTATTTTTGAAAGCATTCTTACTTTACAGCATTTTTTCACACCTGCCTAAAACTTTTGCACAGTACTGTGTGTATATATATAATATGGACTGGAGATTGCCCAGAGGGAAGACTATTGTTACTGACAGGGGGCTAAAATGCTCGAAGCCACCTGGAAATAACAATAATCTACCCGAGGGGGATTCCATTTTCCACAATGAGCGGTGCCTGCAGTACATATTTAATTAATGAGTCAGTCAAAATAATGAGAGGCAAGGTTGGATAGTAAATATGACTTCATATACTGTAAAGCCATAAATATTTGCAAGCTTTTTATTATGCGTTTATCATGTGTGAAAAAAAAAACGTAAACATTTTTGGCACAAATATCTTAGTGCTGTATATATAGTGAAGTAATATACTAATACCTGTGCAACAGGTCGCCAACATTTCTAGAGCAAAATAGGTTTTATGAGTGTGATTCGCCAAATATTTATGGCTTTACATTATTTTGTTTAAATATAGCTGATACAGCATAAGTAAATAACTAAACAACATAAATAAATAACAGAAAATGTTGTTGAAGTTCATACCTCAAGTTTTTTTTCAATCTTTTGTTTTGTAATTCATTTTCTGTTGTCACAGAATCGCCATTCAGCAGTTTTTTCATTCAGCCATTTTATCTTGTTGGAGCGGAGATGGAGTTTGTTCCTTTGAAAAGGGGCGGGTCTGACAGTGATGTGAACCAATCACATGATGGGCGGAGACTAATTGCCCTGTGGTGTAAGGATGTTAGGGCAATAGTGCAATCTATTTTTATGCCTATGATGAGGTTTTAACCAATCACAGGCCAGGATTTCCAACCACTGACTATATATATATATATATATATATATATATATATATATATATATATATATATATATATATATATATATATATATATATGAACATATTTAACATATGTTATGAACATATATATGAATATATATATATGAACATATATATGAATATATTTAACATCATGTAATCAAAACGATATTGCAAAAGTCTACCGGAAGCCATAATAGTAGTACAGTATTTTATGTTAGATTATAAACTTTTACAGCTTTTCATTAAGTATGCAATTCAATATGTTAAAGTAATAGTATGCTGCAGGTTTCATTCGACTATATGAAGCACAATTCGTTCATTCTATTGGACATTACAACACTTTTGGCCATGTATGTATGTATTATTATTATTTATTTCTTAGCAGACACCCTTATCCAGGGCGACATACAATTGTTACAAGATCATATTATTTTTACATACAATTACCCATTCATACAGTTGGGTTTTTACTGGAGCAATGTAGGTAAAGTACCTTGCGCAAGGGTACAGCAGCAGTGTCCCCACCAGGGATTGAACCCATAACCCTCCAGTCAAGAGTCCAGAGCCCTAACCACTACTCCACACTGCTGCCCACACTGGTGTATGTATGTATGTATGTATGTATGTATGTATGTATGTATGTATGTATGTATGTATGTATGTATGTATGTATGTATGTATGTATGTATGTATGTATGCATGCATGCATGCATGCATGCATGCATGCATGCATGTATGTAAGTATTTATGGGAGTGTCCATACCAGTATAGCATCAAAATAGGTAACTAGACCAATTTACATCACTGTAGCTGAGAACTCTGCCTGGAAAAAGTTATATAAGCGCCTCCCTTCCTCCTTTGATAATCACCAGGGCAACTACTTCCACAGAACATTTTCCTCTTTACAATCATTTCCGAGAGCCCTAGAAGCCATTCAGGTTATGCTCAGAGGAATGTGAGGTTTATTAATTCAGAATCAGATCTAGCAATTAGCCTGTCAACAGGAGGCTAATGCATTTCTTCAGCCCCACCTTTTCCTTTTGAAAATAAGCTTTGATAATCGCTGCAGTATTTACATGTATTCAGCTGGAAAGGCCCACCGAAAAATCACGTGTTGATCGTTATAACAAAAACGATTTAAATACCTGCCAACAATCTTGATTATAAAAGGCAAACATGGTGCTATGTAATGCTGTTATACAGTGTTATTCTACATACAGAACAACATTTTCTTTTTTATCACACAAACTGTCAACTAAGGCTGGACTCCACCATTATCCCACATTTCCCACAACATATTTTCCACAGAATTCTTTTTTTTATACTTTACACATAAAAACTAATTTTTTCTTTTGTACCTTTTTTTTTTTTACCACGGAATTATAGTATTTATCATAATAATATTTTGTAAAGCAGAGATCTCCCCGGTTACAGTCAATACACATCGACAGATATGGATCTACTAATCTCAGCTGCAAGACCTGGCTGTCCATTACCCACTAGACAGTTTTGCTCAGCTGAAAAATGACTGGGTGCAAAAAGTAACTTTTTGATAAAACAGGCAGCACAATTTCTCTGCTTACTACTATTGTACACATTTATTTGAGGAATTGACTGAAGTAAAGGATTGAAGCTGTCCACCTGTCAAAGAACTCTCTACACTTGATGAAAAACATTCCAGATATATTGAACCTGAAGCCCCCAAGGGTCTTAATGGAAACGGGCAGATACTGTACAGCACGGAAATACGCAGTGCCAGACTTAATCCCTTTCCTAAATCTAGCACCCAATTCAATTCAATTTTTTACAGGAAAAAATGATTTTCAGAAAAATAAATGGAATGATTAAACAATCAATCATAAAATACACAGCTATAGTAAAAGAAAGTTCGAGCTAAACGTTAAGAAAAGAAAGTTTAACCTAACCCATGTGTGTGTAGGTCAGGGGTGTCCAAAGTTGGTTCTTCCGTTCCTGGTTTTTGTTCCAACCCTGTTCTAAATGGTTCCATTGAACCAATAAACCTACATCCCTACCCTGTAGTTAATTATATAATGTTACCTGTTAAACCTGGACTGGAATTGCCCTTCAGGACCATGATTGGATGCCTTTGAATTGGTTCTTTATTGCATTCTTTCTGAATGAATATCAAATAACGTTATGCAAATTGTACAAATCATGTTCCACAATGTCAACAACAGGCCACAACAACGTTTAATTTGCATGACAGAGAACACAGTCTTGGCAGTACATTTAATACATGCTTTAGTCAGCCAGACTGCCAAACATTTGGAAGATCTTACAGTTTTAGAAAGAAAAGATGTTACAATGTGTGGGTTTAACAGAATGCTTCCTAGAAGAATCCCAGGAGAGGCCTGGCATGACAGTTTTAATAAATCGTTAATACTTGGACTGCAGGGGGATGCAAGCTTAAATTGCTGACCTTAGCATCAACATATTTCATTTGGGAATTGTTCTCCTTTGCTGTACAGTGGGGAAGTATTTGACATTGACTCTGTAAGCTACAACCAGACTCCTACACATGTAGACAGCATCATCTAGAGCAGTGGTTCCCAACCTGTGGTCCTTGAGTAAACTCCAGGTGGTCTGCAAACAGCTCTCAAAATTCGGTTAGACAGTTCTTGAAAAACCCCATTTCTACACAATCACATGTTGTGCTACTACAATATGTATTACTAAGCAACACAACACACAGCTTTAACCACATTATATATAATTATAAGATATGTATGTATGTAGTCTGCAGTTCTCCACTTTATCTGTTTTCTTTTATTACTGGTGTGTTTGTAAATTAATATATATTACAGATCCCTTTGATGCAATACCAAGCATCGCCTTCAAAGCTGCCATGAACTGAAACAGCTTTCCAATGTGAAATAAATACTAACTAAATAACTGTAACACATTATGAAGCCACATTTGCCTTGTCAAAATTAATTACAGATTTCCAGCATTGTTTTTAAAAAAAAAAAAATCTACTAGCATTCATGTAAAATGCACATCTTTCTAATCTGTGATAATTCTACTGCTTGTCCTTATGTCTCCTACTTCTCTGGTCATTAATGATTTGCTGGTAGGATAAAATAAGTATAATGACTTAGTATACATTTTTGCTCATTATACAGGTTCCAGTAATAATAATAAAAACCTCCATGCCTCAAACGTTAGGCTTGCCTGTGAATCTCATCTATATATCCCTCTCGTTGTGTCCAATCACACATTCGGACAGGGGTGTCTAAAGTTGGTCCTTCCAGTCCTGGTCTTTGTTCCAATCCTGTTCTAAATTGTTTGATTGAACCAATTAAACCTCCATCCAGACCCTAAAGTAGTTATTTATCTAATTGTAGCTGTTAAACCTGGAGTGGAATGGCCCACCAAGACCGTGATAGGACACCACTGTATAATTAGGCTATTTGAGGTAGATATAAATCTTTTGCAAGGAAATATTGATCACTCCATTACTAACAATCTGATTAGGGCTGCCCATGGTTTTGCCATATACCTTCCCATCTGCACAGTAAATGCATGGAGGATATCTGACACTGCAGTACAGCAGCTGGAATCTTTTACAGACACAGAGTGACTGCATTTAAAAACAAATGAAAGGAAATCCGACAGCACACCGGTTATGCACAGTATTTATCAAATCATCTCATGTTGCATTAACAAGACAAGAGAAAGAAAACAGTTGTTAAAAATGAATAACCTGCCTTCAAACTTTATAATGCTAATCAATTTAATTAGCCTTGACTGGCATGCTGGAGAGACAAGTACACAAATGTTGCAACACTAGGCAAAACAGCCTCTCATGTCTTCAGAGGCAGCTGAATTAACAAAGTCATGTATTATACTGGAAGTTATTGTTACCAATTCCTGCTCAGGATGGTACTCACTTGTATCAATTAAACTGAAGTCTAGAAACTCCTGATTCTCTTCCACTACCATAGGAACGTGATGCAGGTTGCGCATACCATTCACAGTACATCTTAAAGGGGTGGCTAATCTGCCTTGTCACTATTTAAACAAGCATACTACAGATTGTCTTTTTTTTCTTCTTTTTTTAATATTTAGTCAACATAGATCTGAATGGCTCCACTGCAGAACTGCAGGTGCCCTATCAGCCACAGGGGTCGCTGGTGCGCAGTGAACCGTGGATTGCCCTGCCAACCTAAGCCCTCCCTACTCGGGCGGCGCTCTGCCAATTGTGCGCCGCCTCCTGGGAAACCCTGGTCACGGGCGGCAATGACATAGCCACCTGGATTCGAACCTGCGATCTCCAGGCTATAGGGCGCATCCTGCGCTCCACGTGGAGTGCCTTTACTGGATGCGCCACTCGGGAGCCCCCTACTGTAGAGTGTCTTAAAATGTCAACAAGTCAGAATGTCAGAAACATCTCAAACATCTCAAACTCCAGCAATAAGAGGCTGAAGGAGGTGGGGGTGGCGGGTGTCATGGAGTCCTTATTAGGGATTCTGTTTTGTTAGTTAAAAATGTATAACCCCATAAAAAAGCATAATGTTTTTATTCCTGTCAGTTACAGTATATAACAAGGCCTTTCAGATAACCCCAAAGCATCCTGCTATCCCCTTACTGCAGCAGCCATAACATTAAGGTATCCAACCTACTCCTTTATTTGAAGCTGCTCAGTTTCTGGACACATTATGAAGAGCAGTGTTTTTATAATTCAATGAAGAATACACAGACATTTCTATTGCCGACCATAGACTGAAGCTTCCAGGGGGCGGCACACAATTGGACGAGTGCCACCTGGGGGTGGGGGGGGGGGGGTGGGGGCTTAGGTCGGTCAGGGTGTCCTTGGTTCACCGCGCACCAGCGACCCCTGTAGTCTGGACGTGCGCTTGCGGACTTGCCTGTAAACTGCCCAGAGCTGCGTTGTCCTCCAATGCTGTAGCTCTGAGGTGGCTGCACAGTGAGTCTGCAGTGTGAAAAAAGCAGTAGGCTGTTTGTCTTCGCCACTCCCGAGTCAGCGGTGAGCTAGGCATACAAATAATTGGATATGCCAAATTGGGAGAAAATAATAAAATAATTGGCGATTACTAAATTCAAAATAAATAAATAAATAAAAAAGAATATACAGATATTAATAAGAAATACTGATCCAGATTCTATTGATTTAAGTGCGGGAGACATACAGGGTTCGGATGAGCTCTCTTATTAAACCTTGGCAGTGCAGATGTGTAAAATGAAGAGTGGGTGCTGGATTAAGATATAATCTGCCCTCAGAAGGGCTGTACTGATAAAACATATAAAGAGTGGAGCAAAGGGGGACTGAAAGGGAGAGGCAGTGCTGTGAAAAAGAAAACTTTAATTCTTCCTGAAATAGAATTGGGTTAAAGAGAGTGTAATTAAAAAGAACAATAAACCAACCTTGGACGGCCTGATAAAGGAAAATGATTGTCCTAAGATTTAAAACTCCTGTTTAATTGTTCAATTTAGATTAGTCGGGACGTTTCTGCTCAAGCTTCAAATCAAAATGAAGGTTTACCAGAGACATTTAATCTCTACCTGGTTAAAAGAAACACTGCAACAGTATTATAGAGCACCTTTAATGAATGAATGCACTGCAATCTCAGGGCACTGAGCGCTGATCAGACACTAATGAGTGCACTTGATCAAAAGAAGTCTTTACTGAAGTTTTGAAGTACCAGAGTGAGTCAGACATGGGGATTTTTAGACAGGGAGTCAATTATAATACTATGGGTGCGTAATTACTAAAAGGCCTGGTTATTGAGAGTGGGACAGCAAATGGGTAACCTCAGCAAAGGGAGCTAAGAGAGTCATGTTGCAAATACAATGAAGACCTTTCAGAACCGTACAGTATATGTAAGAGTGGGATTTCAAACAAACATGGAGCCAGGATGAGAAACACAAAGTGGTGGAATAGGATGAATTCGCCAGCAAAGTGGAACTGGAAGACACAGGTATAGTATAACATCAGCACGGGCCAAATTAAGCTAAAATACAGTTTGAAATTTGGAAGGCCTTTATAAAAATCACCTGTTTTAGAACAGTCATTGGCATTATACAGACCGTGGATCTATATATCTACAACTGTGGATTTTAGAGACTGTGGATAAACCAGCATCAGAAACAGCACGTGTTCATTTTATTCTGCCTGTTTACAATCTTTACACATTTACGTTTTGAGAAAATCTAGAAGTCTGTTTTTTTTTTTTTTTTTTTTTTTTTAATTTCATAAATAAACCAGACATTTATAATGTGTCTGGTCTTTCAAACGCATTTCAGCATAGAGGTGGTCTTGCAGCAGTATTTATTTGCACAGAGGCACATTTTTGCATGCAAATGAGTTAATCTAATAAGCCATTTTGGCATAATGGTTTAATTTGCACGCAGCTTAAGAGGGCACGGCACATTTCTCTAAATGGAATTTTTGATTCACTTTTTATCGGCACTTTGAAATTTTAATGAACACTGACTCTTCATCTTGGTGAAGACGTAGGACTGCTAGCAAGTGTTCAGCTCCCTTTGTCTTTATTCCTTCTTAAAGCTGCCTATGCATACTGTACAATAACCTTTCTATGGTGTTTTGTCCTAGTCACATCATGCTGATTTCCAGGTTTTTGGTGGCAATGGCACACATACTGTTAACTGGCTTGTAAAAGCTTCAGCCCAAGCAGAACAAGTAGGTGATGATAGATTCAGCCCTTCAGCTAAAAAAGAATGCTTAATCACAGCTTTAAGATTCTTCTAAAAGATCTGTCCTTACCAAGTGTGGCCATATTTAGAAGAGAGTTATATCTGAGAAGGAGCAGTGAATATGATCTGATGAATAGTCACACATAGGTTATGCAGTTATATGTCTCAGATGCTGAACACTGGACTTAGTCAGTAATTTTAGGATTCTTCACAGTGAAAGAAAGTTCATTTCCAATCAGCAGAAACTGAAGTGCTTTGAGGAGGCGTTTGTGTTAGCGGTGCAAAAATGCACCATTCACATTTTTTAAAACACCCTCAAAAGAACAGCAGGGTGTTAGCCACGATTCACTGGCTAATTTCCCCAAAACAAACAAATAAATAAATACAAAATCCACAAAGAAGTAAACAAACAAAAACCTTCACATTTGAACATCCCAAGCTGAGACAGCTGGAAAAGGAGCTGACAATGGACAATGGACAATGGAATTCTAATAAATGGACAATCAAACCTGTTCATAAAGGACTACGGACATTGCTTTTGGTTTTTAAAAAATCTCAACTAAATTAAGCAGCAATTACAGACACAAATAAACCTATGCTGAATGTTCAAGGCAATCACAAATCACCAAATGAAAAGGGATGTTTTCTGAAGCTTTATTGTGCTAGGAGTAAAACTGGTAATCTGGTAAAACAAACAAACCCGAATCAAACACACACACCACACACACACACACACACACACACACACACACACACACACACATATACTGTATATAATGTATACATTTATTAAAGGGCAAGTGTCTTTGTCATTGAAGATTGGAAGCCCATTTATACCACAATTGAAAAGCCTGCTTTGTTGATTGGTGGCTCAAAATGTGTGTAACCAAGTTTCTCTCTGGCCTAACCAAAACTGAAACCATACAGCCAGAGCAAAAGAGCAAAATGTATCTTATTTGTATTATGTTATGCAAGTGCTTGCTGTTCCATACAGGTATAGAAGCATTAAAAGATTTATTGCAATCACAATCATCTCTAACTTCACAGACGGTGTTTCAATATGAGAAGTCTGATAGGGGTTTACAGAATGACAGGTGAATCTCCCAGGCGACCATCTGAACTCACTGAGTACACTGAGCACACCAAGAGTCTTTTATCTCCCAGTCACCAGAACAGCAATACAATTCCAAAGCACAGTCCATGTACAGCTGAATGCAGTTCAGCAGAGGTATCAACGATGACACACAGGGAATGTGAGTGTGTGGTACAGATCATAGCCAGCCTCCCTGCCAGACAACATTCCTGTAGCATTACATCCATCCACATACATCAGCTGTGAAGTGGCCTTGGGATTCTTCCTGCAGGATATACTGTAATACCATCTTTGACCAAAATTAATCTAACCGAACACACATGGACTAATCTTAGAGACTCACATGCACTGCTAGATGGTTGGTTTCCAAGAGCCCTATTTTAATTATCTAAACATGATGCTTAGATCTGGGGCTGTTTCGATCAATTGAAAAGACCCCTTCAGGTGAACGGGATGAGGAGGCAATGTCTTGTGTGTGTCCCTATTATGAATAATTACATTTTTTGTTAGGATACATTTCATATATAGTCTACTGTACTAGAAATTGCCAGCCATGTACATTGAAATCAAATAATATTGCTCAAAAGAGCTAGCTGCCTAACTACATATGGTTTATATGCAGTCTATACAGTATATGTAATTGCATTACAGTTTGCATTACATTTTCTTACTTGTTGCAATGGTAGTGTCTTGTTGTAAGAGTTGTTAGGACTGTATCTAGCAGGTATTGCAATAAGTGTCCTTTTGGCCTCATAAATGTCAGGTTTCCAAAACAGATGATCACAAGCAGCTGGGGTTCACCGGGGGGTCGCTTATTCTTTGCTTTAAACTGAAGACACTGTTCTTACAACAGTGGGTGCTTGACACCACTTATTTCCACTCTTGACACCACTGATTTCCAAAATGTATCTATATTGAATTGATTGAGTTCAATGATCACTTCGACTAAATTACAGTACATTCAAAGAATTAGGCAAAATCTGTATATGCTGTGATAAACCCAATGTCATGAAGGGTTACACTGTTTAAACTTCAGCACAGCTTTGACTCCATCTCCACTGAATGAAACTGACACTAACTTGAAATTTCAAAGGGCCTGTCTATGACAAAACTGACAGTCTTTCTGATTATATCTATATTATACTTTAATTCAATATTCATCTCCGCTTGCTGGAAAAAAAAAAAAAAAACCTGGTCTGTCTTTTAAAAAACAAATCAAACTGTCCAAAAGGACTATTGTTTTGAATTGCAATTTATTTTCATGTTCAGTTCACAAGTCTCTCTTCTAAGCCTCAAAACCCACAGCCTTTCACTTGCAGTTTAGTGACATATTCTACTGGCTGGCACCCAAACAAAATTGAAGGTATGTCTGAAACACTTGTTGCATAATTTTTCTAACTTTTGGGTTGGTCATCGGTCTACTTCGTTGTAGGCTCAACCCACTTAAAGTTAGCACTTAAATACATTTTACATCTATAAGCTTAACAGATCTTGTTTGTATACAGCAGTTTTGCTGCTGTGCATGACTTGTGTACAGGTATGTGAAAACAGTATTTCTGGGAAACATTTGTTTTATATAATCATATTTTTATACTTATTACTTTTAAGATGTTCTATGCATATGCTGTATATACTTTATTATTTATATTTTACATGCAATTTGGTCATAAAGATCTTTATCATGAAACAGATCAATAACTCTAATGACTCTTTTCCCCTCAATGTACAGTAGGCATTTTACACACACTGTGCTAACAGGTAGATTGAAATAAATGATCTGCAGTGTGTTCTTACTGACAGCCTTTTGGTTAGGATGATTGGATATCATTTATAAATTACAAGCGGTATAAAAGGTCAAACTTCACAGAGGGACTGGTAAGTAATTACTGTGCAATGAAATGTTACTTTATTCACAGACGTTGGAACAGTGTACAGTGAACAAGCTTGTGCTGAAAGACAGTGCCCCCAAGCACGATGTCAAGCAATGTATTGTGGCTGTGCTTTCGCTACATAGTGACTAAAATTTAAGACAAAGTATTACTTTAATACTGAACATACACTAGCCTTTGTTTTGGGTCTTTTGATATCAAGGGAAACTCACATTTACTGGAATCACAATCTTAAAAAAGTCTTCTTTTGATTGCATATTTCAAATTTTAGAATATGAACATCTGTTTGGATTCAGTCATAGTCCTCCTGTCTCGGGAGCACTTACAATTTTCAACTATTAAAATATTATATGAGTGATACTGTATCACAGCTCAGGCTGTCTGATGAAGTCCCTAACTGTTTTAAAGTGCAGAACGGTAATATAATGGGCAAGGGACTAATGGGCAGGAAAATAAAGCACTACTAACACTAGGAATAAAGTTCTAGGCCAGTGAAAAACAAAGCTGCAACACATGATGTAGGAGAGTGTTGGTATTGCAGATAGAGGTGTGCAGATACCTGTCAATATTAATAGCACTATCATCTTTGAAAAACATTGCATGGACATGACAACTGTCAACTACAGAGAGAAAGATAAAGGATTGCCTCTAAATACATTCAACAATTCCTGGAAGGCCATCTAAACGAGGGTCAGCAGATTCCAAGCCCAATACTAATTCAGAGTTTTAAAATGCCAATCTGCCTACATTTCTGCACCCAGAGTAATTTCAACTGTGATTTCAAAATGATTCAACTCACTCTAACAGAAAAAAGGTTACTCTTTGAAAGGCAAAGAAACTCTTGTTTAAAATATAGAATCAGTAATGCTTATTCAATGTGCTTGACCAGCAGCACCACAAGATTTCAAAGGTCTTTGCAGAATCAACCAGCTGCTTCATGTTTTGAAGGAATCCTAGATTGATAAAGCCTCTAGATTGAATATCAGATCCACCCAAGTAAGGCAAGAAAGCACATTGCTGTGCATACAGCCTTGGAACTGGATATTGGCATATATAAGTGCAGAAGCTATCTCCATTTCAGTTCCACAGTGCTAAATAATAAAAAAAACCCTGACATAAATTACTGTAAAATGTAAATGCTCCCCATGCGTGCTGTACGTCTCACATTGTGTAAGATGAAACAACCGTCAACGTCACCACCTGTCACGATTCCAAAGCAGTGGACTATTTCAGGCTGAATATTTTTCACGAATAATTAGTTCTAGTGACATGTTTCCAAGTTTGTAATATAAACAGGCTTTGGGAAAGGGTTATGGGAGCTGCCCCCAAGCTAACGAAGATCTGTGTTAGGCACCAGTCTTTAGTTCAAGGGTTATTTAGACATTGTTTCTCAATCACATCTTTTTGACTTATTTAATTAAGGCTCATGTGATATGCTGTGGGGTCATTTTTAATTACAGCTAAAATGAAACATTTTTACAAGATGATCAGCTTACTTCAATTCCTATAGACAATTAAACTGTTTCATAAAATATTTCATCATCTTAAAAAATAATAATTTGATATCTTGTTGGGAACTTCTTCAAGGCCACATATAAATTGCAAGTGTTTCAAATAGATTTTACACATCATGAGGACATGTACTATGTATTGCGGTCAGATGTCTAGAACTCAGGGACGAGTATTTTTTGAGATTGCTGATTTAAACCTAATAAAACACGTAGGGGAGCACTTTGACAGGAAAAGCCAAAACCTAGCAGTGCAGAACAGAACAATTTTAAAAAATCTGTCAGAATAGGTAGGGGCAAATGTAGACTCTCAGTGAATTCAATCTGTGGTAACAAAAATAAATAAATAAATAAAAAAATAAAAAAAAAATAAGAAACACTTTAAAAGATTTTTTTTTTAAGCTGGGTATAAAAAAAAGAAAATCTCCCAAAACCTTGTAAAAACAATCATGTACTTTAAACGCTTGTAATCAGTAGAGCATCAGTAGGGAGCCCAAAACAGCAATGTTTTTAGAAGGCCACTTAACCCTTGTTTTCAACCTCTCTTCCTTCAGGGAAGTTGGGGGGGGGTTGGAAATCTGCTGTGAAATCTGTTCTCCAGAATGACTCTTTAGTGAAACATCAGTAATGTCTTCAATCCTCTATGCGGAAGCACCTACCAAACAAATATAATAACAATCTACAGTATCTGATCTACTGTCTAGCCCATCGTGACTGGTACTGACATATTACAGAATACGGGCCAGGGATTCCATTAGCAGGGGACCCTTAATCAGTTCTGTGTGGGACAGCCTCTTTACACAAAAGTGTGTACTGTACAGCTATGGCCAAAGGTTTTGCATCACCCTATAAAATTAACACATTTTGCTGAATAAAGTAAAATTAAACCTGCTGAATAATGTCACGTTAACATACTGAATTACATACCGCTTTGTAGTTTTCCATATACTTAACAAAAAACTGACAGAAATTGAAAAATGTGACATTTCAAAATCTAACATGAAATACTGTACTACTATTATACCTTTTGGTAGACTTTTGCGATATCATTTTGTAGTTTCTTTGATTGCATGATGTTAAATAAAATATCTAAATTATCTTCATATGTATATATTTTTTGTGTCTCAATCCTAAAATTCTAGGTGATGCAAAACTTTTGGCCATAGATGGTAGGTGTTTCCAATTCTGCATCCCAACCTCCACTGCATTAATCCATTAATAGAGACATACGATGAAACAACTAGTGCCCATCTATGGGATGCCAGTTAGAAAGAAGAAACATATTTAACACATGATTCCACACTTGATGTAAAGCCAGAGAAGACATACATGATAAATTGGTCTTGCAACAGCGCCGAGACTCTTAAGACAAGATTCCAATAATGACAGAAACGGTCTGTCTGCAATAGTATCCAATTCACTTTTGGATACAGGATGAAGCCCAAATAATTAATTACCTATCAGCCTTTTCATTTATTGCCATCTACTGGAAATGGAAATACTATAAATGTGAACATTATACTTTAAATTGAAGTTTGTGGCCAACTTTAGTTAATCATACAGACATTTACTTATACACAGTATCCCTTATATATGTATGTTATCTTGCAATTGAATTGCAGCAGATTTTCAAAAGAATCACTAGAACCTGCTTCTCATTCTAAGTTGGAAATTAGACATTAGTGACATACAGTGTGTGTTATGAACTCTGACACTGTCTCCTTCACGGATCTGTCTTTGACAAAGCTTAATTATATTCTTCTCCAAATATGAATGGAATGAAAAAATCCTGCGCCTAAAAATTCAGAAAGCAGCTGTCTAACAATTAGTGCAGCAGTCAAACAGTGTTGTGGTGGATAGGAGTCATAATGAGGCTCTTAGATGCATCTAGGCTTTTAAAAACGTACAAGATGTTACAACAAGCAAGGGTGCTGAAATCGGTTTCTTTGAATGTAAGTTCTGTACAGTAAATTAATGTCATCATTAAAATAAAAGAGTTACATTAAAATAAAAGGCAACCCCCCCCCCCCCCATGGTTTGCCTTTTGTAGATCAGGCTTCTTCTATTACAGTGTTACACATGAATGAAGATCTCATTTGCTTTGGTATCCATTAGATAACTCAACAGTTTAGAAGTAAACCGATATTGTTTTTTTAACTTGCCTCAACGCAAACACGATCGTGTCTCCAGGTTTTTGACGAATGTTCCCAAAGGTAGAAAGCCCCTTGGACACTAAGAGATAGATCTCCTATACAGTTTGACAAATACAAACAATGTACACACCATATTGTACATAGTTAACTAGGTTAATCTCACAAAAGTTATAAAAAAAGTTATCATAAACTGGCTAGACTGCCCTCTCCCATTGGTACTGGTGTAGATATAGAAATAAGGCAAATACTACAGTATATCAGCTGACAGATGAAGAAGCTTGACAGCATCCCACAGCAGCTGAGCATCAATACTACACGTAATGTAGCAAATCCGTTTCCCACATTTCAAAACCGTCAGATTTAATAACAGGGGCTCACAATTCTCGCTGCCCTTATTCCAAACAATTCAAATCATTCAAATGGGCAGCAGTGTGGAGTAGTGGTTAGGGCTCTGGACCGGAGGGTCGTGGGTTCAATCCCAGGTGGAGGACACTGCTGCTGTACCCTTGAGCAAGGTACTTTGCCTAGATTGCTCCAATAAAAAAAACTGAACTGTATAAATGGGTAATTGTATGTAAAAAAAATAATGTGATATACTGTATGTATAATGTGATATCTTGTAACAATTGTAAGTTGCCCTGGATAAGGGTGTCTGCTAAGAAGTAAATAATAATAAAATAAGCATGACCACTATGGCAGAAAGTTCATGCAGAGCTGCCCAACTACATCAGTTTGACTTTTGGTTTCAGGAATACTCTTGAGAATCCTGTAGAGACAGACAACCCCCAAGAGGCACAAAGAGCTTTCTTGGGTCATTTTTATGATATTCATCATGGCAAATATTGTTGAACCTCAACTCGTATCTCTCCTACCATTATACGTGCAGTCAGTGAGTTGTTTTTGTTAGAAATGGCAACACCTGGTTTTGTAGTGCTCTAGTTCAGAGGCCCAGTTGGGTTCTCCAAGTTTAAATAAAAAAAAGCTTCTGAAGTACCTTCAAGGTTAAGTTAAGTAGTAATATGGGCACTACACCCCTGTGTTGTCAATCACTAAACCAACAAAGCAAATACACTGAATATTAGAAGTTAAAAAATGTAACATTCAAACTATATGAATCAAGAGCTAAGCCCATTAGAAAAGAAGCTGACAGTGAAACATGAACTGGGATACTCTTTGGGCTTTTCAGTCAAGGCAATGGCTATCCTTGTGCATTTTTGTATTGCTATCCCTCAAGCAAGTTGAGAATTCTTCCTAGACAGCACTCCTGGGTGTTCAATGTGTCACCAGTATTAACTGTTCAATGTAGAATTGTGGTTCAGTCTAAACAATACTTTATTTGTGCAGGATTATGTGCAGTCTAACAGAATGGAAATTCCTCACACTATGTGATTTGGCTCACACAAAGATAACATTGCGACTCCTGGGTACATCTTTTTGCCCTCAGTGTGTGGATCTGCTGCAGTTGTCACATTGGTAGTTTAATAAAAAGATGTTTAGTTTAGAGTATTATGGGATTCATAGAATTCAAAATACCAACCTTTACCAGCTATCTCTATGGCTTTTTTATGGGTTTGATCATCTCAATAAGCACCCCTCTGCTCACCAGATAATAATATGATAATAATATGATCAATAATAATAATAACAATAATAATAATAATAGTAAGAAGAAGAAGAAGACGAAGAAGAACATCTAGCAACACATGTATATGATGCCTTCTAATTACATGATTAAGTGTGATGGTGCTATTCTGCGTTACTTTCATTTACAAAAGTAAAAGTATTTAATTACCTAAAATGTTTAGAATTGTGCTGTATTTATTTAATTTGGCAGAGGGTTACATATTCTGGATGCTCTCCAGTTATCAACTGGCAAACATTAACATAGCTGTAATTCTTTTATTTGGCAGCAATAACATCCATATAAGAGCAACGGGATTAGAAGTGACAAACACTTCGACTGGAAACATAAATATATATATATATATATATATTTGGAATAAATTATTATAGTTTTCTTAGTACTGGTATACTGCACCTCAAAGCTACATATTTACAACGTGCTAAATTCTACAGTTCAAATATGAAAGCAAATCAATTCCAAGACCATTTTTATGGTCAGAGTTGGCAAGCTAATTCTATGCATAAACCATGGTGAACATTTATGGTATTTGTGTATGATCCCATACTGTCCATAGGATCCTGGCTGCCTTTCAGCAATACTCTGAATCAGAGCAAGCAGTGAATCAAATGTATGTTTTTAAAGTATTAGCTAATGTATCAGGGGTTGATTCAATTACACAAAGGACATGATTAAAATGACTGTCTCAGACCTCACTCCTCCCAGTCTTAATAATAATGAAAGTGTAATCAAGCAAAGTCAAGATCGATTAAGAAGCTCTCAATGTCAGTGCCTATCAGAAAAGGGTTGTTTTTACAGTGTGGTGGTAACATTCATCAGGTTAAAAAAAAAAAAAAAAAAAAATGCTGTAACCTGACACTTATCACCCCCTTCCATCACTAGACTAAACTGATCTGCAGCAAATATCAAAATGTTTTTTTTTTAGGTGCTGATATCGTAATTCAAGGTCTTATCAATGGGTTGGTTACACCAAACAACCTGTTGATTTAATGTGTTTGGTAGTGGTTGCAGTCAACTTGAAAAAAATGTATCCTTAATTTCAAACATTCGAACATATGTTGTTCTGAGATAAAACAAAATATATGAGAAACATAATCAAGTTGAATAATAATTGTACAGGATATGAGTGTATAGTCCACATTCACAGTTAATCTGCTTGCTTATCTACAATGTACAGATTTAATATTGTAATACAGTAGCTTCCTTTTACTGTGTTTCCCTACACGTACCATATAATTGAAATCTGAGCTTTACTATACTTTACCATGCTTACCAAGCATAGTACAAGCTAACTCAAAGCAATAAACTGATGATAGAGAACATACTGTAAAGCCACTGGCAGTCCAATTACTCAAATCAAACATGTCGCCAAAACCCTTCACTAAGTGTCAAGCTGACACATGGTCCATTGATTTCTGTGGGCCAGTTCTAACTTACTTTTGGAGCTTAAATTACATTTTATTCACACCTCAGAAATTCAATGTTTCATAAAACTGCCATTCCAGCTTATCTTCCCTTTACACATAACAACCAGATTGGCAGTTACTTGTCCCGTCTTACTAGGCTGAAGTAAATTAGGCCTTAGAGTTGGATTTTGACCCAAGTGTCAGGTCTAAATGATCTACATGACTTTGGATATAAATATGTGGACTTGTGGGATGCTGTTTTAAGGTGGTTTGTATCATAATATGAATTGCATGTTGACTGTCTCAGTTCTGTTCAGTTGGATTTATTTCTCTATAGTATAACATGCTGTTTCACATGCATGGGGGTACGTCCACAGATGGAATGGGAGATAAAGGAGGAATATAAATTGTTATGTTTTCAATTCCCTGTGGTGTTTTTCTTGTAGATGTTTAAAAAAAGTTTAAAGTTTATTGCCATTGTGTTACCAAAATGGCACGGGCAGTTTTTGTTACGTACAGTACAGTTTATAATGTTGTTGTAACCTGTGCTCAATATTTGTTTTTAATTTCCCACAGGTGGATTTAAATTTACATTTATTTTTTTCAGACCTACAGTTACACACTATGCCTTCAAAAATATACATCATTTATATTGCTTTTTTTGCACAGTTACTGTATCCAAAGTGCCACAGTATTAATTAATTTTGTAAGGAGTATAAAACCACTCAGCTATGAGTCTGTCTAGGTGCAATGCCTACAGCTAGTTTTTGCCCATTAAACCAAAGGAATCAAAATGACAAATCTGCAATAAGACATACGTGAGTTTCTGTACACCAAGCAATGTTCTCTAAAATGTTTTATGGAGATGCTATGATTCCTATCGTAATTAAGGAAAATAAAATACATTACATATTTTATTGGCCATTGTAAATGTTGGGTCTTTACATTTAATTCAATCTTGGTGTAGTTAAAGATGTTCTAATATAGCTAAATAAACAGGAAAAATGCTGTACTGTACATTGGAAGTCAAATTCAAAGCATGTGATTCTTGCATATATAAATAATTTCAAATGCATATGTATCACAGGAACCTCACTAGATGAATTATTAAAACATATTAAGTACAATTTAAACTACTAATTTCCCTAAATCACAGATTCCCTCTTGAATTGGACTAGAAGACCCTTCTGTGATCACAAACAGCTGGTCATTTCTGTATTTCCTTTTCAGGGGATCAGATCAAAGAATGTGTGCTTTAAAGGTACATTTTCCCTTAATCCCTTTTCTTTCTTTCTTTTTTTTAACAAAAGAAAACTAAACAAAAAAAATAGTGTATGATTTTGCACATGCACTTGACTAATATAAGATTAGGAGTTTCAGCATAACACATTTGGATTAAACTACCAACGTTTTTTGTCATTACCATAGTTAAAGAGTTAGTAGTCCCAAGTTAAAATGTATTATTATTATTATTATTATTATTATTATTATTATTATTAGTTATTCATTTTTTATTTATTTTTTTTACATTTTTGCATTACACATAGATTATCTTATTTTATGTACTTTCACCAACCCATGACAGGACTGTTGTCACATTCCTTATTGGAATTCAAATAGTTTGGACCCCCTGGATTTAGAATACTTGCTCTGTGAAAACTGAGCCATTGTGATGTCATTGTACACAAAGTCCAAATGCCATTGTGAATCAACATTCACAGTTTAAGCCCTTAAATTCCCCAAATGTCTGGAACTATGAATTATATTTCATGTTTTGACTGTACTGCCTTGTACAGCTCACATCTAAGTACTGAAGAGCCATGAAAAGTGCATTTTCCCCGTTGATCTTTAGAAATGCCATATATATTTAGAATAAGCACTAACCGACTGAAGTCCCTTCTTCCTCTCGAAACTGGAAAGTGGTAACATATATCACTGTAAAGGTGTAATCCAGACAATAACACACAGCATTATAACAAACAATGCACAGCCACCTTTAAAAAGCACAGAGGTTGGGGCTGTGAATGTGTGATCTCTAACACATGCCAGTCATGATGAAGACCTCTGAGAGTTGCCCTAATGCTCCACTCTTTCAAATGGCTAATTTCTACACACACGCGCTATAATGCCCTGTTTCAGAGTTATTATGCTCTATTAAATATGTCCTTGAACATTTAGGTTTACCAGGCATGGACAAGCTTGTTGGAGCCAGCTTCTGAGGAGACCAATAACTTCAACAGGCAGCATTTTCTGACCTGCGTTTATTAAAAATGATTTGCTTAGCTTTGTAAACGCCTTCTTTAGAAAACCACCGCTGTTTAGCAGGGGTCAGTTTCTACTCCACTGTGTTCTAGGGTTCTAGAGTTAGGTTGTGTATTCCATTGTTTGTGAAGTAAATATCCAAAAGGTTATGCAGATAGTTAGCTACTTAAACATTTGATTTAACTGACCTTGCTCATATTAGTAGGCCCATTGGTAACATTTCATACTGAGTATATATTAAATACACTTAATTGCACAGTAATAACTCAGTAATCCCACACTAATCACACAGACTGATCGGCACGTTTAATTACAAAATGAAAAATGTCTGTCTCATCTTTTTGTAACTATGCAGTATTAATACATGTGGTTGTGTAATGACAATGTAATTACCATGTAACTGTATGTAATTACAGTTTAATCAAAAGTCATTATTGTAAAATGTTACCAACCCATTGATCTGCTTTTGAAAACAATATCGTCATAAGGACAGAGGAGTGTTCATTAGTATAAAGGTACTTTATATTATTTTAAACCCATATTTAGGCATAGGGGAAATTAACAAAATAGAGATATCGGACTAATAATAGTATTGACTTCCAATGTGTCCTAGAGGGCTGGACCTTTAAACACAATTTAAACTGGGGGTTTGAGGTTGTAGGAATCTAATCCCAACTCAATTCACTTGTGATCTTAATGCCCAAGTCCTTCGACCTCCTTTCTCGCAGCTGTATAAACTGGATACTGGATAACAAATGCCCTGGAACTGTACTGTGGCTCGTCTGGGCGTGTCATTCCACTGTACAGGTTTTTTAAGGCACCGTAAAATAAAATAAGAAGTGTGGTGCTTGTGTAGAATAATGTGAGTACCCATAAACAAAAAGTCACAAATAATTCAAAGTTAGAGTAAATAATTGATCTATTTCCCCGCTTGGGAAATGACGGATGATACAAGTGGAAGTAAAAGCAAAGGTAATTGTTCACTTCTTCTTAGACGTTTAGTGCACCATCAGATTTGCACAGTAGCATGTTTATAGTTGTGAGTCCCTCAGGTATATAAGGACTTGCTGTAAAGCACTCATGTTTTATGCACAGTTAAAAGGGTTTTCTTTTTTATATATATATGTTAGTCATATAAAGTCAGTGCAGTGCCCTTGAAAGGTGAGGAGCTGACAATGCTGAAATGCAGCTATATATCAGACTGGTTAAAGCATAGACTGGCATATTGCCAGGCTTCTCTACCTCTCCCCCATGCTTTAGTTAACTTAGCCCTGTCCTGGAAGGAACCTCTCCGGCAATCAGCTTCAATCAGATCTCTTGTTATTTTTACTTCCTAATCTTTTGTTATACTATATTGTGAAATGGATGATAACAGCTGCATCATCTGCACATGAGAGCTACAGATATTTGAAAGTGCAGTGCTTGCTGTTGTAGTTTTGAATGCTGCATGGCATTACCTTGGAATCCAGAATTACAGAATGCTCGAGATCAGACTGTGCCTAGAATTAATAAAGCCCCATGCCTTGGTGTCACTGTTGAATAATACACAGCTGACCTTTCAACACCAGAGGCAGGGGTTCAAATTCAGTCCCAATTATTTTGGCGGTCTCCACTTAATCCACAATGCACTGTACTGCACAACTACAGCCAGTTATCGAAATGAGAGGATAAATATTGGATGCTACCTCCCCATTTAACAAGGTGATGTATGGCAGGCTTGTAACTCACAACACCACTGCCTCTCTTTTCCCTGTTCTGTGAAGAGGGAATTTAAAAATAAATAAATATAATTATACAATACAACCAAATCCTCTTTCTGTGTCATTTAATAAACAGCACACTTCAATCAGTCTTTACCAGCAAACCGCATCAGTTTATATTAAATCACTGAATAATAGCTTTCTTCACTCTGGTTCACTACTAAACAGATTGCATAATTAAGTATAGCTGGTTGCTTCTTTTATTTCTGGCATATTTTAATCCCAAGGGGGCTGTTAGTGATCACTGTTATACAGTAGGTGCTTAATCTTATTTCAGATGAGAAGTCATTTCTGTCTTTGTATAACAGTTAAGGAAGGATTATCCATCTCACCACAGAATAGGTCTTATAATGTAATACTTCACAGCTAGATAATCTTTACAGCCAACAGAAGAAAAGATTTTTAGACCTTGTCCTACAGATTGCTCCTTTAAAACCAATGAAGAACCACTTAAACCATATCTTTATAGACCGGATTAATGGTGCAGTCCAAAGAGATGGAACATCCAAGAATCATTAATATTTACTTTCAGGAAAATAATCGCTCGTTCTTTTGTTTTAGAGACATTCTTTTACCTCTTTATAATTATTGGTTCATATTAGATGCTGATTGCTTACTGCATGATTTCCTTGAATGGTGAATCCAAAAGCACTTCCAAATTGTCTTCATTTCTTTGGCTTTAGTATCATTTTTACCACTTCCACATCACAGTTCGGTTGCTTTACAGGGTCATAATGTCTGATTCCTTACACCACATCAGTTTCAGTTATACAAGCCTCTCTCTGCTCTGTGCTGAAGGAAGACAGTTTCCTGCACACATCTTCTGTGGGATACGTTGTTCCTATTATAAGTTAGGCAAATTTGTATTTTGATTATAAGATCTTAATGAATACCACTGTACTAAAAATATGAGCTGTTTTTATAGCATTTTACTCAAAAGTGTAAATTAAAAATATAAAATACATCCTTTTGAAGACAAAAAATGAAATATACAACTGTACTTATCTTAAATACTTTATACAATATGTGTATTCTTTGTTACAGATGTTTACACTTTGGTGTAAAAACTGTGTCTTTCTGACATAGTTTTATAGGTTTTACCTTCTAATCTATGACGGAGGGTTTTTGTCTTAGTTAACCTTTCCAGTCTCTTACAGTTAATAGCCGGAGTGTATCTGATTTACAATGAGATCCGTGGGCAAAAGTCTCTGCCATGTCTCTCTATCAAACTCTGTATTTTTCCATTTAAACAGTATAGATCATTCTGGTGCAAGCTCTAGGCTGTCACACTAACAAAGACCAGAACAGTCTTTGCATCAGAAGACTTTTTCATTTGATGTAAGGGATTAATGCACACATTCACAAACTGTTTTATTATGGAAACATGGCAAGTCGGTTCAGTAGAGGCAATTCTTGATGCCTCATGCATACAACATGTGTACCTACACATAATTACAATGTTACTATGCATAGTTACAATGTACTTAATGTGTAACTCTTTTTGCACAATATATGTAAGTACACAATTGTGTCAAAAAAGGGTTAGGGTTAGGATTATGTTTAGAGTTAGGCTTAGGGTTATATCGTAATAGATGCCCTATTATCTATTTTCTATCTATCTATTTTAATGGTCATCAGTACTGTATGTCAGCCATGGTCCTCTGGATTGTAGCACAGTGTCATGGAATTGCATCAGGCAGTGATACTTCATTGCACGGAGCATGGATGTCAGATGTTTAAACCATTGTGGTAGCTGGACCTTTAAGTGGAATCAATTGACCTCAATTTCCACCTCCTGTAATGCCTCACAATAGAAGATGTTTTGTTGACAAACATATTTCATACATCATCACTGCATGCTGAATTGATCGGGACAATAAACTCTGATATTCCAGTCTGTCAACTTGCGGCTTGTGACCACATCTTATTTTTTTTAGGCTTGGGACATTATTGAGTTTTCTCATTTATGTGCAGTCTTTGTCTCGGGAGCATTTGTATTCATTAGTGATGGTGGGAGGTCAAATGGAATTCACTATTATGTACATTAAATATAGGAAACCTTTTGTTTTTTATTAACTAAACTTTAGCCTAACATACTTTAAAGACACATATGGATAGATCTCAAGTTTCAGAAATTCTGGTCCAAAGTATTTGCTGTGGATCGTAGGGGTAGGGGTGGGGGCGGTTGCGGGGCTGGGGGGGCAGACAATGATTAATCTGACCTAAATTATTAAAATTACATTTCGATTCAATAAAAGAAAAAGAAAACAACAACACTGGTTAATTTAAAATGATATAATTTGCAACTTGAATTAAGAACCCGTCAATGAATGGAGTGTACATGCAATCATATGTTGATAATGACAAACTTCAGTTTTTTACATCACCCAAACAATGATCCTACATAAAAGTTTTATTTTGCAGGTTGTACAATGACTGTCATGGGTCTGACCCATGAATGCGGGTCATTTGGGTGGTCTGATATAGCTATCAAGGTCTCTAGTCTGCTTTGCAGGAGATGTTGAATGTTGAAAGCTACAGTAAATATCCTGTAATTGTGATTCCTCATGCTTACAGTGTCTCAGTATTGCAAGTGCTTATTCAGATACACATAGTTAATAAGCATAGGACATTAATTAAACTATGAATTAATTTAAATACAATTAGGTTGCATTGATGTAAATCAAATTAAACATGACAACCAATCTGTAATAAAATAGAATATCTATTCAGATCTTAATCTTCAGCAGTAATGCACCCAAATGTGAGGCTAAATTACCACCCTAAATCTCACTGGGCTTGACAGATATCAGTCAGGTATCAGTTAGTCAGGTATTCCTTACAAGGGCATCTGCTGGGGTATTTTACGTGGGGCAAACCAAGCTTCAAAGTATTATAAGTTTTAAATTAAATACTGTATAACAGCTGAGAAAAATAACTAAACAATTATTTCTGAATATCATACATGTGTTTCCTCTTGCACTACGGCTCCAGACTTTTGAAACCATATTTTATGAGAGTGTAAAGTTTATTTTGAACCTATATTCAAACATGTCAAAGTCTCTTTGCATTCTTAATTAACATTTGCTAGTAGACTGTTTCATCAATATATGCCTTAAATGTCTGATTTGATTTTAGGATTCTAACATTACAGAAGACATACCTGTACTAATATACTAAAACCTTACTACCATTTAAACGTGATTTATTTCCAGATGTATGTCTTTTACACACTTCCCCAGATGTACTGTATTCAGGCATTCTAGATAACAGTTCTGCCAGATAGTACTTTGTTTTCTAAAAGTGACTCATAAGCTTTTCATTTTGATCGCTTCTTCACATTATGTTCTAATATCATCCACATACCTGCCTGTTAGCGGCATCATTGGCATCCAACCAAACTGTTGTTATCTGAACCGTAAAGATACAAATCGAACAGAAAAAACGCTTAATTTTTGAAGGGAGGAGACAACTGTACACTAACATTAGGCATGCAACCTTCATTGATCATGATGAGGTTCTGTGCATATGCCACCTTGCAACAGTGGCTAGTAACATTTCAATATAAAGTAACCTATGCATAATATATAACACGCCTGCAGGCATGGCCCTGGATTTTCCAGTGAAGTAAATCTGCATAATGATGTATCTGTAACGAGGGCTTGTCCAGTAGCTGGGGTATTATTTCTGATAGTGACCCCTGCTGGAGGGCACCTGAATTACTTCTTAAATAGCATCTTAAAGGGCGCAGGTATCATTTAAGAGCAAGATACAATGTTTAATTTTATTCTGCATTTATTTGATCATTCATAACATGCGCTAGACCCTTTTAAAGTAAAGATCTCTAGGGGGTTAGAGTCGCACCGTGGTGATGTTCATGTGTGACTTTTCACAGATTTATAATGAACTGATATATTGTCAGCTTGTCACATATTATATTTGTCAATCCGACTTCTCATTCTGAATAAGTGTTATACATTTAAATGACTGAATACTGTGTTTGAGTCTATGCAGGATTATAACATCCTGATGAACATTCCAAAATTGCATGAGCTTTTAAAATTGGCAAAGAAGGAGTAACTGTACTGCAGGTCACCAGTGGAACCCCCTGAGCCCTGCTCTGCATGAAGAATTGATTGATTGTAATTTTTGCAACAATCAAGACCCTATGATTACTAGACACCAACACACCTGATTGTTATATTGCACACTGGGAATAGTGTGCAATAGAACAATCTCATATATAGGTATAACTGCAGTGTACATTTGCCTAAAATAATGTACAATCCAGCCATACAAAGAGAATACTAAAAGCTGTTTCATGCAATATCGTTTTTTCATTTTAAAAACAATATTCATCATGACCAAATAAAATATATTGCCAAAAGATCCATTGCACAAACAAATCAATCTGCTTTTAAACAAATCAATCTTCTTTTAAACTTTGTTTGATATCTCATTTTATGTGATGCATAGAACAAAATACAATAAAAAAGGGATTGTCTGCCATTAGTGAAATATACTTTTTCTCATTTTGTTATATACAGCGTCACAGAGAAAATGAAAATGTATACATCACGTTATATTAGACTGCATCTTCCTAAAGATTTAATACATGCAATATATTAAATACGATTTGGGGATCATTAGTTACTACCAACAATGGCTTATGTAACAGAGATATATGATATTGATATTTAACGTATCTCTCTCTCTCTCTCTCTCTCTCTCTCTCTCTCTCTCTCTCTCTATATATATATATATATATATATATATATATATATATATATAACAACTTTGGGCTTGATTTGACACAAACAATGATTTGGATTTAATTGAAGAATTCAAAAACATTTACCTGAACATATCTACTTAAATATAGGAATGATTCCAGCAATAATAAAATGTAAGGATACATAGCCTTGTATCTTTATTACTTTTTTAAATTATTAACTGCTAAAGATCTTCCTCCTATAAAAAAATAACATACACAAAACTGTAAAATTATCATCAAATATATACACAACTATAAATTACAATAGCATGGCTTCTTTTCTGAGAATCTTCCAATTCTGAGAGATTACTGCAATAGAAAGGATAATCAGAGAAGATCCTCTCACATGTCATTAGGGTATCATCAATGTAAATGAGCCAACCTGTGATAAATGCATCAACTGGATAACAAAGACATAGTGAAGATGTATTTGCAACACTGTGGTTTATAATCAGGATTACAGGATTACAGGCTTTATTAATGACCTCTTACCCCTTCCCCCACTCACCAAAGAGACCTCCAAAAGGAAGCATTGTAAATGACATCCACTGGCACAGTCCATCCTGTTAGAAGAACACTTCCACTGCTGCAGAGAGGCAGCAGCTTCTGCTTGCCGTATAATTCAGAACAGATGGAACAAGAAGCACTAGATTCTCCTTTCAAACGCAAAGCTCAAACTCAGAGAGAAATATAAATATTCAGCATAACAGAAACTATTCTTTCAGGTCTATTTTAAATATCAAACATGAGATGCATTTTCTTTATTTGTACTGTGGTGAATAAATAATTATCCCCCTATACATATATAGGGGGATAGGGGGATATATATATATATGTGTGTGTGAGAGGCAATTTCTTTTAGCACCTCAGGCCCATAATGACTACAGAATCTAGCACCTGCTTGCTCTGTTAGCATGCATGTCTCGTCTCATTACCTCCCACAACACCACCACAATAAATATGATTTTAATTGCATTTCAAAAAACAATTCAATCGGCAGAGTTTTATTATTCTGTCATAAGAACTGCCTTGGGGCGGGAGCATTGAATAACTAAACAAACAAATTAATTCTGTCCCCTTGTGGAAACCCCTGGCCTCTTACGTGAGTGACAATTAGTCACCATGACAGACAGCAGCCACCACCGCCATCGCCACTGCTTGTGCTGCTCAGCATTTAAACTTTAATGCATTTAAACTTTAATGCTGTGTCTTGGTTACACAGTAAATCCGCTTACAGAAATGCCCCCAGGCTTAAGACGAGGGAGGGAACAAGACCAGGTTTCTGTCAGACTGTCTCCACGCCTTTAGTCAGCATCATTCATTAATAGGTTTAATTCCTTACACATTTTCAGTCATGAATATTGTGTTACTTTTGATAGCAAGCCAGAAGATTGCATTTCGAAATTAAGCATACCATCTGGAGCTAATGGAACAGTTAGTCGTTGGCAGTGTGGTACAGTTACAGCCCCTGCAACCAGTACATGCTGCAGAGCAGGTGCAGCATGTACCTGATTCATTGGAAGACAAAACAGGAGAAAACTTTATTTGTACTGTGGTGAATAAATAACTATCCCCCGTCAGAATGGGGGCAATAACATGAAAAAGCTATTGATGAAATCACACCTATTTTAATGATCCAGATAGAGGCAGATCTAAATACAGCCGCCATTTAATGCTATTAATCCTGCTGGTATTTCCTCCAGGGGTTGTTTATACTGACCTGCTTATTAACATTACTAAACAATAGAAATACAGTGGAATGAGCAACACAAAGCTATTGGGCTCCCAAAGCAAAATAGATTATTTAAGAGTTTAAAGCCTACTAGTGACAAAACTTTTCAAAAAGATATAAGGGTGTCACTGTACAAAACAACAACTGCTGGGGGAGGGCAGAGGGTTTGGAGCCAGGAATGCATGATGATCCGGAGCTACGGCGATGGACATTAGGGAGCTAATTACCTACTCTCTCTATGTCACAAAAAGTTTTAGCCCACAGCTACAAGTCCAGGGGATCAAGACCAAAAATAGAATCTCTGTGCACTCCAGGATCCTCTTCTAGTCGGCTGCACAACGCTGTGCCACAGGGATTCCCAGCAGACAGCCCACATAAGTACAGGGAATGCTGTTTATGTCAACAGCAGAATCCTGTGTCTGAGCTATTTACAAATCAAATGACAGCCGGGAACAATTTTCTGACACATGTCAATCCTTCTCAGAAATGAATAGCCTCCCTAGGTCATGAAACTGCATCACTGCAGAAAAACTCCAAAGGTCTAATGAAATGGCCAAGGGTGTATTATCCCCCCCATTAGCTGCATAACATCTATTTAACATTTAAATAAGGGCCGCTGGTCTGATATGGACACTACAATAATAAAAAGAAAACACTGAACAGATATTCAAAAGAGCTGCAGCTCTCGCAAGAAAGGGAATTTTTCTTAAAACAAGGAGTTAGAGGTTTGTGGTCTGCATTTGAAAGCATGTGTATTTCGCAGTGACTGGTTTCTACATATATAATCAAATAACCAATTTATTAAACCGATAAAGACCAAAGTTCTAGAGGTTTAAGGGAATTCTTTACTGTCAAATAATGTATCACTCAGAACCCTTGAGACAGGCCTGTGTTATACTTAGGACTCAAAATAATACCTTTTAGCAGGTCAGCCAGGATGATTAGTCTATTTTCAGACTGTGGTTTCATATCATTGCCAACACATTGCTTTTGGCCACCTGAAAGATTCAAAATGGCAGTCCAACTCATGTTTTGTTCAACACAGCTGCATTGTCTTCCTCATTTGATTTTGCAACCTAGTGGATGTAAATTATCATTTATATTTTTAAAATGAGTTGTTAAAAAAAAATCCTAATTTGTCTGAACTTTATATAGATAATAGATACATGTAGCAGTGAATCATTATAAAAGTGAGTCAGTTTGTGGTCCAATATGTAAGAGAACCTGAGTACTTTTTTTGTTTATTTTCATGGTAAAATTGAGTTTATTTTCAGAATATTTGCATATTTATACTAGTGCTTTCAAATGCAGACAACACAACTCTTATAAAGTCCTTTATAACAGATGCAGCAGTAGTGTACAGTTATTAATTAGGAAGAAGAGGAGCTACTCAAATATCCTCAACCACCAGTATTGAATTTTAAATTAAACTGTTGACTAGATTTCCAAAGTTCGATCATGCAGCAATGTGTAAAAAAAGGCATTAACTGCTTCATTTCCTCTGGGTTGACAAAAAATCCATAGCTCAGGTTGTCTATGGTTTTAGGTCTTTCGGTCTTTAAGTTCATGTATATCATGTTTTCATATCTGTTTTCATGATTTTATTTTATTACATTTTTGGGGGAATTTTACAACAGTTCTTATAGACAGTTCTCCAACACAAATTACACTAATTATTTATTTTAGTTTATAACACCATCTTTTTAGACCTGAAATTGATACACATGTGCATGCACAAGAAGAATGATTATCCTTTTGATTTTATACTCTGCTTGTGAACAACAACAATTCAATACACCCTTGGGAATCAACAGATTTTGAATCCACTCATCTTGTTAACTCAAATCTGCCATTATCAGCTAAGTAGCATTAAAAGTATTTTAAGCAACCGAATAAAAGCCCTTTCTTTGGACAGATAATTTAATGCCAGCACCATTACAGCACCAGGTCTGTACAGTTTGGAATAATACAAATCAAATTCTCTTTAAAACCTGTTGATTAAGATACAGTGTAGTTTGGGGTATGTCCTGTTTAAGACCCTAATGGAGATTTTCATGTGAATGATTTTGATTAAAAAAGAGCACACGTTGCAAAGTAAAGCAACTACCTATCTGCCAAAAAAAAAACAAAAAAAAACACACACATTTTGATCTTAGTTACTACTAAATACGAACAACAGGGAGCATTCAAGGACGTCCAGCAATTGCACCAAATCACATATTTGAACGTGATCATTTTTAGGCTGTACATTGCTACTTTGCAACTACTTAAAAAAAAAAGTAATGTAGCTTGTTGTAAGAAGCTATTTATTTTCACAAGTGACAAATGAACATCTTTCTGGAAATAGCCTGGGAACCTCCTGTGTGAAACAAAGCATTATTATATTATAAGCTAAAGGCAAAATGCACCCTACCTAATGAATTACACATACACATCTACTGTTTACAACATCGTTCTTCAAAATGACGGGGGCACACTTACTCACCCACTAATAATGCAATTGGCATTGTATAGCTAATGGGAAATAGATGTATTTAACGGCTGCAAAAGCATATTTTTATACAGAGAGATAGAACGATTTCAATCTAAATCAAGATTTAAATAGAATCTCTCTGTATACTGTAGATATGCATATTGACATGTTTCTTTTCTACTTTGTTCTCTAAGTTGTGTTGCTATTGTTGTAGAACTGGGTATATACAACCCATTAGAAATAGAGCACTTTAAAAATGATGGAGTTAAAGTTGTGGTCAATGAATATGCTGCATTTCATCCGCAAAGGCACACATTAGATGAGCTCTAAGGTGAATCAAAACCTTTTCAGTTTTTCAGTCAAACTTAGAAATGACAAAACAATCCATAACAGAATCTTTTAGTTAAAGAATGAAATGAGTTTTTTTTTTGTTTTTTTTGTACGCTATATTCAGCAGAGGGCCTGATTCACACTGAAGCTTTTTGACATCGGCCCGTATACTGTGTACAGTGCTCGTCTTCCTTTTTTGATAAACGGTAATCAGTGGACTGAATGAAAGTGCATTTTGATCCATCACTTACATTGTATGTTAACAAAGCAGGGCTGTAGGCAGCAGCTGGATAGAGCTGTGTGGTATACTTAACAACAAGGTGGCTTATTGAAAAATGTAATATTCATAGCAGCATCATCAACAATGCTGAGATAATAATACCAAAGTGATACATATTTTCAGACAGACAGGCAAGAAAACAAGAAGACAGTTAATCAGAATTACAATGCTATAAATACGGATGTACCTGGAAGGCACAAATGGGTCACTAAATTATTTTGTGTTTGCGATGATCTCAAAATTCAATTTTGGATTCTGATTCCTAAAGTTGTATTATTATTATTATTATTATTATTATTATTATTATTATTATTATTATTATTATTATTATTATTATACTAAAGTGTAACATTAATTGTTAAAAATAAGCTTGTGTTAGAATTCTGTTTTCCAGTGTTATTCTCAACACTTCTTCAATTTTGTTTAAAATAAACACTGCTAGTTCTACAATTTCTGTCTGTTATGTCACCATGTATTAAAACAAATAATATACACCACATATATAAACTACATATAAAGCTGTCATTCTATGTCAGGTTTCTGGTGACATTGATAAATCACTCAAGCTAGACCTTTCATGATTGATATTCTACATAAACCCTCAATAGAATTACAGCCTTGTTATGCACAGTTAGGTGTACATTATTCCTTTTATTTTATTATATGCATGTATTTATTTATATTTTATGCATACATGCAAAATTATGTAACAAAAATACATAATCAATGATGTGAAAATTTTAATGGCAGACACACTCCACTCTCGGTAATACATTTACATTTACATAAACCCCTTTAAACAGATAGATCTTGATGATGGCTTACTCAATGGAGGCAAAATGTTTGAAGTGTCAATGTTTGTGGTATGAAATATGCCCTCTTTGTGTGCATGCTGCTTCATTGAATTGCACTGTAGATAATTCAATAGAGTGTAACTAGGTTATTGAGCTCTTGCAACAATTATATACTGTGTTTTAATGGGCCACTCGATCACCTCTGCTACTGTACGTTAAACATATTGTCGTTAGTTTCTTTGGATTTCATTTTTTTTTCAACGACAGCAGGATAATTTGCACCCTATTTGGTCTTACATTTAAGCTACAGAAGTGTATTATCTGCATTAAAACAATTAAAGAAGAATGAATCTGAGACATCAATCAGAAAATCTTTCCAGTACAATAAAGCATGAGTTTCTGTAAAGACATATTATTGCCAACAACATCTCTGTCTCTCTCCACACAGCAGCCACAGCTTGAGAACCCCCACAAGGGAGCCGATGAAGATGATTACGAGCCGTTAACAAAGCATGCCTAGCATGAGCAGACATCATTACAGCTGTCCCCATTTATGTAGAGGAGCTTTGGAGTACTACAGTGTTATAAGACCAGTATATGATATAACACAGCAACGTAATCAGAAAATGAAGGGGGAAAAAAAAATCCAATTTCATAAAAAGCAATGACTTCAAGACACCCTGCTGGTCAAAAGATTTTTTCAATGGCTGATCTAATTTTCTTTTCACTGGATTAGATCCATGATCCAGTGTTAGCATAATGGCCTGATTTTTTTTTAATTATTATTATTATTATTATTATTTTAGCTACATATTCAATACTATTTTCATTCATTTGATTGTTAAAAAAAACAAAACAAAAAAAACACTGCACTGCACACTTTGAAATATAAAAAAGCTCCAGGTAAGAACAATATAAGAACTTTGTGGACTATACCAGTGTCATTACTAAATACACACAAAGTAGACTGGAGATGATTATAAAAAAAAATTATAAAGTATTGCTTCCACAACAGCCTTGCATGAGTTGGTTTTGCAGCAAAGGTTTATACATGACAATCTTTCATAAAAAGCGGCTCCCTAGAGAAAAATAAAAGTAACGTTTCACCTGTCTGGAGTCTTTAATTCCATGCTGCCGTCCTTTAAATGTCACCCTGGTGGCTCTTAGATATGTTAACATACTCTATAACAAATCATTCTGTACCATTCTGTAATGACCATAGCAGGCAGCACATTGCGTTAGATAATAAAGCCCCTTGGATATCCAGACTCTTTAATATACCATGCTGTACACTGCAAACACTGCTGCATACACACCTGGAAATACACAATCATGTTAATGTGACTATAGGCTTGTCTGCTAATGTAGTGCCAAGGCTGCTAAAAAGACTGCAATTGGCAGTTGAGAATTAGCATACTGTACACTGTGCCATACGGTAGAAGTATACCATAGTAAACTATATGTTTTATACTATGTTGTAGTATATATTACTTTTGTATTTTTTATAGGTTTATTTAATAAAAAATGAAGATTACTAATATTTCTCTTCAAAGATGCACTTTATATGATATGTCAATGCAAACTATGCTAATTGGGGTTCACTCTCTATGGATACTGTGGCAGGGCAAAAGCCCTTCTTTTATTTGTTTATTTAGCAGACGCCTTTATCCAAGGCGACTTATGAGACTAGGGTGTGTGAACTATGCATCAACTGCAGAGTCACTTACAATTACGTCTCACCCGAAAGACGGAGCACAAGGAGGTTAAGTGACTTGCTCAGGGTCACACAATGAGTCAGTGGCTGAGGTGGGATTTGAACCGGGGACCTCCTCGTTACAAGTCTTGCCTTTAACCACCGGACCACATAGCCTCTTATGTAAATAGTGTGCGTGGGAATGTAAGGTTGGCAGGGATGGGATTAATTCTGTGTCTGACACAGGTGTAGCCATTCTCCAGTTAGGTAACTGAGTGCTAACTGGGGAGTGGCCACTTGTATGAAAGGGTATGTAGCAGGATAGCATTAGGATTAAGACTCAGAGTCAGGAAGCAGCTGAAGCACTGGTGCACGACTTTATTTAATACAAATAAAACAAGCCTCATAAAATAAACATGGCACAAGGGCCAAAATAAAGGTTCAAACAAAATAACAAAACACTTGTAGGCTGGGCATTAGCCTTCACTATGAAGTTCCAAAAAATTAACAAAACTCAGTGTAAACACTCCCCAAACTCCCTTTCACCAGACGAAGGATTCCTCCCTCTTTTATACAGGTGGCCATTCCCCAGTTAGCACTCAGTTACCTAATCGGAGAATGGCCACACCTGTGATTGATGGCAGGGATAGAGTGAACCCCTTCCCTGCCAACCTCACACACACACACACACACTATTTACACAAGCAGGGCTATGTGGTGTGTGCTTCTAGATACAGCAGAGCTTCCATATGTGCCACTTGCTATCTTGCTTCTTTACTGATTATTATCAGATTGTTACAGGTATCCCATGCTGAGGTATCCCATGCTGCTTGGTATCTCATGCTGCTAGATATCCCATGCTGCTAGGTATCCCATGCTGCTTGGTATCCCATGCTGCTAGGTATCCTATGCTGCTTGGTATCCCATGCTGCTAGGTATCCTATGCTGCTTGGTATCCCATGCTGCTAGGTATCCCATGCTGCTTGGTATCCCATGCTGCTAGGTATCCCATGCTGCTTGGTATCCCATGCTGCTAGGTATCCCATGCTGCTTGGTATCCCATGCTGCTAGGTATCCCTTGCTGCTAGGTGAAACCGTCTTATCTGATCAACTCCAGACAGATCTAAATAGAGGCAGACAAAACAACATTCACCTAGATTTTAAGACATTTGCTTTATGTTATTTTTAAACATTCAATAAAAAACTAGGCAACTGTAATTACATGTAAATGGCACTATGGTATTGCCATGTAATTCAGATAACATTTGCATGTAATAGCACAGCAGTTTCCAAGCACGAGCAGGCAATTACCCATTTATTACAATGTAATTACACATCTATTAATTCCATTACATTTTTATACTAACATTATTATGATGGTTGAAAATTATACTAGAAATATTCTTTATATATATGTTTTATATATTTTCATGGTACAGTTATTACATAAAAAATACTGATGTTTTTTTCTGTATTTAAAATGAACTACAAGACAGAACTTTCTAGTTTTCTGATTCTATCATAAAAAGCCATTATATGACACAGGAGTCCTATAGCAGCATGGTTGCATGAAGAAACTGTCCTTAACTGCCTAACTGCCTTTGCAGGATGATCTAAAATAAATAAATAAATAAATAAACCCTGCAGCATTACCACAAAAGAGAAGAGCTAAGGGATGATTTTCAAACGTAATTGTCCCTTTTATTGAGGCAGGTCACTGGCCAATCAATAGTAACCTCAGGGTGATACGAAGGTAAAGAGATGACTCAAGCATTTAAGGTAAAAGAGCTATTTCAGTATAGTATGGTACACTAAGCATCAGTAACAAACAAACCATGTGATATTTTGCTAACCCAAGATTCTTTTTTTTTTTAATTTACTCTTAACATTAAGATGTTTCAATGCATTGATTAACCATCCCTAATAAAACAGTTCAGTTTGGTAATGGTACATATTATTGCTTTATCCTTTCTGTTAATGTGTGAGCATAAACTGTTTAGCCAAAAATGAATCAAAGTCTTTACACTAAAGTGTATTTTTATGAAAAGCACATTTTATGACCCCAGCTACACTTCCTAGAAAGAATGCCACCAATACACATTGCCAGCACTGACTTCATGCACAATCAACATGTGATCATCCCACATTTAACCTAAGAGAATATGTATAAAAAAACCGTGCTTAAAAATCATTCCATAAAACTTTTTATGCATTCATTTAAAAATTCTATTATTGATGTTTCATGAGATTATTTTAATAGCTTTATTGCACCTACACATAGGAATCAATTCTACTTAATGAATTGAATTATCCTTTTGCTTCCTTGCAATGTTTATTGTTCATGTTTACTTTTGCTGTTGCCTTTACAAAATACAATCTGAAAACAGTTAACTGTCTTGGAGCGATATGAACAAAACACATTTTATTAGGCGGGTTTGACATTTATTATGGTGACATACAGCACTACTTTTTGTAAAGAAAACAGTGCAAGGCTGTTTACCACTGCAGGAGCACAATTGCTTTATCGGATCTTCCTGCACAGATAGCTCATATCTCTGCCTCCCTTTGCACATAAATTAAACAGCCCCTGGCTTGTCATTTATAGTTTTGCTTTCTCAATTCTGCATGTTTTATTAAACAACGGCTTCATTCCACAAACCTCTTTACTGGAAGTTACAAGAATTGAATCAATTGTGTTTTTATTCCATATATCAAACTGGATAAGATGGCTTCCCCCTTAGCTCAGATGCATTTGTATTCAAGCTCATAGTGAAGATTTCTTGACCACTGGTAGATGCTACCTGGTAATGAATAAAGTACCACAATAAGAGCGATGTATGCAAAATACGGTAACACTTTTCATTAGGTGTATCTAATTACTGTGTATTTGCAAAGCAGTTACTTAGGAAATACATGTTTACTTACAAATAATTACAATGTTATTATACATACTTAATATGTAATTTTGTTTGCATGATATAACCCTAACCCTAACCTTAACTTTTTTCTGATACAATTGTGTACTTACATATATCATGCAAAAAGATGTACACATTAAGTACATTGTAACTGTGCATAATAGCACTGTAAGTACACATGTATTCACTAAGTAACTACTATGTAGATACACAACAATGAGAAACACAAAGTTTTACTCAAAATACTTTACAATTAGGAAGAATGAGATGATCTAATATACGCTTATGTAACAAGAAACCAAATTAAATAAGAAATACAGGGAAAAAAAGATAGTTGGGGAATTCATACTGTTGAAAACACAAGGGGAAATAAAAAGGGGTTTCTTTAAAACCTGAAGAAGTCTGCACGGATAACATCACATTTATTTTTCAAGGCCATTACTGCCTTGTGCATGAATAGAACAGCTTTTGACATCACTGGTTATGTAGTCATTTAAAAAAAAAAAACACACACACAAACTAGGTCAACATGGAACGTTGTATCTAAGCTTAGACTAAGGTGAGCATGAGTGTGGCTGTGTCACTGGTGTCTGGGCTAGTCAAGTTAGCAGCTCAAAAAAACAAACAAAAAAAACATGATAGGGCATCTCTAAGGGTAAGCAAAAATGCAGTTGCAGATTGAGGAAGCTCAGTTCAATGCAAAAGGTTTTTCTCCTTTGTTGAGGTTTAAAAAGAAATATAAGCGAACAAGTGTAAATGAAATAACATATCAAAGGGTTCCTTTATTATATGGTTTTAGTATATGAATGTGACGCCTCAAAAAAATGTATATTTTTTCACATATTCATGTCTTACAGTCAACCCCTTAGAAAAGAATAGCAAACAGTGCAATGAGAACTGCAGTAGAAAATATGTGTTTACTGCAGTGTGGGCAACCATAAAAAACAATGTTGTTTTTAAATATTTAATAATATGCGCATGTCACAACAATTTTTAAAAAAGTTTTTAATAGTCAAGGGAAACCATTACTCATTAGCTGTTAACTCTGGAATTAAACACAAACATGGTGCACCTGTTAAGGAACATTTATTAAGTACTGTAAGTGTTGTCTAATACATTTCCCCCCAGTCCTAAAGCGCAATTTTAATAAAATTACACTTTTTCCAAGCAAATGCAATTAATGATATGTTGTATATATGTGATGAATGGAAGGGTCTGGCACTGATTTTTGTTTTTACAAATTCTCTTATTGAAAATCTGGAGCATTCTACTGTTTCTTACAGGGCAACATCTATTACACAAACTGTGAGTTGCTGCTGGTAAAAAAGAAGCATGATTAGAATTTAAAACAAACCATCAGACGACACAAAAATGTTCAGGGATGGCAATACAACTCCCATTGCAAAGAGTTTTGAGCCCATCCTGGAATCATCTTACTTAAACACAGCGTAGCTGTACCTCATCAAGCTGGTAGTGAAAACTGGAGTGGATCAAAGTGCTATGCAATGGAAAGAAAACACAGATAAATAACAATGGCACAAAAATCATAAACTGGGCTGGTTGAATTAAGAGAGTGTATAATCAGGGATGTCAGAAAAGGATCATAATTTGGAGCGCACATGTTCTTAACATCCCTATTGAGATGCAATAAATATTTAAAGATAATGATGAAGAAAAAAAAAAAAAAACACTGAACACTCTCACAATTATTATGCCCATCATGAAGCAGGTGAATTTAAAGACCAGCTGTGTGCTTCTAATTTAAGTGTTGCCTTCAGCGAAACAGCTTCTTAATGTAAAATGTGCCCTACAATATCTCAGCTTTCACACTAGAGTAACCAGCATGGCTGAAATGTGAAAAGAGTAATGAAGAAAAGCACCTAAAATGTGCTGTATGTGCAAATGTTTAAGCAGCTAAGAGTCAAGGTTATATCTGCAGAAAATACTTGAGGAAATACAGATAGCCAAGGCAGAATAAACAGAAGAGACTTGCCATTCACATGAGCATTACAAGAGTACCTGACAGAGGTTTTTTATATAGCAAAACGTAACCACTTATATACAGTAGAATTGATCTGTTACCCTTTAGTCTTTACTTATAATGTTGAACAGTTTTAATGTGCAATTACATGGAATGTATGTTGTAACTCCTAATTGTGTTAATTCTTAATTATAGTACACACCTTTCGGTTGTTTACTGTAGAATTTGCAGCTACTGTGTTAAATAATGTGCAGAATAATGTTGTTACAGTACTTCGCTGTGATTACATTTTTTTAAAGCTTGATGTGCAATCCTGTAAGCAATAATAATTCAACTGTAAAAATGCCATGAATATAATTAACATGTAATACCGAACTATCCCTTTTAAACATTCAGTAATGTAGACTAAATATATATATTCTACTCTAGGACCTGCTGTCCGGTTACTAAAATAATTATATTGCACAGGTACTCACTTTGCTCCATGTCTATTTATCTTTATTAACATTAGTCCAAATGCACTTTCACAGTGCCACATCCTTCACAAAACTACCCCAAATCGAATTAATTCCAAATGGATAAAAACATCTCTAAATATAACTCTCTCTTAACCTGTATATCCGAAAGTAATTTCATTGTTCTATGTTTTATGGTACTTCCAAAAATCCCCTTAAACAACATATGTCCCATTGCATTAATGTAAATCTGAATCCCTGCCAGCCTTGACTTTCCCAGCTCTTAAACTGTGGGTCACCAGTAATGTAGCCTTGGTGCATTCTTTAATTAAATAACCAATACAAATTCCTTCTACTCTCCTGCTACCTTCTGAACCCCTGTGCAGCTTATGTTCCTGTAAACCTTCTGCAAGATCCTCCTGCTGTTTTATGTGGCTTTCCGTTGGAGAGGCAGTTCAAATCAAAATCAGCACTTGAATGAATAAAATGCTTACTATGTTGGGTAAAACATATCACAGAATAGGCTTACTATGTACAGGACATCAGGACTGAAATATAAACCATAGCCAACAAAAAAAAGAAAGCAATGAAACTGATGGAATGGATATAGCATAAGAAATAAAGCATCAAGAAACTGTAAAGCTATGGAGTTAGTAATCGAAGTGAATGGAGTGCCATAGACCCATAGTGAAAGGCACACTTCAGTGTTCAATGGATATGACGCATAATGAAATGAGTAAGACCTGTTGCACAGATACAATAAAATTGATAAAAAGTGTACTGAAATTGACATATACACAGCAGAACGGATTTAACTTATGGTGAAATGGATCAAGTATAATGAAATGTACATAACTACAATAACAGTATACATCCTTTGGGAGACCAGCTTAGTCAAGTGAAATCAGGTTTGGGTAGCAAGGGTGGTGTGTTTTTTTTGATGTGTTTGTAAACTGTTTAAGTCATTCAGTTACACATCGTATCTCCTCATCGCATATGCTGGCCATTATACTAGGTTTATTATACATCACACGGTACAGAATGTGTTCAATCTCTTATATATTTCAGCTATAGTATTTTCTCATGTAGAAAACTCCTTCCTCACATCACACCCTTTACACCTGCTGCTTACATTAAAAGAATGTCATATTCCAACTATAAAAAAAAACTAAATAAAGACCCCCCCCCCCCCCGTGGTTAATTGAATACAGGACACATACGGTATGATATCCATGTAATGCACTATGACTTGTTTTCCTTCATTGGGACAAACAAATCCATACAGCAAAAATTAATTCTTTAAGCGTACATTGATAATAAATCCGAGCATGCACCAAGGCAAACAGATGAGCCGTGATGAAAGAAAATCAATACTGTAAGGAAAAAAAGGGTCTCTCTCACTCAATTGATCCAAACTCAATGGGTAACTGCCCGAGTGAATTGGGTTGTGCCTTTAACATTGTATATGTATAATAGGGTATACAGGAAATGACAGCCGAAATGCAACAGCAATCCACACGCAGGATATAATAAGAAACACCTGATCTGTAAATAGCAGTCTGTTTCCCACCTGCTATCACAGCTGCAGAATAAGCTGCTGAAAGAAATAGGACAAATATCAGCTCAATGTAAATGAAGTATGCTTGACAGTGAGGGATTTTTTTTAACCTAGAGAAGCTATAAGACATCTGTAGACATTTGTATTACTTTTTTGTTCTTTTTTTTTTTTTAAAAGGGTGTGAATATGGTACTTTTTCCTTTAAACTCTACCAATTGTAAATAATATTTACTTCAAGAAAATGTCAACCCAATTAAGTTGTATGGGAAAGGATAGGGACAACAAGTTTCCATTTCTGATAAATAAAAGAAAAGCTGAATTAAAAGAAAAAAACATGTTCTTGTATAGACAAATATGGAAAAGATGAAGCAAACATGGTTGATTGCCAGTGATTCTGCAGAATCTAAAGAGCGCGTGGGCTGATTGTTTTCACCAGTAATGGCATGAGGAATGGGCAAACAGATGTAATTTAATTCAGATGATCTAATTTAATAAGAACATGGTTGAACAAAAAGACAGAGAAGCTCATTTTAATGATCTGAACAGTGGCAGACCTAACTCCTATCATTCTTTGACACTAGTTTAATTCATCTAGGGCAACAAAATACATCATCTGGACTTTCGTAGAACAAAACATGGAAAATATCAGTAGAATTTCGATTTCTCAAAGAGCTCTAATAGACAGCTCGATTTGATCTTTTAAATATTTATTCTGAGACACCAGGGAGGAAGGACAGCGCTAAATGAAATGTACTGGTGTTATTCTTTTGATCGCTCATTCCAACAGATATGATTTTAACTGAAAGGGGTCCACAGACATCACAAATTCACATTTTAAAACGCTGGATGAGAAAGACAGCAATTTAATTAAAAAATCCTAAAGAGCCATTGTGAATATTCAATGGTTGTTTCAAAAGGTGGTGGATGGAAAGAGAAGGAGCAACACAATACATCCCTCAGCTTATATGGGAAGACATCAGTGACGAGGGGTAGGTAAAACAAACATAATATCTTAAGACGACTCCAAAGTACATTAAGAGAAAAGAGGTTTTGACATCCTGACATCTTCCATCAGAGCACTGTTACACATAGCTGAGGAATGTGGTTTCCATGCAATGAAATGCATTCTGTTAAGAGAGAACTTGAATTCCATCAGTCACATAGATGTAATCACAGTACTGTAAAATGCACAGTAGCAAATACAAAGGAAACTACAATATAGCTAGAAAGTGGTACATGCTTTAAAAACAAACAAATAAATTGAATTCTTTGGAAGAACACGATCATTGTAATAAGAGTTTTTTGGTATTTTTCCAAACTGGTGAGGTAAAGTCCATGCTGAGTCATTACTAATGTGTGGCTACAGTACTTCTCAGATTCACTGGAACAAAGACTGTATACACTGTATGATACTTGGGCTTCTGCTTTTGTGTAAGTTCATCCATGAAACAGTCAATGCTGCATGTGTTCACAATACAATACTTTTTCAGTACCCCCCCTACCCCCACCCACACACACACACGTGCATTGAAGGAATAAGTAATGGTATTCAAAACAGCAATTGAAGCTGCACGATTGGAATTGGTCCTAAAATGGATAATTCGATTTTCTAGTCTTCCTCTACATGCTCAGGAAGACTTTTGCTGACTGGTGTCAAAAAGTTGCCACAAGGAAATCTATAACCAGCTAGTAAATGAGCAGTGGGAATAAAGTGTCTTTATACACAGTGATGATCTGCCTCTTCCTTGTCGATTTGTTCTTCCACTTTCCTCAAGCATAGACCCACTTTGGTTAAATATCTGGTTCTTCTCGATCATATCTCCTTGATTGGGAGGAATGTTTAGATCGGATTACCTTTGTGTGCAAACAGACGTTTTGTGTGTGTGTGGGTGCTGCAGAGTATGTCAGACCTGAATATTTGCTTACCAATATGAATTTATAAGAAACCAGTTTACTTATAGTGTAATGTGTGGGTATGATTCAAAGGAATTAAAATCAAGACAGGTAACTATGCTTAATTTCTATATGCTTCTGTGTTTGGCTTTGAACCTACTGGTAATTCATAGAAGAAAAAGGAAAGTTAAAAAGCTGCTGCTGTCTGCATTGCAGTGTGTACTTGAGTTGTAGGCATGTGTGCTTGCAGGAAACTCAATGCATTCGCTGTTATATTGATGTGCCCAATGCTGCAGGGGAAGGAGGAAAGGGTTTGGAATAAACTACAGGGTTAATAGGGAGAACTTAGTTATATTTAAATGAGATACAATTGCATGGTCAACATTTACCATACATGTGCACACTATATACAGTACATACATAAAACATGCACTTGTGTTTGGATCACTGGAATTTAATTCAAAATGAAAGATCAATTTATATCCCATATATTCCATTAAAATAAAGTTGCAACTAAGGGGCTCCAGAGTGGCGCATCTGATAAAGGTACTCCAAGTGGAGTGCAGGATACGCCCTATAGCCTGGAGGTCGCCAGTTCGAGTCCAGGGTATTCTATTGCCGACCGTAGACGGGAGCGCCCAGGGGGTGGCGCACAATTGGCTGAGTGCCGGGGGGCTTAGGTCAGCCAGGGTGTCCTCAGCTCACCTCGCCTAAAACATAATTGGATATGCCAAATTGGGAGAAAATAATAAAATAATTGCCGATTACTACATTTATAAAATAAAAATAAAAATAAGTTGCAACCAGTCGAGGTGCATTGAAATGCATCAGTGATTAAGAAATGTGGGTCTTATTTAAATGTGAGTGTTCCACATAAAATCTTACTCTGCTTTTCGCTAGAACTCAGATCTAATAAACTAATTGAACACAAACATAAACTGTCCATATCAAGAGACAGTAAGAAACATTAATCTGTGCAGGAAAGTTGCTGATTGATTTTTGAGCAATAACTAAATATGATGGATATTAAATTACTGAGCCAGAACAGAGCCTGACATAAAATCCACTGAAGCACAGTAGAAACTGAATATCTCAGGGTACAGCAATCCTAAGTATCTGAGATCTTCAGGACATTGTAAAGAATGTCATGGAACAGTAAATATGATTGAATGGCTTGTTGACTAGCGTTGTTTAAATGCCCCTTACATGCAATGAATAATAAGAACCTTGGAAGAAACAACACTTGATCTGCAAGGCTTAAGATTTAAAAAATTATTCTTTTACTACTTGATTATTCTGTTAAGTAAATAAACTGCCCCCCCCCCACCAGAGTAAAACTGCGGTATTGTACTGTATATAAACATTACAACCCCAGAGAAAAACCTCCACTTCACAAAAAGATGTATATACATGAGTCAAGCTCTGGGGAGGGGTGCATTTTGTGGATATCAATGTTTTGTTAATAGTTTGGTTTGAAATTATACACATTGTTCTTAGCAATAGAATGCAAAGTGGTGTAGTATGTTAAAACACACATTTAGCCACATGAGTGGTATAAAACACTATACTAATCACACCACTGTATAAAGAATACTGTACTGCGGGCAGAAAGAGGTCCGGAGAGTGGATTTACAAGTTTAAAGGGGGTGGTATTTAGATCAGTCTAGGTCAGCTGTTTAGATCATTAGCTCAAAGAGCCAGCTGCCCAACATTTCGATTTGTTATACGTATCTTTCTCAAGGGAGCATGTGTTTGAATCAAAACATTGGAGGTATTTATAGGTTTTTGACAATATGACTTTTTTTTTTTTTAACAATAGTTTGATTTAGCCAAACCAAATGGTCTTCAACATAGGAAAATAGGGACTATGAGAATGCTACTAATGCCAGTAAGAGGCAAGTTTAGTCGATTTAAAAACCTCAAATTTGTATGTATTTGTATAACCATCTTGTCCCTAATCCCTGGTAATTCCCTTTCTGTAATTGCCTTTCTGCCAGGTTGTATTGCTTCATTAAATCCCTATTCATTAAGAATCCAGGTAAAGCATTATGGTAGCGGATTAGGAATAAATGATGACAAATATTATGCTGAAGTGGGGGAGTTTCGCCTCATTTCCAGGTGTATAAATGAGACAGGTTTTTATCCTGCCTATAAAGAGACAGTTAACACCATAGAACAGCCCCTGTGAAGACCTTTGAGCTGTCACATGCACTCCCTAGCGGCGCCATTATATTCACATGTACTTGTGTTTTGTGACTTTCTGAAACAAGACTAAACAACAGGGAGTTTCCATTGGCCTATTGGCACCTACATTAAAACACTTTAACAAAACTGCATACCCTTTTGTGCCCCAGCTGGGATTCAACAGACATACCCTGAAGTATTCTTATCTTATTTTTATTTATTTTTTAAATCTGCTGCTTCTAACTGCTAATCAAGCTAATGACCTATAATAATAAATGGGTCGCTGCAGGGTAACAAGCTAGTTTGCATGAATTAAATAAGTATATGATCAATTATAGGTTCCTGGGGCTCATTTGATTTGACTATGCAATAACTAATATTAACAGAATATCTCTCTTACAATCTTTTTTCTTTTCAGCAATAAAAAAAGACTTTTTTTCATTTCCTTTTCTCCTGTGATAACTAAAAGGCAATGTAATTGCATTTGTATTTCTTGCATTAGAGTCGCTAGCTAACAATACAATGTTGTGATTGTGCCTCTGCAAGTACAGCATATTCTACCTTGAAGTCTCTTTCCCTAGACCCATGAGGATGAGAATAAATGCCTTAGCTTTTAACGGTAAAGAAATCTTTTCAGTTATGTGGGAGTAGTTCTGTTTAATCCTCTTATCTATGTCCCACTAATGTTAACTGCCATACTCTAGGTGTAATGCAGATTAGCGCTGGTATATTATGTCTGAAGGTCTGGAACTTCAAGTAACAAATCATCTTATGGGGTGGTAAGAAACTTATTGATCAAATTTTATCACGCCTAATATAGTATGGGGTTCATAATATGATATCCCATTAGTGAAAGAGTAAGCTACAATTTTCTAATTGACCAGTCTAATTGGATTAGACTATAATAACAATCTGTACGTCCTTGACAGATCATCATCACAGACAAGTTATTATACACCGCACAGACTGGCTGTCATTTTCTATGTGCGTGGAGTTTACCCCTTTGCTCCTTAACCAATTTTCAGAACCATGTTCTACAGTGTTTCCGATTGCATTTTTGGATTTCTTTTATTATCCTTGGCTAGGTGACTGGGTAGTTCTGGAAATGCTTTTATACCTGTTTTTGCAGAAAAAAAAAACAGCATGTTTTTTCAATGTAAGTAAGAAACAAATAATATGCATACTTGAAAATGGACCAGTCCCCCTATGCAAGTAAGTTTCAAAGGGCTGGTCACTTCAGTGCATTTCTTGATTTGTGTTGAGATGCACTGGAGAATGTTACAAAGATATAGCGGTACCATTAAAAACCTTGGGTGACACACTCATTGTATGAGAAAATGCAGATGACAACTAGTCATGACGAGAAACCATGTACCTAGAGGCTAGCTACATGGGAAACCAATCCATTTCTATGCTGATTGTTTTTGTAGAAGTGCTTTATCGATCACGGCAATACGTATTGCACTTGTGAGAAGGCTCAGAAACACAACAGAATGTGCATCTTCTTAAAACCTTTCATAAAACAGAGATTGCCGAACGGTAATGGTGGAACTGAAACTAAGCTCTGTAAAAAAAGATATATTCCATTTAAAAACTAACTTTTTTTTCCTCCTCTGCACATAATTCTCATTATGGGTTAATAAAACAGAGCATTCTGGAAACCTGGATGGAATGCATGACATTCTGGACACCTGGATGGAATGTATGGCATTCTGGACACCTGGATGGAATGCATGACATTCAGGACACCTGGATGGAATGCATGACATTCAGGACACCTGGATGGAAGGCATGACATTCTGGACACCTGGATGGAATGCATGACATTCTGGACACCTGGATGGAAGGCATGACATTCTGGACACCTGGATGGAATGTATGACATTCTGGACACCTGGATGGAATGCATGACATTCTGGACACCTGGATGGAATGCATGACATTCTGGACACCTGGATGGAATGCATGACATTCTGGACACCTGGATGGAATGCATGAGAACGGAACTTGCCTTGATCAAATTTAATTCTGACTCTAATACCTGTGGGGGGTCATGACACTTTATTACACTTCAGATTGGTGACATGCGTCAAATGGTCTTTTATGTCTGCTTCTGCTAAGAACACATTGAATGATATGAGTTTGCTGTGAATTTACAGGATTCTTGTGGAGGCAAGGGTGCTCTCATCACATGCTGCCGATGATCTCATTACACAAAGATGCTCAATCAAGGGCTTGGCAGGAGAACTACAAGTGGAACATCTAGAATAATTTATCACAACAAAACCAACACACAGAAAAGCTTTTTGTCCACACTTAAATGCCATCTATAAACATGCTTTTACACAATAGGAGAAGTAAAGTGATAATATAAGTGTTGGTATATCTACCAGGTATCTACCCACTGTACAACAATATGTATTCAGTCATAATCATGCGTGATTGTTTCCAATATCTTTTAATTAACCTTATCATCATGTTGCATGATGTAGACAGACAATCAATACTCAATCTAATCTAAAATTCAACTAGTATACTATCTTGTCTTCGTGGGAGATGAATATACGATACCACCAAAAGGGTTGTTTTTTAACCCTCCCTACCTGCTGCTGTTTTTGCCCAGAACTCCCTGATAAAGGAATATCTGCAGGCCCAGACACACACACACATTTCTTTTTAACAATTGTACATTTTGAAAAACAATATTGCAAATAAATGCTTTGATTGTTGTTTTCAGATTGATCAGTAATAAATAAATACAAAGACTTAAACTCATGACTCATGACATTACAGGACATTTAATACATAAATAATTTTTTTTGTTTTGTTTTGTTTTTATGTTTGACCCAATAATGCTGATTTATTTGACAACATTCTAGAACTAGTTGTAACTTGAAAAGCCTTTCCATAGTCGCTAACAAGAGTAATAAAAATGATACTAAAAAAAAAAATGGCCAACAATGCTCTAACTATCCAATTTCTCAGCCTCTATAGGATGCATTTCTAAGTTCCTGACTAATCCCAACACCACTTAACTACTCATTATTGTTCTAACTCAGACACATCTCTTCAAGGGTAGTATGCCAGCTCTAATGTGATGATATGATATTTAATACTGTGCCTTAGCAGAGAATGCTTATACCAGCAATGTGATACGGTACCGGTGTGCCAAAAAAGGGTGAACTGATCATAATGTAAAAATGCAGTCACACCCTGCTGGCACACTGCCCTTGACTGCAGCACATTGATTTTATTTTGGATGCCAAATATAATGTTTATTTGTGTGTGTCTGTTGCAAGATAGAGTACCCATTCGCTATAGCCCAATATATTAGGAAATGCGTCAATAGTTATGACAGACCATCGCCGCACCTGAGCTTTCTCTCAGAACATTTGGTAACTGATCATTATCTGATTTCTGTTTATAACTAGGTGCTAGATTGTTGTGTCTACTGATAAATGTTTCAGCTATGTGTGCAACTTTGGAATATTAGAATCAATAAATGGAAATGTACTAACAGAGCAATTGGTATTGTGCACACTCATTTATAGACATCAATTAGTTTCCTTACATACCAGTACCTCACAATATGACATAATCCTTCAACCCAGCAAAAGGGGAGTAAAGGAGTCTAATGTTAAGTTCCAAACCACCTGAAACTTCCAGAGGTAGAGGTAAAGATGCAGATCTACATGTGACTCCTTTCGGATCAGTATTGGTCTGTACAAGTACACGTGTTATGTAGGACACACTCATTGAGCACACGTCAAAGCATGATGCATACACTATGTGTTCCCTGTAGTCGTGTTGTATAATCCTACAATGTAGGTTAGAGCTGTTCTAAGCCACTTTAATTATGAAAAAGCTAACCCTAACTCAGAGTGTAAAACTGAAGCAAAAAAGAATGAAGCAAAAACAAATAGTGAAACTAGATAAAATCTGAAATGCATAATTTCTCACTAGCTTTGTGACACTATACTCAAGACCTTACAGTTCATATTGTATATGCCCTGTAATCCGTTTTGTTGGGTTTCATCCAATTCTTCCGCAGTTTATTCTTCAGAGAAAAGCTGTTTATTACCTCAATAAAACTCATATAGAGTATATGAGCTGGTTCAATGTGTGTATGGGGATTGAGAAGTGTGCCCTGCACTGTGAAACATGCACAATAATTTAAAAATAAAATGTGTACTTTGCATCAGGACTATTATTTCTTGTGCTGCAGAAGAAAAAAAACTGAAGCCATTAAATTGTCTGCCTACTTTCTCATCCCTAAACAGTCACAAAAAATATTCCTCATTCAAAGAACTATTTTAAACTTGAGCTGACAAGTGCATGGAAACTCACTCAAGCTGCATTCAAATGGAGTTCATGTCTCTCCAGTCTACATTATTCATGAAAGACGCTATTTTATGGCTCTGACATTGCCAGATTTGCCTATTAATTGTTTATGAAACAGAACATTTCTCAAAGGGCTTTGGGTCTTGCGTTGCTTTGAATATTAAGAGCCTGCATGATTGTACATAACTAAATGAATCACATTATATTACTGAAGCACATAAATGATAATCAAAAAAGTTGCAGTCCTCTACTAAAGTTAGATTTTTTTTCATGTAATTAACCTTTGTCTCAACAACTACCAGGCATCCCCACTAGTGAAAAAGTCATTGATAATGGAAAATACATTTACAGCATACTGCACACAATGCAGCATACTGGTGGCATTCTGGGAAACAGTGAGCTCATAGACCACTGAAACTGAAAGTAAAAGCAGACCATGGGGAATAGGATGCTATAGCAGAGACATTACCCATATAAAAATACAGTATAATACAGACGTGGCCAGTTTGCGTATGACTTTCCTCCCTAACCTGTAAAAGCACCAAGGCCAATGCTGCTCTCCCTGTGAGCCCCTAGCCAAGATCGACAGCATTTGAACCAGCCATCTCCCGAGCGCATGACTTACCCTGCACTCAATGAGGTAGTGCCTTAACAGGTGAAATGGAAAGGTGAGCCAAGAGAAAAAAAATCATAGAAAATACAATCACTTCAGTGAGAATGATGAAAGCTGGCCGTTTGCAGTTGGGTAGGATCAAGGTTAAAATGCAAGTATACTGTAGTTCTATTACTCTATGGCACATACTTTTTCCATAGCATTGTATTTCCTAAATTTCATATGTATACCAGAAAAATGAGCTGCAATTACTGTGTGGGCATTTAAACCTTTGTCTATACGACAATAAGGCATGGAATCTAATTTGAAAGCAATATTTTGGAAATATTAGAAAAAAAACAACTTTACAGCAAAGCCATACTGTGGCAAAGTGCCATAGTGGGGTTTGTTAATGTCCAGTATTTAGATTACATTTTACACTAGCCAAAGACTAGTAAACACATTAATCCCTAGTGGAGCTAGCCAATATTCAAATTAGCGACTAGATTGCATGCTATTTTCAGTTACCTGATTAAAAGAATCATTATAAAGAAAAAAATGATTGCACTGCAATTTAAAAAAGCCACTTTAGAAAAATGATATGTATAGATTACAGATTATATTTTATTAATGAGGTCTGCAAAGCATTTAACAAGGGAAAACAGATCTAATTCATGCTGCTACAGATTAATCAGTGCATTTATAAGCAACCTGATAAGTGTGCTGCATGATAATAGCTTTTTAGAATGCAAAAGCAGTTTATAAAAAGGGAAGGAAACGCATTGCATCAAACTGAAAAACTAAACTGGAAGAAAAAAAAGAAACAAAAACATTTATTGTAAGGGTTGTTCTACACATTGAGGTTCTTAAACTAGTTGAGTTGATAAACAAATGAAGGAAAATTGTGGTAAAGTGTAGTAAAGCATGGTAACGGACAAGCAAGCAGGATTAATTGTTGGGAACTACAGTATGGGAAATCATTAAAGCATTTTTACCATGGCAAACAGACATTAATGCATAGTGCATAGTTTGTATGGGAAAAGCCTGGTTAACTGTCATTATACATGCAAGAGAAGCCAGCCCATCACAATCACTGAATCAAGGTGCAGGTTGATTAACATTGTTTATGTGAAATGTTTTTGGTGAGATATGGATACTGTGTTCTGTGATGTGTGGCTGTACGGTATGTTTCCCTGCAGAGAACCAAACCCTGACCATTCAATACTGATATCAAAAAACATTCAGGGCATCAGCTGACACCAGCTGCTGAACCAAATGAAGGCTCATGTTTCCAAGGCCAGAGAGATGAAGCAAAAGTAGACAGCAGCAATATTGATAAGGTGACAGGTTTTATTGAAAAAACATCATCTTTACAATAACAAACTGCTGTGCAATAGTATCATAAGGAAAGAGAGACTTAAAATCTGCCACAATCATACCTCACTGGAAATAAGATTTGCAACTTTAGTGAGTAACGTCCCGGTGAAATATATCAAATATATATTTATAGTCGCAGACGAGCAGTTAAAAAAAAAGATAAAAACCACAAGTGATTCCTATAATTTCTAATTGTTCTATTAAAAGATATTATATATATATATATATCTATAAAATGTGTAAAATACAACATTTCGAATTCTAACATGAAATACGGTAGGCCTACTACTATTATATAATTTTGTAGTTTCTTTGATTACATGATGTTAAATAAAAGATCTAAATTATGTTCATATAGTTTTTTTTTTTATTTGTATTATATCTCAATCTCAATTCTAGATGATGCAAAATATTTGGGCATAGCGTCAGCGTGAAGGACATTGCTATAGAAACAAAAGGTTGTTTTCTAGGACATCTATATGCATGCCATTTCCTCTCAAAGGGTTGAGATTTCTCACACAGTATATTCACATAAAAACAAGAAAAAACAGGAACTAAAAGACAGTAACTCACTGGGATTATAAAATATATACAGTACAGTGGTTGTTATGGTGATGCAAAGCTGAGAAGAGTATTACAGGATTTAACACAATAACAAAGAAAACACGACGGGGCAGGATTATGAAATCATTTATTTGTATTAAAATAATATGAATATAAATGGCTGTGTAAATCCCTGAAGAACAAAATCTCTTTTTGAATGTATTTTCCATTATGAAAATCAAGCCATAAAAAGTTATGCTTTTGAGAATGTTATTAAATATTTATAAAAATAAAAAAAAGAATCATTAATTAACTAATCTATTGAAGCTCGTGCTGCTGTAGTGGCCGTCTGTTTTCTTTCTGTTCACTCTCTTAACCAAAAATACAGATTGGAAGATTGTACCCTTCTCTTTAAAGAACACAAATGTTTTAAGATCATTCATGTTTTAAATAGTCAAGTGGTGATTCAGACAAAAAAAACTAAGTAAAACTAACGGAAGTGCAAGACCGACATCTCTCTGCTATACGTACCAAAACAATGAAATCTCTCTTGATGGCTTTGGTAGTAGGACATGGTCCCCTGCAATGATTTAACAAAAGGTTTTGTTCAGCCTGTAAGTGGTGCATTGGGCTTGAGGGGAGAGGGGCACTCACCCCCAGCATCCTGCTTTCGTAGAGAGTCTGATCAAGATCTTCCAAATGCCTTTGGATTCCCAGAAGGTAGAATGATTTGAATAATGTTTAAAAAAAAGAAAGGAAAAAAAAGCTTAAAATTGTTGCTTATGCACACTGAAAACTAAATTACAAATGTTTTTGTCTCCTTTCAGGAGCTGGTTTGGAACTGTAAAGTAAGTTTTCCCTGCTCTATAACCAAATAGCACGCCGTAATAAAAGGAACCCTTACTGCTCCACAACTCCTTATTATTATATTATTGAGGATGCCTTAAGCCTGGCTTGTCAGATTAGATTAGTGCAGACACACGCACCTTGGGAGCCCCTCATCATTCAAGCAAACAAAATGTGCTCATGTTCCTTTATTTAACTGTATTCCATCCTTGCAGCCTGTGGTGTGGGTATGCATCAGTAAACATGTGCTTCAGGATAATGATGGATATGCACTGCCGAAGATAATGTATTAAAGACATTATGAAAGCTGCCATGCCCGTCTGATGTTTCATTTAAAATAACAAAGCACATGCATGAATATAATACAATTATATTAATAATAATAATAATAATAATAATAATAATAATAATAATAATAATAATAATAATAATAATACAAAAACAACTACAATATGCTCAGTGCTTATATGACTATTGGATTGTAATTATAATTCCCTGTTTCACATTACCTAACAATAAGGCAAGTTTCATCCTGGGTGGTTAAATGTACAATGCAAGGTATAAAATAATAAGTGAATGACAATTCTACTAGTTATCTGTTTTTGTGACGTCCATTCAGTGCTAGTGATCTTAGATGTTCTGAACGAGCTTCTCTCCATTGGCTGCTTTATGAGCTGCTTCTGCGGTCAGCCGAAAACATCAATTAAATTCAAGTAGTGTTTAAAAACCTCAGAGTCTTGTTTTCTACACTACAAATAAAACAAAACTAAATACTTGTCTTCAGTAGGAACTAATTTAAAGTGAATCCACCGGGCATTTCTCCAGGGACAGGAATGTTTTCAATTACTTATTACAGAAAAATCAAAATCTGACTTAACAAGCTGTTGCACTGTTATAATAGATTCAAAAGGGATACCAAAAGAATTGTCCTGCCCGATGACCACTATAACTACAGCTAACATTCAGGATTTTTGATCAGTGTTCAACATACAGCAACCGGGTGAAGGAATGAAAAATACAGGAGGCATGAAAGGAAAGCAAAGATGTGCTAGCAAATCTATAATACTCAAATACTCCAACTGGGTTTTTATTTTAACCTTGCAGGTTGGTGTTGGCACTGATGTAATGTTTAAGCAATGCCACCCCCTCCCCCAAAAAAGGTTAATTTGATTATTGGAATTGCTGTTCCTGTTTCTCCCCCTCCTAGTACATACCCCTGTTTAGGATCCATTAAAAAGCATCTAAAAACATGTCATTACTGTAAAATAATATGAGGTCATTATACAGGTTTGTGCACTCTGTTATGTGATCATGCTGTTCATTTCAATTTGAATGAAATGAATTGAACTGAGTAATGTCTCTGATAACCCTTATTTTAATTGGTTCTCCCCCTATTGATTTACTGTATGACGTTAGTAGCACTCACCCCACAGAGGAGTATTCTGGCTTCCACAGATTTCACAGATTTATCTCTCTGGCAATCAGAAACTCCCAGCTTTAATGTTCTTCTTTATGTTTCTTCAATATATTGAAGACCAGTCCTGGCTAATGTTTTGTATCAGAGCTCAGGTTTTATAGGTGCTGGTGATGGTAATGGGACTGTGCTTTGTGCATGTTGATAAGTGCTGGTATGAGTATGGAACACGCTTCAAATATTCCTGAATGGCGCATGTTATTTATTTCTAGAATAGGCACAATGAGAACAGTGTCAAAATAATCACTTGATGTAATTGATTAAGTCACATCTCCCTGTCAAATTATTTCTTCTAACATCTGCATCTACATTGACATCATTACTCGGCAAAAACATTGAAGTGCAGTCCTATCACACAGAATAATGAACGTGTCAAATTATTTTTGATATACAGTGAAATAGGAAATGCAACATTGTATCAAGGCATTAATTGATTTTAGTTCAACGATTTTGTCAGTGAAAATAGGTCATAAGTTGAAACATTTGCCAGACCCAGCATTTAGGAAAAAGAAGCATGAAGGCAAGAAGGGAGAAAACAATCTAGCTAAACCCTTGATGCTGGTTGTCACAAAGGACAAAACCAAGAACACATTATTATAATGCAGTCATGCATTTTTAAACTTCTGTCACTGCTTTTAGGATTCTATCTTACTACCTGCTGCTTAGCTCATTGTTTTCTTTAATTGAAAAATCAACATCCCTCATTTGCATAACTGTACATGATAAAGGGTTTCTTTCCCACAAGTGGTGATTATTGCTTTGAATTTACATTCCACATTTTTGAATGGGCAATTAATTGTTGTCATGCAGAACATATTTTTATTTTATGGCCTTCATTTGGAGGGTAATAGCTTTGCATTTTGTATTTATTAAAGATAAACCAAAGGCAAGTTTTAGGATCTACAGTATTTCTATAAGCTTGTATGTCTCTTTTTTAAGCTAATCTTTTCTTCTAATGCTACCAGATGTCTTGAACTATCCCTAATGGACTCCAAAAACCCACATTAAGCTTTAGCGCTGATCCCAGTGGTAAAGGAACAGCTGCACTTTCGCGATTTTTAAATAATTCTGCCTTTTTCACATTATGAAAGTGTTTTCGACACTGTTCGCCAATGAAAGTTAAACAAGCCTTTTATAACCATGTTATAAAAGGCTCTTTATTCATGTAAACCCCACTTTAAAACAATATTAACTGTTTCTTCTCACTATACTTTTAAGATTCTTCAGAAATGTCAATTGATATCAAGTGTGATTTTAATTGCATGCATTACTATCCGAGTACCTTGTTTGATGCAGCTGCATTTTCTATATTCTGAAAACACACGTTCATAACGTACAGTACTATCAGATTATATACAGGATCTGGACACACTTTAGGTTACATGTATTTTACCACATTTTAACTACACTTTAGTAGTACAGTAATTACAGTAATTACAGTGTAGTTACAATGTTAAATGTTTAATTACAAAATAAAAAATGATGGCTCGCCATCAAGCACCTAAACCAGTCAGACCCAAAAGATCTCCTAATCGTTTCTTCTTAATCTTTTGTAATTAGACTGTATTTACACATATAGACTAACACCAGTTTATGCATGAATTGAACTTTCCCAAAGAAGCATTCGAAACCTGACATATATAGACAAATAGTAATCCATACTATTTTTTGAAAATTAGAACTGCATGTGTGATGGATTTTTACATATATTTATTTATGGCAATCTGTTGACATCTCAGGAAAATTCAAATACCATAACTTAAAAAAATTCCACTTGAAATTAGCCATCAAGGGAATTGTGGTAAAGATAGCATCACAGCCCAGGCTGATGAATGTCAGAAAGCGAGATTCAGAGACAGAACTTTTTAAAGTGCTAATGCGCACTTCAATAATAAAATAATAAACAAAATACAAAACAAATAGGCACAAGGGCCAAAACAAACAGTTATATAAAACAATAGATATATTTTTAAACTCTGCGGTTTGAGACAGAGTAACCTCTTTCAATAAACATGGCTTCACAACTCCCTTAAACACCAACGATAAATTCTTAATATATATATTCACACCACAGCACAGCACACAAACACTAACCTTCACCAACACCAACACCAACACCAACACCAACACCAACACTCACCACTAACTCTACACTCATACCCGTGATCACCCTTTTTATACACCTGTGGCCTAATTAATCATTTAATCATTTATTCAATTTTTCGGCTCCAGCCACATTCCCACGTGTTTTTGCAGAGAGGAATTTAACCCCCTCCCTGCCACACAATATTCCCCACACCTGTACACTGGCAGGGCTTTCACTCTGCCACACTGCCATAAGAATCAACACCATGAAATGTGGATTGAAAAAGGCTGACCTGATTTCTAACGGAATAGCGTTGACTGGCAAGTATCCCACCTATTGCTCATGTCAGTGTCAATATTGAACTTTTAACTTTGAATCATAAATTCAAGTGGATGCATGAGATACACAATTGCCAATCCCAATTACTAATCTAATCAGTTCATCAGTGGTCAGCCAAAGGAGAAGCATCACTGTCACAAACTGATACACTCCTAGCTCTTTAATGATTAAGTTAATATAGATATAGCACTGTCATTGTATGCTGGTTTATACAGCAGTTATGAATGTTCTTCAATGGCCCTGGTTACGATGTATAAAGTTAATAACTTAGCAATAGTTTTAGACAAGGATGTGCAACTTGACTCCTCAGCGCTAATCTTGAACGACTCTACTGTATCTACAGTAATGTTATGTTGGGATAGTCTGTGAATCCAGACGTATATCATGCAACAAAATACACACAATGATTTATAATATGTTTCTAGATGTATGGTGCTGTATATTAAAGGTTTGGAAGGTTGTTTTTGTTCCTTCTGACATTCTTTAAGAGCTTGCATTGTGTCCTCCTTTCCTGTTCAATAGAGCCTAGAAATACTTTTTTAGCTTCACTGTGACAGGAATGGCTGAGTGGTCTGACGTCACGGCAGAAGAAGGGACCACAAACCAAAAAGGTATTGTGCAGTGGCGCGGGCGCCGTTTTATTTAATGAATTCAAAAAAATAAATAAAATATTTAAACAGAAAACAGTCGCTCACAGAGCAAAATAAATAGTTAAACAAAACAAAATCACGAACACAAAATAATAACTGCAACACAGGTCAGGCTGGGCAGATTGCCTTCACTGTTCCTATGTTTACTTTCTCTCTCGTTTCTCCGTCACTCCTCTCGCACACTCTCCTTCTGACACCCACCCTGAACTGGAGAGCTGCAGGCTTTTATTAAAGGTGAACCATCTCCCAATTAGCAACAAAATTAATCCCGTAATTAATTCGGGAGATGGTTCACCTTCTGCACGAGTTTATTAATTATTACACCTGGCAGAGGACGAGCACCGATCTCGCCTCTGCCAGGACACGTTTTAAAAATAAACAAAACACCAACACGGCGCTACGCCGTCATAAATACAATAATACAATAAATCATAATAAACAAAAACAATACTTTGCACAGGGGCGGAGGATGAACCCTCGTTCTAAAAATAACACAAAACAATGTACAGGGCTGCTCGCCCTGTTACATATCCCCCCCCTTGTGCAACGCACACATGGCCCCAACGGCCACCTCCCCCCTCAGTCTCAAAGTCCCGGACGAGGGGGAAGAGAGTTGCTTCTGGGGGGTGGCCATGGTGGAATCTCCGGCACCCCCCAATTCTTCGTGGCCGGCAGCTCCCTCTTCTGGGGCTCCCTCCACACTCTCTCCTGCCGCGAAATTGCGGCTGGGGGAGCTGGTCTCCTGACCTTCCCCCTCCTCTTCATGGCCAGCAGTTCCCCTCCGTGGGGCTCTGACCACACAAACTCCTGCCGCGAAAGTGCGGCTGGGGGAGCTGGTCTCCTGACCTCCCCCCCCTTCTTCATAGCCGGCAGTTCCCCTCCGTGGGGCTCCGACCACATGACCTCTGGCCGCGAAAGTGCGGCTGGGGGAGCTGGTCTCCTGACCTCCCCCCCTTTCTTGATGGCCGGCAGCTCCCCTCCATGGGGCTCCGACCACAGTGTAGGGACCCCAGGTGAAGCAGGATCCCTGGCGACCCCAGGCGACGGCAGCGGACCCTCGGGAGGCGACGGCAGCGGCAGCGGACCCTCGGGAGGCGACGGCAGCGGCAGCGGACCCTCGGGAGGCGACGGCAGCGGACCCTCGGGAGGCGACGGCAGCGGCAGCGGACCCTCGGGAGGCGACGGCAGCGGACCCTCGGGAGGCGACGGCAGCGGACCCTCGGGAGGCGACGGCAGCGGACCCTCGGGAGGCGACGGCAGCGGACCCTCGGGAGGCGACGGCAGCGGACCCTCGGGAGGCAACGCAGGACCGGCAGCAACCCTAGGAGACGCAAGGGAGACACAGGCGACCCAAGGCGATGCTGACGGCGGGAGGGGAGCCCCTGGCCATGAAGGCGGCAGCAGGAGCTCCACTTCTCCCAATGGTGGTGGTGGAGGTAGAGGTAGCTCCTGCTCCTCTCCTCCTGACAGTAAAGGCGGCAGGGGCTCCTCCTCTTCTGGCGGCCAAGGCGGCAGGGGCTTCTCCCCTTCTGGCAGCCAGGGCGGCAGGGGCTCCTCCCCTTCTGGCGGCCAAGGCGGCAGGGCTTCCTCCCCTTCAGGCGGCCAAGGCGGACGGGCTTCCTCCCCTTCAGGCGGCCAAGGCGGCAGGGCTTCCTCCCCTTCAGGCGGCCAAGGCGGCAGGGCTTCCTCCCCTTCAGGCGGCCAAGGCGGCAGGGCTTCCTCCCCTTCAGGCGGCCAAGGCGGCAGGGCTTCCTCCCCTTCAGGCGGCGAAGGCGGCAGGGCTTCCTCCCCTTCAGGCTGCGAAGGCGGCAGGGCTTCCTCCCCTTCAGGCTGCGAAGGCGGCAGGGCTTCCTCCCCTTCAGGCTGCGAAGGCGGCAGGGCTTCCTCCCCTTCAGGCTGCGAAGGCGGCAGGGCTTCCTCCCCTTCAGGCTGCGAAGGCGGCAGGGCTTCCTCCCCTTCAGGCTGCGAAGGCGGCAGGGCTTCCTCCCCTTCAGGCTGCGAAGGCGGCAGGGGCTCCTCCCCTTCTGGCAGCCAAGGCGGCTCCTCCCCTTCTGGCAGCCAAGGCGGCTCCTCCCCTTCTGGCAGCCAAGGCGGCAGGGGCGCCTCCCCTTCTGGCAGCCAAGGCGGCTCCTCCCCTTCTGGCAGCCAAGGCGGCTCCTCCCCTTCTGGCAGCCAAGGCGGCTCCTCCCCTTCTGGCAGCCAAGGCGGCAGGGGCGCCTCCCCTTCTGGCTGCAACAGGGAAACCAGCAGGCATGTTCCCTCTGCTGGTTGTGGTGGAAGCGGAACCAGCAGGCATGCTCCCTCTGCTGGTGGTGGTGGTGGGAGCAACATGTCGTCCTCCCACGGAGACAGAGGTGGCACCAGCAGGTATGCTCCCTCTGCTGGTGGTGGGAGCGACACGTCGTCCTCCCACGACGGTGGAGGTGGAACCAGCAGGAATGCTCCCTCTGCTGGCGGAGGTGGGAGCGACACACAGTCCTCCCATGGAGACGGAGGTGGAACCAGCAGGCATGCTCCCTCTGCTGGCGGAGGTGGGAGCGACTCATAGTCCTCCCAGGGCGGTGGAGGTGGACCCAGCAGGAACTCTCCCTCTGCTGGCAGGTACCTGGGCTGTGGACCTTCGGCCTTCCCCTTCTTGGGCCGTGGACGCACCGACTCCGCCCTCTTGGGCCGTGGCCGCACCGACTCCCCCCTCTTGGGCCGTGGACGCACCGACTCCCCCCTCTTGGGCCGTGGACGCACCGACTCCTCCCTTTTAGGCGCAGGACGTTCGGGCTCCTCCCTTTTAGGCGCAGGACGTTCGGGCTCCTCCCTTTTAGGCGCAGGACGTTCGGGCTCCTCCCACTCAGGCGCAGGACGTTCGGGCTCCTCCCACTCAGGCGCAGGACGCACCAACTCCTCCCTCTTGTCTCCCCTCCAGCAGCTGTAATCCCAGTCTTCAGGGAGGGGGCAATTAACTGGGAAATGCCCCCGCTCCCCACAGATGCAGCAACAACTCAGCTGGCTTATGCTATGGAGGAGGGCTTCCCAGCTCATCTCCTCCTGTGCCTGCTGTTGTTGCTGCAGCGGCTGCTGTCTCCTCATCCTCCTTCTTCCTCCCATCTTCCTTCCTCCCATCCTCCTCTTCACTCCTTTTCTCCACACACAAAAACGAAAAAAAAAACGAAAAAACCTGCAGTACCCTCTTCTGCCTGCGTCCTGGAGGCGCTGCAATCCCACGCAGGACACCACGTGTGACAGGAATGGCTGAGTGGTCTGACGTCACGGCAGAAGAAGGGACCACAAACCAAAAAGGTATTGTGCAGTGGCGCGGGCGCCGTTTTATTTAATGAATTCAAAAAAATAAATAAAATATTTAAACAGAAAACAGTCGCTCACAGAGCAAAATAAATAGTTAAACAAAACAAAATCACGAACACAAAATAATAACTGCAACACAGGTCAGGCTGGGCAGATTGCCTTCACTGTTCCTATGTTTACTTTCTCTCTCGTTTCTCCGTCACTCCTCTCGCACACTCTCCTTCTGACACCCACCCTGAACTGGAGAGCTGCAGGCTTTTATTAAAGGTGAACCATCTCCCAATTAGCAACAAAATTAATCCCGTAATTAATTCGGGAGATGGTTCACCTTCTGCACGAGTTTATTAATTATTACACCTGGCAGAGGACGAGCACCGATCTCGCCTCTGCCAGGACACGTTTTAAAAATAAACAAAACACCAACACGGCGCTACGCCGTCATAAATACAATAATACAATAAATCATAATAAACAAAAACAATACTTTGCACAGGGGCGGAGGATGAACCCTCGTTCTAAAAATAACACAAAACAATGTACAGGGCTGCTCGCCCTGTTACATTCACCTAAAAAAAAAAGACAGTTTTAAAAGCAAGCCCCTGCATGTACAGTACAAAGGGAATACAGCTGACACAGACACACACAGCAGCAACCTTGGTCATACCCCATGGAATAGATGAAAAGGAATGACATAAACTGTAAACATGTCAGATTAAACCAACCACAAGTTTTTTTTTATCGATGAAAAGCAGATCAACCTGACAGTGTCTGGATGTTGTGCACAACACTTTCTTTTAAAATAAACTTCAATACAGAAGGAGCAAACAGACTGTACATTACTTCTCACCAATAACATCTTTTCATAATTAGAAAAAACGCACTTGAGTCTGTGTTTGACCCTTTACGTTACCCAATTATTTTACTGCCAGTGGCCATTTTACAGGCGAAATTAATAACTCATTCACTGGCAATGTGGGATCCTTCAAAAAGCTGCTTGATGAGATTCTGGGATCAATAAGCTACTAACAACCAAACGAGCAAGATGGGCTGAATGGCCTCCTCTCGTTTGTAAACTTTCTTATGTTCTTATGTTCTTATACAAGCTCAAATTTGTTTCTCTTCTGAAAAAAAAAGTACATTTTTTTTTCTTATTTAAGTAATAATTCACATCCGGAGAAAATTGCCAACGATTACAGACTGGTTCTGTCATGGTCACAATATGATGGAAATGGCCTTTGATGTCAAACATGATTCTGGATAGAACCGTTTATGGAGAGTACCACTGCAATCATACTGTGAATGGAAGTAAGGATTCAGTTTTTGCAAAAATTTCAAAACAATGCAAAATTCCTGATTTAGGAGGAAAATATATTTTTAAAAAATATATTCTTACGTCTCTCTCTTTTATAATTTAAATCTTATGGTAAAAAGTTCTCAGAAATGTGACCGTACTAACGGCCTTTCGCATTCAGAAACAAAAAAGTCACATGACCACAACACGGCAGTCATCTTAGGTCACAGTAGATTTTGCACTACATACCGTAATATCCCCTCATGTTTAAATGAAGAAAAACGCATTTGAACACCAGTATTAGATCGTATAAAGTTTGTATCCAAAATGTGGCCTACATCACACATGCAGTATATACAGTACATGCTGTAAGTATGTTCAGCTCTATCGGGTATTCTTTTTATTTGTAACAGGGTATAAAAATAAATTCAAGGAGAATAAAAGAAGACTACAATATTCTTGTCTTAAATCTGCTGACATGTGCTAGCTCTTTATCAGCTGTAATATAGGCGAGTTGGCTGTTCGGGTTTCAAAAAAAGAAAGTGAAGTTACTTTTCATCATGACTACTTTTATTTATTCCATAGTACACTCCCCCAAAATGAAATAATATTTTCCATTATAACGCAAATGTTCATTTTCAATCAACCAAATACATGAATAATGGATAGCACAATACAATGGGGTGGTTACATTTGGATAGAAAATAATTGCTAATCTCCATGTGGCATGTGGGTTTCATAGAGTGAAAAGCAGAGACAGAGTGACTCTACACTAGGGGATCAAGATAATATGGAATCATAAAAATTCATAAACAAAATACATCAGACCATACATTATTATGAAGTATGACTCAGTGGAACACTTCATGTTACAATATAACACATGATCTTTTTTTGTACCTAACCAAAATCATTCAGCATTTACTTGGTTCAAGCGAAAACTATGGACATTGCACAGACAGAACCACAGGGGAACACACAGATATGCATCACAGCACCAGGTTTTAGTTTGTCTGCTTGAGCAGCAAGGCATAAAGCAAATAAGACCTTGTTCTTTGGGGATATGAAATGCTAAAGCAGTACGCAAATTTAACTCAAGGTAGATACAATCCAATTTCCAAGAAATGGGTCCCAAGCCAACGGTCTTAAAGTGTGTGTAAATATCCCTTTCATGCATTATATGCTGCTAACACCAAATAACAATCTAAACCTATAACACAAGTTAATACCAGATAATTGGGTTCTGTTTTTTTCTTCTGATTAATAACCATAGTTTCTGAGATCTAAAGAGTGAGATATGGAAGTATGTGATACATGTGAGTAGTCCTACAGGGTTTTACTGCCATTATTAAAGCAGATGCGCAAGGCTTGTGCAATTATTATATGTTTATAACAAGTAGCTAGGGAAGACTGAAGCTTTTTATCATTGCTTGTCTGTGGGGACATAGCTTTGTGCTGATTGATTCCAATTTGGGATAATTAAGATCCTTTTATTAGAAGAGAAAAAAGCTATTACCGAATCGTTAATGTACAAAACAGTGAATATTTCAGCGTCAAATAGCCTCACTAAAACTGTAAGACAGTAAAGTTTATGAACAATGTAGGGAAGGAGATTAGAAATGTGTTGTTGCATTGAGATGTTAGACATAATGTAGCACTTTCAAGAGCCAAACCAGAAGAGTAAAAAAAAAAAAAAAACTCAATTTGCTGCTGACACTGCCTAATGGTACTGAACATGCAGTGCTTGCAAATTCAAAGAGAAAGCAATAACATATCTGCTTGGAGAGTTCAAAGCCTGTTACTTATTGATACTTTGTTGAAAACCTTCTGATGTCTAGTCATTTGAAGTATTATTGCAGTTGTTTTTTCATTTAGAAATTATGCCTCTATCAGCTGCCCAAAGCACTTCCCAGCAGTGCATCTCCTCCAACCTCTAATACAGCACTCGTCTCTTGCAGGGAGCATGATGTCTTTGCAGTGGGCAGCACCAGTGGTATGATTACTGAACTATTCAGGGCAAAGTGGGACAACGTGGTCCTGGGGATATTAGGAAGAGGTGAATTGAGCTATCTGAATCATGTGAAATTAAAGCAAGGAGGCAGGTGCACTGTTAAAATACTGATATTACAGGAGTCCCCGAGTGGCTCACCCAGTTAAAGTGCTGCTGCTGGGAGTGCAGGATGAGTCACACAGCTTGAACAGCGCCAGTTCACATCCGTGCTGTGCAAAGAGGCCCAGCTTTGCTGGGGACTCTGAAAGGGGTGTCACATTGGATGCGAAACCAGCAGGGATTCCTTCTCCTCATCACGCAACAGCGAACCCTAATGGCTAGACACCAAGAACATTCCGAGTGGATACAAAGCAGGGCTGATCTCTGTTCTCTGGGATCGGTAGCCCGGCCACCTCTGCTCTGGATTGCTCAGCGTAATAGCGATTCTGGCTTTAGGCTTATGAGATCAGAGGACGCTCACACCTATCACCTGGCTTGACCTTTGTGAAACAATATAACTGGCTAATTCATTGATACCAGCTGTGCTCAATGGGACAGAATTACCCTGGTATTCTCTGGGGTCCTGGTCAAAGAGTTAATTTTCCTCCACATTCCTGTCACACTCTTCTCTCCGTGCCACTTTGTTTAGTTTAACAAGCGCGATTAATGGGGATACGAAATTATGTTTTGTTAATTGCAAAAAATCATTGGCAGGCTGTAAAACTACAATCATTTTCCTCACTGATGGGCTTCTCATAGCAGGCATAATTAAAATGAGGATTCTTTTGTAGCCTTGATTACACAAGATTTATTATACCCAATACATCACTGTCATTAAATCTGTTTCCCATGACATTTCAACGATCCAATAAAGTTCAAAAGTTACGATTCCATTTAACGGCTAGCAGTAGCAAAGAGAATAATGTTTGTTGCTGCTGTGTGGTAATATTCAATATAAACAATCAACATTGCAAACAGCTTGAATGGTTTTCATGAAACTAGCACACAGTTTTTGTAAATAGAATGAGAATGTCGTCTGTACATGATTTGAAATGGATGTACAGTATGTGTGTGTGTGTGTATCTGCAGGGGTGACTCCATTAACAAGAAAAGCACATGGGTATTACAGCAGTCTGGTCTCATTCTGCATTGAAAACATCTGTTATTGTCTGTTATATAATTTCATTCATGTCTAATTCATTCTGTTTAGTATGTTCATTTGTAAAATACTTTCCCCCATTCCCTGTGCCATGAGCATTTACCCATGCGTTATCCACGGCTTGTCCTAAATGGAAATATTACAGATGTTATAGTAACTTTTTTTTCCCTAATAGAGACAGTATTTATAAATTAAAGGGTAACCGAGACTATATGACTGTAGTAGGTATTTGCTCCATTTTTTCTTTATTATAATAAACTCTCGTTGGCAGCTGTCTGAGTTATAGGTTAAAGGTTGTGTGTTTCAAGAGATCTTGTGCAAGTTGGTTAAGAGAACCACAAAGCAAAGCTGAGCTCAAACTGTGCGAAATGATTGCTGTTATAACAAACAACCTACACACAACATTAACTTTATACGGATCACAAACTACTATACTCTGGAACCACTGTTAAACATAAAAAAGTATTAGAACTAGGGGGCATATGCCTATGTTCTATGCACAGGATATCATCTATTCATCTATGTTAATGACTGAGATACTGTACAGTACCTTCCCAGCAGTCCCTTACGTTAAGAACAGCCACTATGTTAGATGCCCTTTTAGTCTGAATCAGATGAATATGATTCAGCAAAAAAAAAAAAGCAATCATTACAAAGCATGAATTAATACACAAAGCTTTGACTCATAATTCACTTAATATTCTGCAGCAGGTGTGACATATAACAGTACAGCTGTATCGGATTTTAATGCCTGAAAAGTAAATAACTGGGTCAGCCATGTTGTACTTTCGATGCAAAAAGAAAGCATTGTATTGACAATATTGCAGACAACTCACTCATGATTCAAACCGCAACTACTAATGCCAAGGCTAGGGTGACCTTCATGTATAAAGAAATCCATAGATGTTCCCTGTTAAAGATGCATTTTCTATGTCATTGTCACACACGACATAGAATAACAAATTAATTATGGCCTTTTGTTAACTCCCAAGTTTTTGATTTCCGAGGCTCTTTATACGATTAACAAGATGCACTGTGACGTGACATTCTTCACTGGCCTGCGCTGAGAGCACACGGAAATAGATGATCTCTCCTGAATCTTCATTTATCTTCTATTTACAGATAGTTGTTTCTAAATAACAAGCTACGTAATTTATCTCAAAGCCAAAGTTTGACTTTTAGATGATTAATTTTGTACCATCTATTTTACTGGAGTTAACGAAAAATGAAGTGGAAGCTACATTTCTCGACTGCAAAGTGTCATGAGAAAATAATATCACATCCAATGATGCAAAGGTGCTTTATCACATGAGAGGTGTGGAATGTATTTAAATTGGCAGAACACTCAACATCCTTACAACCAGAACCCCTTTCTGTTCTATCGTTTTCATAGTTCCTCCTCTGCCCTGGGGTCTATTTTAATGATCTACCAAGCTTGTGATCTTATTACCTCCATCCTCAAAAACACAAACCTGCTATACTTTGGAGCCCTTTCTTTTTTAATTTTATTTAGTGGTGTTAATGTGAGGGGAAAGCACTTATCTAAAAAAAAGTGTGCCCATCAGAAACTGAGCACAGTTGTCAAAGGCAGAGGAGGAGAGGAGCTCAATAAAATACGTGTTTTAGAGAAAGACTTGCACTTTTCATAGAATCACTGCTCATTACATTATGTCAGTATCCAAGGCAACACACAAGGAAACTAAAGTATGAGGACCAGTACTGTACATTTAAAACAGGAGCATGATGTTGTGTTTATTAAATCTGAAAATATTTGCAAGAGCTATTTAATTAGGCTTACTTTTTTTAATTTAACATAAATTATGAAAAAATCCTATTAACGGTAGTTTAATCTGATTTTTTAACTCATTTTTATTCCAAAATGAAGGTAATTTTCATATGCGGAAGAGAGATTTTTTTTTTTTTAATTCAATACTTGTTCAATAACAGTTCAAATACGCTCGAGATTTTAGAAATTAAATGTTACATTTCCTGCAGTGTAAATGTACCTTGAATAGATCTGTTTAATTAAACATTGAAGTGATTTATGATTAATGTTAACACAGAGGTAAATAATACAACAAGCCTCATACCCTACACCCCCCCCCCCCCGTACACACACATACATTTCAGTTCACTTTCTCCTTTCTATTGAAAGTGGTAACACTGACATTTTCCTTGGTTCAAACTTTCCACTAGAATAAACACTGAGTAAAAATGTATATGACCGTGCTAGATCTGGAATACATTTGAAATAGCTTCTAGCGTACATTTAAACATTTGATTAAACATAGGTGTCAGCTACTTTAATGAGCTATGAATCAAGAAGGAGCGTCACAGAAAACGGTTTAGGAAGTGTTGATCGCAGTAACAGATGAAAGCACACTGGACAGGGACGCCGTCGACCGTAGTAAACTTCATGATGCAGGTGATTGAGTTGATTCAGACAGGGCTCTTTCAGGGAACAGGTACAGCAGAAGTCATGGTTCCAGGAATGCATTCATTGAGCGGAGATTGAATCTAAGATGTGTTATTTTATTTTGGAAAAAGAACAGAAATCGAAATGCTCCGAGTAAGATGCGTATACAGGTTCTGATTAATCTCTGTGGACCGCATTGGTGGATCTCTTGTTGTTATTTTGGAAAGGTAATTAGCTGTACCGGTATCATGTGAGGTAGAGTAATGAGACTGTTATGCTACGTTTACACCTGCACATCTACTGAACTGAGTAATGCCCTCTGGAAAATAACACTCCCCCCCATTTCCATGGAAATTAGGGGTTAGGAATACATTTAACCCAGCATACCAACTCTACCCAATTACAAATGTGTGAATATATATATATATATATATATATATATATATATATATATATATATATATATATATATATATATATATATATATATCAGCATTGTTGTTGGCTTCACCTGGTGAATTTATCACCATAGCTGGTATGTTTTTAGCTTGCATTTAGCTTGAATATAATTATGTGCAGAAACAAGACAAAAAATTAACAAGTATCCATTTAGAGTATTGTTTTATTCATAAGGCTCTATCAGGGCTCAGGATGTAGAGCACATTAATGTCTAAGTTGTATACAGTACTGGGCTAAATAATAGTCACCAATTTCCTGCTCCACCACAAGTATTTATTTATGTCTGAAAATGTATCCTCAAAGAACACCTTTTTCATTGAGCACATCTCTACTAAGAATACTCCCGTCTGCTAGTAAATGATTAGTATACAAAATGTTTTGCTAAAGCATAGATTTAAGGGAGAGAACAGTTGAATAAAACCTGCTTTTTACCGTGATAGCAAAGTCAACGGCTGACAGGAAACTCATCCGTCGCACTGAAAGCTCAAGGTAAGTTCCTGTTATTCTATCTGTGTGTCTGAGAACACAGAATAATCCAAATTTTGTGAACTGATCAGAAAAGAAAGAAACTTATGGTGCAGTCTGAAAAGAGAATCTAGCAGGTATTAATGAGTGCTAGGGTACAGGAACTCGCTTTCAGCAAACCCCTCTGGTGTTCAAAACATTTCCTTATACGACTCTCCCATTATTACCCTGTTTCACTGTCCTGCTCTTCATGATTAAGAGTAGATTTCTCTTGTCTCTGCTGGCCTACCTCCTTCCCGTCACCTAAAACTGCCACTTCCCTCTTTCTTTCCCAGCGGTTCCTTTCTTTCAGTCTGATCCTCTATCTATCACCATAAAATTGTCTGTCGTGTATCTTCTTGGCAACAAACAATCCCGATTTAACACCTTGTGCTATCCACCTTCCACCCACACATGCAATTACCCCCTCACCTGCTGAACTATTAAACTGAAGCCTGCAAGATTGGATTTGGAGTTAGCAAATATTCTGATGGGTTGTTGTATACCATTGACAATGTAATTATCACTTTCTAAAAAAAAAAAAAAAACGTAAAATTCCAAGAAATTGCTCTGGTCAAGAAAGACGAGCATATTAAACACCTAGGTGTGACACGGGATGTGAAATTAACTGTTGCTGAGAATACTGTATCGGATTATCGATTAGATGGCATGAAGTAATTACATAGACTGGTGATGGTCAGGTTTGAAACAGGAAGCTTGCAATCACCAATACATGGACTTTGTGAGTTGAGCTTAACGAGCCTAACCATTGACCAGTAAAGCAAGCTTGTTATCAAGTATCAATAGTGCTGGTACCAAGATCCTGAGCACATGAGAAATGTTGGAATTGAGAAGAGGCCGTTCATCACATCCAATTACTTGACAAGGGTTTCTTTTTTTTTTTTTTTTTGATAAAATACTTGAGGAATTATTGACTTGGTATTATCGTTAGCTTGTACCTTAGGGACAAAGATCTAAATCTTTAGTAGTGTCATGCTGAGCATATACTGTAGTATCTATAAGCAAGCTAGCCTTAAGTGTGTCTTGTTTGGAAGCGTTCAGGGCAGGGTTATTAAAGAGCAATCCTTTAAAAAAGACATTCCAAGAAGATGATATTATAGTTAATGAATTCATTTCACAATTCTTCCCTGTCCTACTTTTCCATTCGCTGTATTGACCCTAAATGTGCATGATACAGTTACAGCAAACGTGTTTTTTCATTCATGCCACACTAGGGAAAAGAAATCTCCCAATTTGAATGCATTATGACTGTAGAGAAAATATGAATTGTGGGTGTTGTGCTACCATAACATGTTATCTTCTTGGAAATGGGCACTTGCAAATATATTCATAGCCCTGACATATCTGTCTTGTTTTTTAAGTTCGGTAAATACAGCTGGAGGTGACTTGTTCACAAACACAAAAATAAACAAGATTGAAAAATGCACCCTTCATGAATACAAGAAAAAAACGACCCTCTTTTTCTCTTTCCGCTCAAGGTAAACACCTCAGCTATGAGGGTGTCTATCGTTACATCCCCCGCAGCACTAGGATCCATTCTGTATAGCACAGCTTATTTAAGATGTTGATATACTGTAGTCATGTACATAGCAATTCAGGTGTCCTCTTCAATGTGTTAATTCTGTCCATGAAAACCCATGGGAAATATATTTCATGAAAAATAGCCCACCATCTCTGGATAATGGGAACTAAGATGGAATTTTAAATCATTTGAGAGGCCATATATATTTCTTGAGCTGCTCTCACTTGCAATGAGTGCCTTTTATCCAAAGCTTGGTGGTGTATTAAATGTATCACAATGATAGTCCAGTAACTTGCCAAGCTGAGATGAATGATGCTTCTTTATTGGTACTTGAAATGAAGAAATATCCCAAACTCTGTAATAATGAAGCAAGCTGTTCAGTACCCTGTCCTTTTCTAATATGCACACTGCACAGGGATACTATAATAGCTGTGGTGGTAAATGTCAAGTATAATATACAACAACAATACCCTCTGGTGTGATCGTAGGTCTTTCATTTCCTGTTTCTGCATCCTCCTGCCTACTGCTTGCTGTTCATCTCTCTTCAGTTTTCCTCTCATCTGCTATTGCCTTTATCACACAAAACAGTGTTCTACTATTAATTGTAATCCTTCACCTAACGAGGCATGACAAAACAAGCGCCTACCACAATGCAAGCTTTTACAGAACAGATATATGTTTATTATACCTTATGACAACTGTATTCTTTCTTGGCCTTTGCTTAAGATGCATATTCAGATTTTCTTTCTTTCTTATGCATTCAAAATGTAATTGGTTTCATTCATGTCACAGTGTGTGTGTGTGTGTAGCTCAATAAATGCAGACCATACCAGACAGTGCGCTGTATATTAGAAACTGTTTTCATTGGAATACCACTTTCTTTACCCACAGTACCTTGTTATACATGGTTTTAAAACCTGCAAACCATTTTTACATTCACACAATATTAAAATGTACATTTATCAATACTGTCAACTTTTTCAACAGTTAGTATATTTTGGAAAACAGGCCCCTTTCCTGATTTCCTCTTCCATTATGAAAAACTTTATTTGATGAAACAAATTTTCTTCCAAGTAAAAAAAAAAATGATAGTCTTAGTAACCTTTTCACTACATAATCTCTCCCTGTTTATCTTTACCTCTTTGTCTATTTATATGTGTGTATAAACATATTATACAACTTAAGGACTGACATCTCTTAAGCTGTGCAGAAAGTTCATATGGTTTCCTGACAGCCAGCAATGCATTATCTAAAATACATGTCATAATAGTAGCATTTATTTCTGTTAAAGCTGAAAAAAATTGCAGGCACTCAATAAAGTAACAAAATGTATGAATATACAAAACCATGTAACAATTCAAAGCTTTCTACTAATTAAAAGTAAAGTCATGTACGTAAATGTTTATCTAATCTTTACAAACTATATTTGTTAACAACAGTATTGGTGCTGTGTTTTATGAATTTAATAATTTATCAACGTTTTTTAATTATGTTATGTTTTTATATATTTGCATTAAGCAGCAATTAATTATTGGATTTTGTTGTTGTTTTGCATTTAGAAATCTATAAATTAATTATTTGCGAGCTTGGGTTGCTTTTGAAAGGATAGAAGATGAGGTTGGGGAAACATTTCAGTATCTCTACAGAACTGGATCATTTGCCTTCATTATCAAAACACAGAAGTAAAAATAAACGTGAAATAGGATTGTGTTCTCTAGAAAACGAGCGATAGCCTTGTTGGCTGAGTCTATGGTGCTTTTGACAGCACCCTGCTGTGTGCAGCTCTCTTGCAGAGGCAACGATGATGCAAATCAGGATGCTGTGAAACAGATGACAAGAAGGAACCCGATTCAAATGACAAAGAGGCTAATCTTACAGCGCAGGAATCTATCAATTCAGAACATACAGGGACAAACCAGGCCCTTTCTCATTTATCTCAGTTTGTTAGGATTTGTAAACAGTGGGTGGAAGAACAAACAACTAACACAAAAGAAAGTGTATTTTTACACATAACAACAGCCGTCATCGTTCACGAGTTTGAAAAGGGGGCTTTATTTCATGGGACAGACACACTACTGGAAGCTCCCTGGCAGCCTTACACTGGGTATCTCATCATTAAAGCTGTGTTTAAGCTATGGAGTGGCTCTATGCAAGTTGGCAGGTACTGTTCAGTGGTATTCAACCCTTTTTTTTTTTTTAATTAATTCTAAATTTGCCCTAGAGCTCAGATATCTCTCTGACCTTTTCCAGCTGTTACTTGATGACTGGAAATCAAAGAATGCTGGGGGTTAATACATCTTTCTTTCATCACCATAAAACACCCAGTAGCCTACCTGTATCACTAGAGTCCTTGATTGAAAGCAGCAAGGCACATTCTGTGTAGGTTTTTTAAACACTTTCCTATTCACTGCACAGTTTCAAACTTGCATACAAGCTCATTATTCCATGACCTGTGTGTTAGTGATGGGTTATTACTGTTTTAAAATACATATTTGCTCCTTTCTTCAATGCATGTCATGTATTTATTGTATGGTGTGTACAATGGGCCTTTGGACAAAGAGAGTAAGAAGCTGTTCACAACTCAAGTATGACATTATTCTCCTTTAAAAAGTCCAACCCAATCTGATCAAGTATTTCAGCACCCACCCACCCATGTGTATGTATATTGTAATGTTATGGATGTACAAATATATATATATATATATATATATATATATATATATATATATATATATATATATACAGTGCCTTGCGAAAGTACTCGGACCCCTTGAACTTTGCGACCTTTTGCCACATTTCAGGCTTCAAACATAAAGATATGAAACTGTAATTTTTTGTGAAGAATCAACAACAAGTGGGACACAATCATGAAGTGGAACGAAATTTATTGGATATTTCAAACTTTTTTAACAAATAAAAAACTGAAAAATTGGGCGTGCAAAATTATTCAGCCCCCTAAAGTTAATACTTTGTAGCGCCACCTTTTGCTGCGATTACAGCTGTAAGTCGCTTGGGGTATGTCTCTATCAGTTTTGCACATCGAGAGACTGAAATTTTTGCCCATTCCTCCTTGCAAAACAGCTCGAGCTCAGTGAGGTTGGATGGAGAGCATTTGTGAACAGCAGTTTTCAGTTCTTTCCACAGATTCTCGATTGGATTCAGGTCTGGACTTTGACTTGGCCATTCTAACACCTGGATATGTTTATTTGTGAACCATTCCATTGTAGATTTTGCTTTATGTTTTGGATCATTGTCTTGTTGGAAGACAAATCTCCGTCCCAGTCTCAGGTCTTTTGCAGACTCCATCAGGTTTTCTTCCAGAATGGTCCTGTATTTGGCTCCATCCATCTTCACATCAATTTTAACCATCTTCCCTGTCCCTGCTGAAGAAAAGCAGGCCCAAACCATGATGCTGCCACCACCATGTTTGACAGTGGGGATGGTGTGTTCAGGGTGATGAGCTGTGTTGCTTTTACGCCAAACATAACGTTTTGCATTGTTGCCAAAAAGTTCGATTTTGGTTTCATCTGACCAGAGCACCTTTTTCCACATGTTTGGTGTGTCTCCCAGGTGGCTTGTGGCAAACTGTAAACGACACTTTTTATGGATATCTTTAAGAAATGGCTTTCTTCTTGCCACTCTTCCATAAAGGCCAGATTTGTGCAGTATACGACTGATTGTTGTCCTATGGACAGAGTCTCCCACCTCAGCTGTAGATCTCTGCAGTTCATCCAGAGTGATCATGGGCCTCTTGGCTGCATCTCTGATCAGTCTTCTCCTTGTATGAGCTGAAAGTTTAGAGGGACGGCCAGGTCTTGGTAGATTTGCAGTGGTCTGATACTCCTTCCATTTCAATATTATCGCTTGCACAGTGCTCCTTGGGATGTTTAAAGCTTGGGAAATCTTTTTGTATCCAAATCCGGCTTTAAACTTCTCCACAACAGTATCTCGGACCTGCCTGGTGTGTTCCTTGTTCTTCATGATGCTCTCTGCGCTTTAAACGGACCTCTGAGACTATCACAGTGCAGGTGCATTTATACGGAGACTTGATTACACACAGGTGGATTCTATTTATCATCATTAGTCATTTAGGTCAACATTGGATCATTCAGAGATCCTCACTGAACTTCTGGAGAGAGTTTGCTGCACTGAAAGTAAAGGGGCTGAATAATTTTGCACGCCCAATTTTTCAGTTTTGTATTTGTTAAAAAAGTTTGAAATATCCAATAAATTTCGTTCCACTTCATGATTGTGTCCCACTTGTTGTTGATTCTTCACAAAAAATTACAGTTTCATATCTTTATGTTTGAAGCCTGAAATGTGGCAAAAGGTCGCAAAGTTCAAGGGGGCCGAATACTTTCGCAAGGCACTGTATATATATATATATATATATATTCAGCACTTTGTGTTGCTTTGAAGCAGTGCAGTGGCTGGTACTGAATCAGCTCAGAATGAAGAATGACCACCTAAGAGGAAGTTCACAGCATCTGATATAACTCATCCACACACTTCACTACAGAAATCATTCTTTAGTCTAAAACCATAACCTAGTAATATTTGTTATTTTCATTTTTAATATAGTTGATCTTCTACATAACACTGACTGGCGTTTTAGCCTATGCGCATGTTTTTAACAAACAGCCCCCTACTGTTTAATATCGTTCCAGGGTAAAACTGTAAACTGCTAGATGTCACATTCAGCAGGCAGACGGCAGACTGGGACCTGCACAGCAGGATCTTTCAAGATTTGTAAGATAAGTCTGTATTAAATAACCCAATAACTTTTAAAACGTCTATATAGGTATTAACTTCTATCACAGCCTCATGTTGGTACTGGCACAGAACAAGCCAAGAGGAACTCAGTGATGCAATAAATAAAATGCCCAAAGGGGGCACTGTTGAGCCCACATATAAATAGCACTTCATTCTTTATTGTATCATTGAGTTCCTCCTGGCTTGTCCTGTGGATAGTATCCAACAATGGGTCCTCACCAAGAGAATGTACATGTCAAGAGCACTGGGAAAAAACAAATCAATATTGGAGGAGCTGAAGTAAGAACCTAATTTCCAACCAGTATTATCATAGCTATGAAAACTGGGGGGTTCGGATGTTATACAGACCACATGTACTGTAGCACTGTTTGAATCCCTGTAAACCCTACAGATCAAATAGGTTACATGATACAAGTCCCTTTTAAATGATTGAAAAGGGTGTTGCAAGATATGGAAAGCAATGCTCTCTAATTCTGGAGGCAAATAAAGTTTATGGCAGGTAATTAAATATGTTATAAATGTCGAATGACATCCTGTGTGAGAGATGGGCACATCAGCACACTCAAATCCCATGATATTTCATTGTGGCCGGAAAATCTTTTGATAGCAATTAATTTAATGCCCACATCTCATATTCCTTGAACAATTGTACATGGGGTTAGTCTCATGCAAAATCCATTTTCTACTCTAATGGCACTGCCCTCTTTTTTGCCTCTACCCCCCTCCCCAGTCTGACAGAAGTTATTAATCAGTGGTATATTACCTATTAATTATACATTGTCACCAGCCATCATTAAAACAACAAGACACCAAGAAGCTTCATTCTGGGTTAATAAAATAGTGTCTGTACAACAATCATTTTTGTAAGAAAGTGTCATTATTAAAGACAGAGACTGAGAACATCCCAACCCTCAGGACACTTTCAGCAAAATCTGCCACAAGCTGTAATGAAATGACTGGCTTGATAAATGACAGTGCCCGCCATGTGGAAAGGTTTTAAACAATTGTAGTATACATTAACAGAGCCCACGACAGCGGCTTCAGGTAAGAAATCTGTTAGGAACAACACACCCCACCCTCCCCCTCACCCTATGACCTTACTGCATTGAATACCTTTCAACCGCTGTTCTCCCACATGGCTGGTGTGGTCCTGATGGAGGCTAAGCAAGCAATCAGACATTCTCCATAGAAAGCACAGCGTTTCACAGTTCAGGTGCTAGCACCACGGTCACTGACGTCTGGAGTAATAAATGCCTGTGAATTGCTACATAAGCAGGTCTGAGGAATTTCACGCAGTGAAACAAAACAGTAATATACAGCTACACAGTCTGCTCGGCAGCCTTGTCATAGGATTGTTTTGCAGGAAAGGAAGCCTGCAGAAGCTGCCCTTGCAGAGACAGGTAGACAAACTCGATCTGCTGTGCATGGACCAACCTCCCCGGCTGGCACACTCTATCCCGCAATACTGATTCAAATGTCAAGGAGGACACTAGTGGCTCCCTCTAATGATAATGAAACACAGTTCTGACCCAGTGTCTGTGCACAGCATATATAGTGTTTCCAATAAATAAACTCTAAAAACAGTGACTAACGTAGACTATAAATGGATCAATTTATGCATGCATCCCTCATTTTGCCCATTTGCCAGTGTTAGGGACCAGGAGAGCAGTCAGAAGGCTTTTCACTCAATTGTTTCAAGAGCCATCCTCTTACACAGTGGGTACATGTTTTTACAGTGATTTCCCATTGCAGTACTTATCTCTGGTTCACAATATTGCCTGTGTTTATGATTTTACTATGTCTTACTTCACTTTGCTATGCTCATACTATGAAGTTCCACTATCTACTTTAATGAGGAACAGGACAATTGCAACTGCATGCAGAAGGCACAGTCTTAATTTCAATAAACGTCCTGATTCACATGGCAGGTTTCAGGTTGATCGATATCTTGCTGTGAAAGCCCTATTTGTTATAATATTCATCTCCTAGCTCTCATCAGGGAGAAATGAAACCACTCACTTACGAGAAGTTAATCATCAATACATTTGTTCCCCAGCATTTTTAATCATGGTAAATCCATATAAAAAATGATCAAGAATACTCCTGGCTTTAATATCCATTATATAATTAAAACAAAAACAAAAAACAGAACATATGAGGTATTCTGATGGAATACTGATAAATATTTCATTAACATCTGAAACATATTGGTCTATCTGGGTTGTGAGCAATAGTTAAAAGGACCCTCAATACCATGGTGTCCAGACTCTTAATGGTTTCATTATTAGAACAGTGCAATTGATTTTTGGCTATACTTTCACATATTCTCTGCTGCTTTAAATGGCTACTTTATACAGTACCATCTAGATTTTCATAATATTTCATTTCTTGCCTGTTTAACCCTCATAAGGTAACCTGGGGTCCATTCTGACCCCTCGGTGCTCAGTTATTATGTGTATCTAGTGACTTGATTTTTGTTTTCTTTTAGGTAGTTGTCAGGCACCCATCCTTTTACACTATGCAAAGGATAATTCTAGTCCAGGTAGCCTGGTTGAATTTCCCAAATGGTTTTAGGTTTGGGGTCCATATGGACCCCAGGTGTAGTGTATCGGCAGGCCTGACCTTCTCGCATGAATAGCTCAGGCACCATAATAGCTAGCTTCCTGGTTTGTTTGAAAGTACATAATTAGAGCTTTCTAATGATGTATCGTATGTCCTGAACAGACGTTCCTAAGTGAAACTACAGCAAACCGAAACAAAGGCTTGAGTCACATGAGTCAGCTCCTAAGTTTTATTTGTTGCCTATTGGTCACTTCAACAGATAGCGTTTTGGTATCAATGTAATTTAAAAGCATAAGCGTTGTGCTTTCTATTGATGTCAGCTACCACCCCCTCATTCAGTGCTCCAGTGCTGTGATACGCAGCAAATCAGTAGGTGTGTTCAAGTGCCAGTAACTCAAAAACAGAAAGAGCTAGAATAAACTACAGCGTGTCCTTATGAGGGTTAATATCATATTGTGTCAGCAACTGAGAAACAATGTTTTCTGTAATAAACAGTAAGCATAAGAATGATCTAAGCAGAAATATTATAAAAATGTAGATGACATGAAGGACCTTTTATTGTCTGTCTGATAGGTTTACCTGCACTGCTCACAATCTCAGAAATGTTGAACTCTGTCGCCCCCTTCCTATATTGCTATGGTGCTTGATAATAATGAACTGTGCATGAAACAGTGACCCCTGGTGACTAAAAAAATGCATGACATGCCTGGCTTAAAACATCTGTTGACTACTTTTACCTGCTTCTAGAGATTTATCGCTGAAATAAATATCCCTTACATTAGGGAGACAAAAGACAATTGATACTATATAATAAAGTTTTTTAGGTCTCTTGATCAAGGTTATATACATAGAAAGCATAGTAAAAAGCTAGTACCCATTTACTATATATATATATATATATATATATATATATATATATATATATATATATATATATATATATATATATATAGTATCTCCATAACCTTAACTACTCAATAACATATAGTACAACAGAAAGAATCTTATTAGCAATTTAGACAAAGCCTTTATAACACTATAAAGACATTTAGAAAGACCCTTCCTTTCTTTGTAGTATTATGCTTTATTTACTGTAATGGTACCAGTATTACAATCGTTATAGAGTTTGCTGAAACACAGTGCATTACATGTGTTTTTAAAACGCAGAAAAATGAAAATACACATTTTAAGTTTAATGACAACTAGAAGTCTTTGTACCAATGTCTTCAAATGCGTGGCTGACATGAAGCTTGAAAAAATACAATTACTACATGTCTGATTTATAACAGAGATGACATGCATCACTAGTCCAATCCCAGGAATGCAATACATATTCGGGGATCAGTATACCAGTATGAATGATTCAGTGACCACCTAATCTCTTTCTCAAATTGTACAGCCAACAGCAAACTGTTAAAGAAGATAGCAGGCTACACAAATTTATTTTTTGACAGGCTGAACTCTGGCACAGGGAAACTGATATGAAATTACACCCTGGATGGTTCCCCCCCACGTACTGACTGAATATACAGCAGCTATACGGTGTATCATGAGGCCACACAGATAATACATCCTTCACGCTGTACAGGTCTCAGGACACTAATGGTCATGTCAATCACAGAATCTGCAGACAAATAAAGATTTTCACAGAGGCTTCAGCTCTGAAGGTTTACCTGACAAGATGAAAATAACCTTGCTGAAGGATATTCCTTGACATATCAATATATATGATTAACCAGACACAAATTGGGTGAAAGTTTAAGTACAGTAAATACAGTATAGTAAAACATTTCCACCAGTCTGTTACCGATAAAAGGCATGTTTAATTGCATCAGTAACACAACTGATTGATTCATTACCTTCCCCATATTTTTGTGGAAATGTGTATGATGCTGTTGAGTTTCTAAGAATGAGAGAACCCATTACTTCTGTAAAATAACTCCAACCTATAATTTGAAGCACAATAAGTTATTTTCAGAGATGCATATACAGAATTTCCAGTCATCTCAATAGAAACAAACCAGCTACATAGCCAAAATGATTGCACAGTGCACTGATATGGTTTTATATTTCCACAAAGCTTGCTCTAGCATTCTATTACTAGGGGAGGACAGCGTTAAATTCTCTTTGAGTGACACGTCCAAGGGCACATCATCTATCAAACAGAAACTCACGACAGCTGGATTTGAACAAACTTCTGAACCACTGATCTATCCCTGTTTCTTTCACCACTTCCGTTCCAGGCTAGAAGTCTCTCTGGACACCCCTGACATCATTCACTGAAAGCTCACTCTAGATAGGAAACAGAACATGCAAAATAATAAAAAAAAATGAATAGCTTGTCTGCTTTTAGTCTTTCTTTAAAAAACATTTTCTGACATTTTACGTCTTTTTTCGGATGCTTGTGAAATTGGATCAATTGAAAGCATTTGTCACTAAAAGCATGCTGTTTGCCAACAGATGTATTGATCTTAACCTCAAAGCAAGAGGGGAAAAAATTTTGTAAGACTTCAACTTGTTTTGTTTTTAGAGATTGCATTAAAAAAAAGAAAATGCATGTGTAATTAGTGTATCTATAAATGTCATATTATAACGTTACACTTTTTAACATAACAAAACATAATACCATGACGCTGTGAGTCCGATGCATCAGATGTGTTAACCCTTATGCATTGGTAAACAATGTAAAGAAAAGTACCCATCGAATAGTGTATAGCATTGACAAATACATTATAGAAGAATGGTTCATACTGTTAAACTACTGTACTGTAATTGACATTTAAATACAATGTATATATCATTGCATGAAGAATAAACTCCAGGCTACTTTAACACTGCTGATAGACTACACTATTGAATGGCTTGTTAAACAGAATTGGGAAGCTTATTTGCGACACTGTGGCTCAATTTCTGAGATAATGATCCAGATGTAATCACCCTGTATTGAAAACCAATTCCTAGAACACAGTGGCATCAGCACATAATCAGACAAGACATGTACATCTTGATTAAAAAACAAATCCAATAGTGTTTCAGCAAGTGCTTGACAATTCCTGACTGCAGTCAGGGGTATGTGTCCTATTACTGAGTCACGATTTCCCATTGTAACTGGCAGGGTTCCGAAAGATACAGCATTTACACCCCCCCAACTGTTTAAATAACGTACCTGTCATTTTTATTTTCATTGTTAACACCCTGACAACTTTTTACACTTCTAACTTTAAAATCTGTTTAAAGCTCTTTTCAAAATTGATTTGAGATCTGAGGTTATTGATGATTTTTTTTTTTTATAACGATAAAACTGATAAAGCAGACAATCATCTCTGCTAATCAAAAAGAACAGCAGAAACCATATATACGTGTTGTTTGTCTGATAAAGGGAGACCTCTACTGGTTGATTTTGGCTCTACTTTAGTCCCAGCATGTTTGGTGAGAGCCCACTGATCCCAATTGACCTGTGCAGAATATAAGAACATAAGAACATAAGAAAGTTTACAAACGAGAGGAGGCCATTCAGCCCATCTTGCTCGTTTGGTTGTTAGTAGCTTATTGATCCCAGAATCTCATCAAGCAGCTTCTTGAAGGATCCCAGGGTGTCAGCTTCAACAACATAATAACTAATCCCAGTCTCAAATCAAGATTCAGTACCATGTGCTCTTGAGCAATTATGCTTTACACAAACAGAATCACTTATTTCAATGTGTTGGAGAGGTTGAATGATGGCTGTACCATTCAAAGTGACTCAGTGTTGGCCTCACAAACATCTGAAAAGAGGACTACGGGCAGAACTCATAAAGCGTCGGCACACCTCTAAATGCACTGCAATTACAAGGACATTAATAGTTCTGTTCTGGTTCTCCATATTTATGGCTAACAGCAAACTTCGGAACTGACTGATCTAAGCATGTCAATTGAAAATAAATGAATACAAATCAAACCAATGCAGTGGAAAGTAATGTATCTGTTCAGCAGATTAACCGCAGTGTAATTCGAGAAGGACTGTATATTTGTATCTAACCATGTTATACTGTATTGCTTGTAGGGTGTTTTCTATTGCTGGTGGCACTGCAAGTGGATTATGGTTAGGGATAGAATTACTTATTAATGAGCGTGACATCCCGCAGATGCTGTATGCATTAGAAATCATCAAGTCTTTTTAGCTGTTGAATGCTTCAAATTAACATGTTCAATTTCCATTTTATGGATTTTTTTTTATGTATGGATTACGAAACCTTTACTGAAATCTTTAATGAAAAATAGATATTTGCATTGAAAAATGAACTATATGTATATTAGACTTAAAGGCATGTTTCCTTTAACAAATTGATTCCACTGTTGTCTGAAAAATTGTTAGCGTCAGTATTAAAAAAAATTCACGGTTTATCCAGAAGAGGGAGCAATACTCAAGATACAAATTACCAGTAACACGCCTACTGAATCCATGTAAATTCTGGCCTACTACTGCTGGATTACAGGTTGATATACTTTGCTTTTCAGATGAATTAAGTATAAAAGCAATTTAACATTACAGTTCAAAAGCGCTATTACCAGGACATATTTAAATCAGTTATACATTTATGCTCAATTATTCATGCCACAGACATGACACTTAACATAAGTAGTCCTTAATTAAGTCAGAATTGAAATATGGTTGAACTGCTCACGCAAAACTAGACCAATCATAATGGTCATCAGGAGAAGACATGCAAGATGCTAAGAATCATTTTTATTAGTTTGATTTACGTGTTCGACATCCCTTGGGTATTTTTCGGAGCATACAAAATAACAACATACAGTAAAAAGGTTTGTGATGGATTATAGCTCCCTAATATTTGACAGCATCCCCCCAAAAAACTGCAGGCGTACAGGAACAGAACGGCAGTTAACTAACACATGAGTGCATGATGCTGTTCTTCTGACACCCAGCATTAAAGCAAAGTAATGATCTGAAACACACTGAAGAACCAGTGAACCTTTTTTTGGGAAACTTCAATCGCAATTTTAAAAAGGAATAATAAGATGTAAGGCAGCCTGTAGCTTAAATGACATCATAGTTTTTCCAACCTGTGAAAACATATTGCACAGGGCCCTGCAATGAAAAGGGCCACAAAACAGACAAACTCATACCCCAGACTCCTATTGAAGGTACAGATAGAGGCAGAGACATGCCAGGTGCTTACTGGAGTGCTGCCATCTGACAGGGTGTTCATACTGATGGAGGTGCTCATCTTCCCTGAAGAGAGCGAGGGTGGGGAGGGACTCCGTTTCTCCATGCAGCTTTGATGAAGGCCGTCCTGCCGTTGAATGTAGTCACGCCATGCCCTCTGAATGCTGTAGAAAACGGGACACTTTAGTTGAGTTTAGTTACCCACTAAATATTGCATTATATAATTAGGCATCTCAAAGGAGAACTCTTTGATAAACATGCACTGAAAAACTGAGATACAGAGGCTACAACTGACAGCTGTCTGTATGGGGCTTTGGCAAAAGGATCATTTGATCATTTAAACTCGAAAGTGACAATTGTAGTATGGCAGACTGCCACTGTGGAATTCAACTTTTACTGTTGGTCAGAATTAAAAAAGTGAATGCGGTTTTTGTTCAGGCTTCCCAGAGCTCAAAAATCTTTAACACTTAATCAAGCCAACAGTTTCACATAAAACATGGAAATGCCAAGGTATAATCTGTATTTAAATGCCATATTTGGGTCAGTATTACAGTACATTCTAACTTACACTACAACTTTTGACTCAAATGGTTGCATATTCATTTGGCACTTTTCAATGTTGTTTTCTATGTCCTTTTTTAGCTGGTGGCTGTAAAAAAAAAAAAAAAAGAAGAAAAGTCTGTTAAACCATTAAAAACAAAATGACATCATTGTGAAACCAAATATCATTGCAGAAAAATAGAGTAAGATCTACTGCAATTAACTGGTCATTATATATATACAGTATATATATATATATATATATATATATATATATATATATATATATATATATATATATACAGTATATATATATATATATATATATATATATATATATATATACAGTATATATACTTGTATACTCTGTAAATGTTTCTTTTAAATATTTGTTTGTTAAAAGGCTGCTTAAACAGCAATTAGACTATGCCGAAAGCGAGAAATAGAATTCGTCAGAAGAAACAAGCCTTTATGGCTGCTTAAATAAAATGTGACTGCTCAAAATAAGAATGTTCACTGCGTGCCAGAGCAAAGCAATGAAGCTTTGGATTAACTTTGCTCCATTATTTATAAAGCAAATCCTTGTGTATGAAGTGAAACTGTAATGGTAAGTTAGTTTAACACAGCGCCGCTCTCCTCAGGGTAATGAAAGGTAACGAAATGCAAAGAGGACAAGGCTGAGCTGCAGGTGGGGGAGCAGAGGAAACGGGTTTACATCTGAATGGAACCCAAGAGTAAATGGGAATTCAGATTTAGAGGCTGTAGCATCAGCGGTCCCCCGTCTGGTATAACATAATGGATCTTTTCTTAATTGCGTTGTGACAGGTGCAATCTGTCATGAATTGCAATTGTTATTTTGTATTTTTTTTGTACATTATTATTCTAAATTGAATTCTCTTATGATGTATATTTTGAATAAAGTGTTGGTAAAGGCATTTATAAGAGATTCAGTAAAGTAATGTCATACTGCCTGAGCAAGAAATGCCATCATCCTAGTGACATTCCAAAGTGAACAATGAAGGAACATACCCCCCACTTTATCAGGGTAGGACAAAAAGAATGCTAAAAAATATGGTTTGAGTTTATAAGAATGTGTTTGGCTACTAAGGTTGTTAATTAGAAAGCTGAGGCTTATAACATAACAAACTAGCAAAACATCAATATGTTCTAAAATTCCACATCAGACCCTAAAATAAACCATTTGAAGAACTGTATTTGTTTTAACTGCTAAACCCCAAAACCCAATAGATTAAAGAAAAGCTCACACTTACTTTTGGACCAGATATTTTCCATCATTCATGTGTTCCAGACTATTCTGTAGCCTTTTCAGCTCATCCTAGAAGAAAAAAAATTAATAAATAAACTATAATAAGTAAACAATTTGTCACAGGTCATGTTAGAATAGCCTGATTGCTCTCTGTGAAATGACTGGATTTCTAAACGGTGCAAATACATATTTCTTCAGATGGAATTGCCTGGTAATTTTTATCTCATGTTTTATTATTTAATGCTATAAATATCAGGGAGCGTTTTTTTCTTCTTTTTTTTTTAACTATTTGAAAGCTCTGGCATTGAACTCCCCATTCCTTTTCCCAAATCCCTGGTTGACACGTGAAAGATATCCTGTGAATCTATTCATCAAAACCAACTTAAAGCATTGCAACCGAAAACCATAATCAATCCATTACCTTAAACACCGTAATGTGCAGACTAGGAATGTACTCATTAACTGTCATTATGAAGGTTTGCCACCTCTTATTAAGTTATGTGCATGATGACGTTGCAGCCTAAATATCCTCTGTTTATATATTTATGATTTACATATACTGGTAAATATATAGTAAGTTTACATGCATTGTATTATGGTTGGATACTATTTGGTTAAAGGTTTTTTAATCATTTGTTTTACCTCTTATTAGCATTAGCAATTAGCTATTTAAATGTACTGAGAGCCACATGGCAGTACCACTGATCAATTAAGCCACCCTTGACAGCCAAAGTTTTCCAAATTGTCTGGTAAAAAAAAACCCTGACCTTCAAGCTTTGCCTGGCAATTAACACTTATTCAGAAGCACAGGTTCTGGCAATAAGTCATCTGTAAATACTGTAGGCATATCTATTTGATTAAGGCACATATCTAAATTCGATTTAGCTTATTTTGAAATTGAATTTAGTTTTCAGTAATTGCTAATATTACAGTTTATTACAAAAAAGACAGGTACAACAGAAAGATAACAAAATGCAAATAATAGTGTTCCAACAGATTGGACCGAGCACACAGTATAGAATGTGGAAAGATATTTAATTCTTCTGTAATGGTCACATATAATAATTAGACCTAGGATCAAATACTGTAATTACTAACACAGCAGCTAATAGCAGCACATTTTCCAAAGCTGTAGTTTATCTGTCTATTTTCAACAGTTTTAGTAGCCTGGACTCATTTAATATTTCCTTTCATTTTTTGGGGAAGGTGCAGATTTTAATTACTTAAGGTGAAAGCATAAATAATTAAAAAGTATAATTTAATTACACAAGTGAACTTAAACTGGAGCTGGTGCTAAGGGACTATATTGTATTAAGCCTTCTTTGGGATTTCTATATATATGAAAAAATCATGTATCACATTCGGAGGCCACTTTGGGAAATGCTTTATTGGACAGAGCAGTACATCTTTATAATTTACATGTTATTAAAATGTTACAGAAATTGTATTCCACTCTTAATAAACTCTCCAGTGCGTGGTTTCAGGAGCCAGATGGTGCTGCTGTGACTGTCACAGGATAATACATTAAACCAGGGTGCCAGGAGATCATTTACATTAACAGGAGAAAAGAAAATACGCTCAGCAGTGCAACCTTCCCTTTTTAAACAGATTAAAATAGCCCTGACATCATAATACGGATGTATTAATAGCACTGTTTTCAGAGCTCTAGAATTACAATGTTTCAGCCAAACATACAGATTCCTTCTAACAGTGGCCTGCTTCTCTTGTTTTTCAAATTATTACAAAGCTGTGAAAAAAAATCAGTATTTCTATCTATCTATCTCTCTATCTAGTCTGAGTCATGTGAGCATGGTTTGAATCCAGTTTGCATAGAGGTGTTGATTTTAGCTGTGGGCCACCAGGGAGCGCTGCATTGTCCTTGGTGCTCATGAGGTTAGGGAGAAAAATTGCCTTGGGATAGTTCAACTCATCAAGCTTCAGGGCCCCCTACTGGTCAATTGTCTGGGTGAAAACATGTGATTGAATTAACAGTCGGACAGACAGAGGTGGCCCATTGATGGGACAACATTCTAATTGGTTATTTCAAATTGGTATTCATGAAACTGTACTGTACTGTTGTTAAATAAACCCATCACAACAGACTTCAAAGAAACATTATTTAAATAACTCATGAGTAAGAGCTTTGTGTTGAATAGGTTTGGATGCGCTTCTTTGACAGTAAGCATTCACTGACATTACACTAAAAATAAAGCGTTGCAGAGTCAGATGCAGCAGGTGAAACATAAGCAGGCTTGTTCTACTGTCTGATTGCTCCAATTGCTGTCTGTACAGGCCCTGTCTGTACATACTGTATCGGGTAACTGCTTTTTCCTGATCTATCGCGTCTCTTGTCCTTGATGTCTATTCCTCACATGAGGAAGAAGCACAAAGCTGATTCCACTCCAGGAAGCTATTATCAGCCCTGCTGCAGCCCCACCAGGTCAGAGCCCTTTATTGATCGGAGTGTCTCTCCAGAGGCACCAGGGACAAAGTTTAACATCCACTAGACATTAAAGAATACCGAGACGGTGCTGGTGAACATCTTGTTTATTTTTTATTTTATGTTCATTTCCTCCACACGGTGACACGAACCACACAGCCTTTCAGTTAGTTATATATATATATATATATATATATATATATATATATATATATATATATATATATAGCTTGCCTACACTTCCTGCTGTTGACAGAAATACATCTGCTACATATTATTTAAGGTGCAGTGCCCCCATACATGTATACTTACATATAATTATGGTTTCTATTATTAAAATACAAAAGTAAGTGATGTTTTGTTTTGTTTTTTGCCATTTAATATGCAGTGTCAGCATTAAATCATTCTTGTTTATTGATGTTTTTAAAATAACTGCACCATTTTTTTGCAAGGGGCAGGTCTCGGGAGGGGGGGGGGGAGTTGCCTCTGTAGCTGTTTAATGGTAATGTTGAGTGCACAGAAGGCTACACTATAGAGGAATGTAAAAAACAGACAGCAAGGTCAGATTTCGCAAGGATGTGGGGCTCTGTGTGGAATGTAAACAACATTCCTCCTCAGATGGATTCAGTGAGACAAGAATGAGGGGTTTTCAAAAACCACCAGACTTGGAGAGGTACCATGCAGAGAACATTCACCTTTCAGGCTGATAAGAACTGAAGATGATGTTGTAATGGTTAATCAGCAGGATATGCATTATAAATAGAACAGCACTATAATCTTGCGAATTCATTTACAAATAGACCAATTACAACAGTGCCTCTCTGTACTCCACCACTGAAGCACCTGTGTGCAAATAATCTTTCTGACAGAAGAAGATTTCTAACTCACTAGAAGAGTAAATTATGCACTGCTTAGTAGTGAATGGGAAGTACTGTAAAATGCATAATTATAATGTTTTTTTTTTAAATTATATACCAGTATTATTTTCTTCTTGAGATGGCTCGATCTATCATTTAAATCATACCTGCTACAGTAAGCAGTCCATGCAGAAAGCGGTTTCTTTACCTTTCTGCATAATCCAGTCAGTTCAGTCTGCAGGGACGATATTTCCTCTTTGTCTAAAGACACAATCATTTCAATGTACTTTTATCTTACTGATGGCCTTGTCAATGGTTACCAAGTCTATTAGCTTCCCTTTCAGTCAAACGAAAGGTAATGTCAGTCGCAACACATTCCATCATGATCATGAGTGCCTGATCAAGGCTTTGCTATGCAAGACAATCAAGGCTTTGCTATGCAAGACAGGAATTCTCTAGGTGAATTATTGTCTGTTTGCCTGTAGGCATGGAAGATTAAAAAAAAAAAAAAAACATTTATTAAGAGAGTTTTATTAATTTGTTAACTGGGCAGGAAATGGACTTCTGGTACTGTCTCTTGATGGTGTTGCCTTTGATTGTTACCTAAAGTACCTAAACCAGCTATGAAGTAATATCAAAAGAACAATTATGTATTATGTTAGGTTAGTAAAGCATGGTAAATCACAGTAGGAAACACCATAGTAAAACAAAAAAATACAAAGGTTAGCAGCAGGCTGGCATATGAAGTTCTTACTGTGCATGTTCGTTAATAGAATATAAAGCATGCATACCACAGCAAGTGCATGTTTTAAACTAAAAATATTGTTTATAAGGATCCTTCATATAGACAGGCATCTGGGACAAAACAAAGAACCGATTGCTACCGAGTCATGCAAAACCCAGTTTTTGGATTCATTGAAGGAGATGAAACTCATTGGGATTTTAAACATATCACCCATGTACATAGAGATACCAAAAAACAAACAAACACAAAAGTATACAAGGATAACATGTCTCGTGCTTGTCTAGCTGACAGTAGAACAGGTGGTTAAATATCATTTGGTCCCAGTGAATCTAAAAATGAAGCCTCAATATTTGAGCTGCTATATTGCACATTACTGAGAGCCAAGGAATCCAAAATAACAAACAGACTCATTCATTGCTTGTACAATTATAGCCGGTTCTTTTTATAGCATTGTGGAGTGTGGTTAAGGCACTGGACTCTTGACCGGAGGGTTGTGGGTTCAATCCCCAGTGGGGGACACTGCTGTTGTACCCTTGAGCAAGGTACTTTACCTAGATTGCTCCAGTAAAAACCCAACTGTATAAATGGGCAATTGTATGTAAAAATAATGTGATAACTGTATAATGTGAAATAATGTATAATGTGATATCTTGTAACAATTGTAAGTCGCCCTGGATAAGGGCGTCTGCTAAGAAATGAATAATAACAAATAATAATTGTGTGTAAAACCTCATTACAGATTTACTGTGACCTAATGCTCATAACATGAGATACTAGTATTCATTTGTATACATTCAGTAAATAAATCTGGAATAAAACTAAAAAATGCTATTTCCTTGGGTAAAAATAAGGGATTTAATCACATATTTTTCACCAGTTTCACCTTATGCTTACCTGCACAAAGCAGATTAAAACACAATCCCAATTTTAATATGCACAAGCTACCTGCAGTTTGACTGGTTGCAATAAATTTTTGTACAGAATTTATGTTGACAGCTACTAGTAAATAACTTTGATGCGATACCCAAGCTTATTCCGCCAAAAAACAATGAAAATGAAACTCAAAGAGAAAATGTTTAGTGAAGAAGGCCCTTCATGTCACAGCAGTGCACAGAGCATGGACACTATGGGTGTCTAAGAATCCAATTTCCAAAAGCACTGAAGTGTGTGGGTAATAAGCCTGACAAGTATTAATCCCAACAGTTACTACAGCGGGATTGCAGTTCATCAAAATACAAACACAGTAGGAGTGCACAGCGTATCAGGGAGAGTGTAAACAGTGCCTCCTCAAATAAAGGGTTTACATTAATGATTATGGCAATCAGTTCAATTGTCAGTTAAATGTATTCTTCTAAGTGGATCTCCTCCAAAAACAACTTAAGCTGCAAAACTGGAACTTGCAACTGCATTGCACATGCATCTCTTTTAACAGAGCTCTCAGGCAGCAGCCACCAAGCAGCTTGGTCCAGCTCAGCTTGGGTCTGTAGCCAAAGAAGTGGACCTTCTGTGAAGGGTTGAGCTCTTCAAAATGGAACAGGAGCCAAGTGCTGAATTTTATTAAGCAAACAATTATACAGCAAACACAGAGGAGTACCCAAAGGACTGGGTCATCGCTGGCTCCCACTAAAACTAAAGACACATCCGATGACGGATCTCTTTAACTGCTCTACCAGTGACAAACTAGCTGGCTGTTGTTTTGCAATAGAAAGCATTCGGTGTGAAAACTATTAAGTTTCATGGACTCTTATTTACAATGTCTTTGAACAGCTACGCTCTGTCTGTAAAGCAGCTCTACACAATCTGGTGTGGTACAGTTATAATATACTTATTATGAAGCATGAATATGAACTGCCCACCAATACCTTACTGTTCCAATGGTTTCTGTGAGAGAGGTTGCTGTACTTTATTTTCCTCTAAAATATAATATTTTGTTTTCTTTGATGGGTTTCTTTGAAGGTTTGCGTAATTTAGGAATGCGAATTTCATTTTTGCACCATCTCGCACAGGGTATCGATACTGTGTGCAGTAAAATGTATGGCTGTGTTGCTGTGTCCCCACAAACTGTTTCTGATGTCTTGACCCTGAACCCTTAGTGCTGTAAAGGATTGCCTGCCCTGACCGCTGCTCCATTGTTGTTCTCACTTTGCTGTTTAAAGAGATACATTTCACAGATTAGCCCGTGAGCAATCCAGGTGCAAACTCTTAACTCAGGGAAATTAAACTGGAGGAGGGCCAAAGTTGCTTGTGATTGCTGTCTGAGTTACTATCTTGATGATACCTGTTGGAAATGTAAATCTTCACTTGAATCTTTACTGTCTCTAAGACCTAGACAAGGGGTTTAAATATAGTGGAACAGTGGGTTAATTACCTTTGGAGGTCTTTGGTTCAAGTGAAGTGGATAGTTGTCTAAACCACATAACCACAGGCTTGTTGTTAATAAGTTAGAATTGAGGTAAATTGTGGAGCTTTGTAAGGGATCTCATCACATACCTATCCGTATCTTTATTGACACTGCCTTTTATTAACAAAATTCCCAAGCAAAATTCCCAGGCAAAATCTATATGTATATTGGCAAAAGCAATTAAAGTCATTGGACAGTACTTAATAAAACAGCAGTTGCTTGAATTAGTTATTAAATAGTTCTCCTTTACTTATGAACGGGTTAATATATGGTTAATAATAAATCTTCAATCATATACCTTGTTTCAAAGAGCATCCTCCGATGAATAAATAAATATAACTGTGGCAGAGAAATGGAACATGACAATCTACTTGTACCAGACTATCAAAACAGACCCCAGGGTTCAACATAACAGGCCAGACCATGTCATTTACTACAAAGCTGTCAACGCAGGTCTACTTGTAGATTCACAGCCTTTTAGAAGCAACATCTGCAGGCCATTGAACTCAACACCAAAGCCAAAGGCTTGATATACCCATAATTGTGAACACCACAATCACATCTGTTCATACCTGTAGCCGAGCCCCTGGGATTGAGTGCAGGAAAACTCTCTGAGCGCTTCAACTGCATCAAAGAGAGAAATAATCTTAGAAAGAGCAATGCTTCTTCAGGGTACAGTGTTTATAATGACTCTCTGTCCTCACTGCGAAAGGTCAAACGTCTTCACATTAATCTGATGCCTTCTAACACTGAAATGGGGCCCTTTCCCCCGAAAAATAAATAAATAAATAGAATAAAATAAGATAAAATAACAGTTCCTTTGGCTATCCTCCATATGGATTTGTTTGTTTATTACACTGTTTTATCAGACCTTTTTATTTGGTGCCACAAAAACTATACAAAGCTTTCGAGACTTCATACATCACTTAAACAGCACATCTGTCTACATATATGTTAGCTTCCCTAGCTCTCTATGTTATCCCTGCCTGATAGTGTATTTCTGTATACCTTATATTAAAAAAGCATTGGGACTACATTACGGACTGGTGAATATTATTTCAAGCACTGGTTATTCCAACATGCTGCTGAGGTTATCTGTACAATTCCAGCAACTATTAAAATGAGTGTATGTTGTGAGCTTGTTTTGTTTCTATCTTATTCTTATTCTAGTATGACTACTTTATTTAACAGTAATGTCTTGACTGCACCTACCACTGGCATTGAGTTGAAAGCAATTTGAAATCCATCCCCTACGTTCCATCAGTATCAGAGCGCTATAAACACAATTTGAACTGGGACACACATTTGGAGCACAGACTGAGAGAATGTGCTCACGGCAGTCGCTCAGATGGAGAGTGCTAAAAACTGAACTGAGGGCTATGAGTTAATGATGCTATCACATTAATATTAGAGCTACTGCAGGTGAATTCATTTACAAATGGCACTTACATAACCCATAATACACAGAGGCAATCTTGTATGTGTAACGTCCAGTTGCAAATTGAACTGCACGCTGCAGTTTTAAATTGGAGGTTCGAGACGAGATGGAGTTCGAGTTGATATTGATTTCATGTCGCAGTTGGAAACATTGTACAGCACTGCACGGAAGTTTAAAAAAAAGCGGAAATGGCAGCACAAGGGGAATTTTTTGGTTTATTGTCATTGTAATGTCAATAAAATGTCCACCCTGATTCTAATCTACTTGAAAAGCAATTTGAAAAGTTGTCCTCTAAGGCACTGTTGGTACGCTGCCCCCGAATATCTTGAGTGGCCAGCGGTCTGGGCTCCCTGCCCACCCTGCTGCACACAGACATGCTCTTGGTTTTAAGAAGCCTGAAAGGAATCTGATCTACAAGGATTGTTTTGGCAGAGGTTCGGCAATTATGCACAGAACATCGACTATATCTCTAATGCATGAGGGTAATTTTCTGCTGTGAATAGGAAGTAGTTTTAATCCATTTTAAAAGGGAATTTTTAAAAAAATGTGCCTGATTTAAATAGAAATTAAATAATAAACAACCTACGACAGGAACATAAAATCACATCATGCTTTCATTTCGAGAAGTACGGAGGCATATAAATGTGCAGCCATGGGCTTCTCTATGAGTCAACCAGAGGTTTCTAGGAGTGAATGACTGCTTTATGGGCTTCATTCTTTTGCAGTAAAGCCAGCAGTTCACTCTCAAGGTTTGGTTTTATTAGTTTGTAGATCACAGATTTGCAGGCCCCCTTTCTGCTGGGGTCAAAAACCCATTAGCTATGACTTAATTTACAGTGCTGTAAACATTTAGTGATGGAAATGGAAATGAAAGGCCTGCAGGTGTGTATTTGAATAATGCAAAACTATGTCAATGTAGTGATGCTTCCAGGTCTTCATGGAACAGAAACAAAAGCTCATTAAAGAGAATGGCAAAGATTATGGCAAAGCAAAGTTATGGAGCATGCTTTCAAATGTCCTGTTTACATTGTTCAGGGTGCATATTGTGCTAGTGTGCAACCTAAATTCATTTCAAAGCCTTAAACAAGACTATGTACAACAGCCTTGAAACTTTTTGGTTTCATGGGTTATGAGTTAATGAATGGAAGGGGGCTATTTAGGGCAAGAATGATCATTGACCATGATATTGAGTCTAAGGTATTCAAACTAATGCTGAAAGCTGTAAAAACAATTTTAATGAATGACAGGATATACAGTATTAGTAGTACATGCCCTGGCTATTGCTACATTATCTCAACATCTACATATCCACAAACATTAAGACAGTGGATAATGAAAGACTAAGAATGGTATGGGTTTTGCTCTTTGTTTATTTAGCAGACGCCTTTATCCAAGGCGACTTACAGAGATTAGGGTGTATGAACTATGCATCAGCTGCAGAGTCACTTACAATTACGTCTCACCCGAAAGACGGAGCACAAGGAGGTGAAGTGACTTGCTCAGGGTCACACAATGAGTCAGTGGCTGAGGTGGAATTTGAACCAGGGACCTCCTGGTTACAAGCCCTTTTCTTTAACCACTGGACCACACAGCCTCCTATGCATGATGGGAGCATATCTTTTTTTTTTTTTTTTACTTTCCCTCAAGGCACTGACAGTTTATATGAAAAAATACTCTGTAGATTTAAATAAACACACAAATAGGAGTCTGTTACTTGACTGCTAATCATTTGTTAATGTTTATTAACATAATCATTAAAAGCACTGTGGTTTCCTAATAACTGTTTCTTAATTTACAAACCCAATAAACATCAAGAAGGTTTTATTGATAAGGTACGGTTATACGCCCGGTCCAATATCGTTACTACTGCAAAACAGAGTACTAAATTACTATTGCAAGATAAAATCAATACAAAGCTGAATTACTGTTAAAATGGACATTAACATTTTCATAAACAGGTTTATGTATAAATTAGCAGTCCCAGCTTTCTACATCATCCACTGGAGCTTTACCATTCTGCTTTTTTGTATTTTTTTCACTTTCAAATCATGTTCCCATTTCATAAATATTCTAAAAATAAAAAATAATAATAAACTGTAACACCAATAGCATCATTTTTTTTAGAAAATGAAAATTAATTTAAAAAAAATACACATTGTATACCATTGTGATACATTATTTTATAAGCTGCAAGATCAAACATATTGGACTGGTTTTTAACTGCTACATATTAACTGCTTGCCAGTTAATATGTATATGAAATTGTAGTCTACTATTACACCCTTACTGTTTGATTGCTTTGAGAACATTAACTATATCCCTAGACAGGCTTTTCACAACCATAAGGAACATACTGTATTAAATCACACAAATAGATCAGATATCATCAATCTGACATTAGTAAAAACAAAACAAAACAAAAAAAAACATAGTTAATGCACAAGCATGGTTAAAACCCTAATGTAAATTTATCATAGTACTGGTAGACCTTTAATTGCATCAGCAGCTGTTTACCTTTCGTACCTGAAAAGTATTCTGGACTGTTCATTCAAGAATAATATTTGGTTTTATACCTAACTGCCTTTTAAAACACAATGCACAAATCCATTAAATAAACAAAACTGGCCAGGTGTTTAAATAGAACACATTTGTGTGCCAAAGCTCAACTGGCCCATGCTATGGCAGCTTTAACAGGTCTGTTATGTACAGTGTCTATGCAGGTTTACAAATCGATTAATACCAGTGTGTTTACTGCTCCTGACATTCTCCATGAATCACCATTATGATTCGGGACTACTGCAGCGACTGCTTTTATTAATATCATCCCCCCTCACTTCCTCTACCTCAGGCTCTCGGGTGTTGCAGACGGAATGGGTCAGGCATGACCTTCACTCTGTCAAAACACACAGCACGTCTGGTCAATGAAGTCATTACATTAAAGCCGCTATGCTCTTGTGCATTCATGACTAGGGACCCTTAACCCTTTCTCATTGTTTTACCTCTGTATTTTTCACTTGCCTTCAAAGTACACAATAAGTACATCAAGAAAATAGAGCTCCCTGATATAATACACACACACATATATATATATATATATATATATATATATATATACACACACACACACACACACACACACACACACGTGTGTAAAGTGAAAATATGCAACTTACAATACTACAAGCACTGTAGAATCAAATTATCTTAAAAAGAAGGGATGCAGGCACAGCATCATACATACAGAAAATGAATTTGTGTTTTTGCTTCTGTCTTTGCATTCATCAAGAGAAGTTATATACAGTATATATATATATATATATATATATATATATATATATATATATATATATATATATATATATATATATATATATATATATAAAGCATAGTGACAATATGGTAAAGAACAGGGAAACAAAACTTCTGTATAGAAATGTATCATAGGACAAGTAAACATTTCAATTGAATGCAGCTGGAAGCTACCACAAATAGGGAGATGCTGTAGTAGTTCATAACATGGGAATATTAAGTATTACTCCACAATTGCATTTAGGATGTAGGCTGTGTTTTATTAGTGGGAAGACTTTTGTCAAGTGTAAGTATTAGCAAAAAAGAACAATAATAATAAAAAAAAACCTGGACAGCTTCTGTGGCTGTTGTTTTCCTTTGGTATTCTATAAACATCAGAATGCATTACAGCTCAGCTAAATTGTTTCCGTCATGTAATAACCTTGACTTTGGGACTATTAAAGCATTCCTGTGTGAGCGCCTAAGATTGTGTTCTAGTTTGTTTGCAGTGGTGATTTGATGCAAATACTATGAAGTGTGTCCTTGCTGATATTTATAAATACGAATTAGATTCATATTGGGAAATTGCCTCTTAGACTGAAATAGAAACAGTAAAGACTCCTATAAAACCTACAGTGATTGGGCGTCAGTCATGAACCTCTATTGAAAAAAACATTTCATTTACAAAAAATACATTTCGAAAAATCAATAAACCATTAATCAAAGTGTGGTGGAATAAAGAAAGAATGTGAATGTTTCTTTTTTCAGCTTAAAGACGAGATATATTCAACCAAACTGTCCTCCTGAACTAGTTCCAATCTTATTGAACACAATCAATTGAAATATCAATCTTTGGAGAACAATTTCCAGAGACCCATTTGAGAATGGGGTTTAAATGTGTGCATTTATCCTGGGGATTCTCTTTTAATCAACCAGTCCTTCTCTCCGCGGGATTGTCATAGTTTAACACTGTCACATACATCATTACAGCTATTGAGGTTATTACTTTTAGCAAATCATTAATGAACATCCAGAATTGCAAAAAGGATCTGCATATTTACTTATCCATTCTCCACTGAAAAAAAATCCTGATCCCAGAACTTTGACTAGCTGGCTCTTAAGGGATCCCAGTAGCACCAACGACATGGCTTGGAAGCCCGTTCCATACATTCCCCACTCTCTGTGTTTTCAAATGTACTTTATTAGCTACTTTATTTACTGAACCTCAAACACTACAGAGCAGAACTCTCACCCACTTTGGTCCACAAGTATTAGATACAGTATCACTGTGCTTTACAGTTAGAACTCCCAATTCACCCAGGAAACTCATGCGATAGATTATTTATTAAAACAGACTAGACAATACTAATACAGTATATATTATAGTTACCTTCATAGCCGGATCAATATATTACACATTCAATTTTGTTCACATGTAGACCCCTATATACTGTAGACTCTATTAGTTCAATTGAAGGACTCCAGAACTGCAGTTAACTCTGATATTTAAGGAGTCTTAGGAGTAAAGGACTACGTGATTGCCTGGCCACTGCCTTTGCACTGCTCTTCAGCTACTGTGTAACCAGCAGGAGATAAAAATCAATAATATACCTTCATCTTCCTTTGGAAATTCTAAACTGGCTAGGAGATATGTGTGTTATCTCTTCCAGGTTGCTGATAATATTGCACACACTCCAGGCTGTAAGAAACATCAGTTCTTTAAAATGCAGATAGTTTCAGAGCAGGTGATTTTAGGACACATGATATACAGTCTTGTTTTTGCTCAGCGAGGTTCTGTGCTTCTGTTACATAAATCAAAAATTCTGCACAAGGTCAATTGATCAGAAGATTGTTGGTGATATGCCTGCAGTCAAACTAAAGCTGGATAATGATGACCACGAAATTCATGGGTAAAGGGAATGGTAGCAAACACTAAGCTAATTATTTATGTGGCTGAGATTAGGAAACAGTCATTCAGTATGATGCAGCCTCTGTGTGTTCCAGATGGATTTATATCTCATTCAAAATAAAAGCAATCTCATCCAAAATAAAAGCAATGTGTCTAGCTTTAAAGGTGCACTGGTTTAGGGTAGCAAAATAATTGATGTTTTCTCTCATTTTCTTGGGAAATAAGTATCTAATGCATGATTATATCAAGTTTCATATTTATATTACTATCAGCTGTATGAAGGTGAACCATAATACAGTAAAAGTACCAAGGGAAGATGCAGACACAGATGTACTCAAAAACAACACTAGCACAGAGTTTTTAATTATTTTCTTCACAATGTTAAAAAGGGTCGTCCTACCTCAGTCTATAGCAGAACACTATACTTTAGATTTTCACAAACATTTTAAGCCATGCATTTTTTTTTTGTAAATACATTTATAATATATTCAAGCATCGTAAAGCTCCAAAAGTAGTACAGTGCCATTAATTATAAGGCAGCCTTTTCTACAGTACCAGGAAACTGGTTATCAGGCTATATGCTAAGAAATAATAATATATGGCCAAGGCTCCCATTTGCACCATAATGTGCATTCCATCTGCAATTGTATTCTCATTATAATAAGGCAACATACAAATAGCACAGCCTCTTAATATGGCTCCCAACTACAGAAAAGGGAAGCACTTAAATCTGAATGTGGTCAAGAGAAAGATTGATTAAACTGATTGTGTTTCCTACATTGTTTATTCAGTCGTACTTTGTTTCCGATGTGCTCTATTGACAGGTAGGGGGTGGTGGATTATCCTGTAACAGTAACGTTCCTTAGTAACATCGCTAGCAGGATCAATAGCATGATTTGATGAAGTTAGTAAACAATACAGACGTATGCATACCATTCAAGAGGGGTGCGTATGCAGTAAGCTGATGTAATTTCAATGTTAATGCAGCAATGTGTCTCAATACAGAGAGTTTTTTTTTTGCACTTCGTCATTTATACTTGATTTGGAGCGCAACTTGCATAACTCACACAAATGAAAGGATCTACTGCTGTCAGTTTTCTGTGCCTGTTTCTGTGCGCCTCTCAGCTAGACGAGTCTTTGAAAGTAACGAGATTCTGTCACTTTATTGACATGATAGACCTTCAAAAATGACACAATACATTTTCAGACAACATACTATTAGAGTCTGTCATCAAAGCTCAAGTAAATCAAATGTTGGTTTTGTGCCAAACGCTGGGATTCATATCTTAATTTCACATCTAAGTACCCAGGCTGTGTTTTATCAAGCTGGGGGTTGCCTTTCACAACATTATAACATGGTATATGTGAAACCCAAGCAAACCCTTTGCAAAGCAAGGATCACCAGCGATTTGGAACAACATACAGTATATAGTGGCCTTGATATAGTAGCACCATGGTATTGCATTGGATGTATGTGTAAGTTCATATCATTTTGACACCATGGTATTGCAATGGATGTATGTGTAAGTTCATACCATTTTGACGCTGGGCTCATCTGCATTTGTGGTTATAGAGCTTTTAACCTCCTCTCACTGACAGGGAACACAATCTGTAACAGCAGTGGGTCACACAACGCTGCCCGGTACATTAGTTTATAAAGATCTTAATGTATAACTCTGAGCTCAAACCGAACAACGTTTGTAAACAGTTAATAAACAAAAAAAAAAAAAGTGGTCCTTTAAATACATTTTTTTTTTTTTTTCTTTTTACTATTTAAGTGCCCTAAAAATAAGAATGTGGCATCCCCTGGGTTTACAGTCCTGGCTGAAAAAATGAGAAAGTCTATAACATCGGTACAAGACAAGCATTGTGAATATCCTAAGCATTTAAACCTGATTTGTATAAAATAACCTAGAAGACCTTGGGGGAATAGGTCCATCATTGCTTCTCCATACAAAATGAAGTAATGTCACGAATATGCAAAGGAAATATTTCAGCACAAAGAAATGGCGTGTATGCTGTATTTCAAAGTGCTGACACTTGGAGTCATGTCAAATATATCTGAAAGACTTCTAAATGTATGGAGATGAATAAGCTTTGTGTTGAAAAAGAATAATGAAAAAATACTAACCTATGGTAAGAGTCCTGGCAGCCCTCAAGGTACCAGCCGTTATATTTTCAATTATTCACTTTTGTAGTTGCTGGCACCAGACGCAGAGTTATGCAAACTTCTGGGAACATTAATATGGAACAGAACACTAGTCATAAATCTGGCTCTGAATAAAAAATGTATCTCATCCAGTAGAATACAAAGACAAGTGAACTGGTAGGAATAACTAGTGTTTCTGTTCACTCTTCAGCAAGGTTATCCATTTTGATAATGAATAATTCAGAAAAAAACCATCACCAACACAATCCAGTAGGAATTGAAAGTACTCTTGAGTCTTCTGCTCTTTCTATTATATTCTGATTCACATTGGTAGCAGATTTCTTTAAGTTTTTTTTTTTTTTTTTTACAAATGAGTAGCCAGCAAGGCAGGGTTTAAATTTCGTATCATAAAAAAAAAAGAGCCTTGAGAGAAATATTTTAATCCAAGATTCATTTTTTGTACTGCTTATAAAATATTAATGTGGGTCAGGTAATGAGAAAGAGAACACAAATGGAACAAATTAGCATTTTCTTACTACAGTGGAAGCCCAAAGTCACAAACACATTGGAAAAACAGGACGCTCATAAGTACAAAATTCTCTTACCTATGACAGTTATATTATTATACGATCTCAGGTAATAAAAGAGGACAAAGCCCCTGTCGTTATTTTTATATTGTTATAAAATGATTATGGGCATTTAACAAAAGCTGAATTTCCATGTGCCTTAAACTATTCTCATAAGACAGTAACCATGGTAACAGAGTTTATTTAAAAACAAATAAATGCTACAGACCTTGGATTCAGAAGAAGGTCAAATTTAGTGAAAGGCATGAAAATGCAAACACCTGCCAGGTGTGCAGTCAGTTTACATCCAGAGAGAGAGAGAGAGAGAGAGAGAGAGAGAGAGAGAGAGAGAGAGAGAGAGAGAGAGAGAGAGAGAGAGAGAACAGTACAGAACAGTACAGTAAATCGACTGAAAGTGTAATTAGACTGAAAATTCAAGCATGAAAAGCAGGCGTGCTGACTGGTCATGTCTCTAGAGAGAGTGGTGGAGATAAACTGGTGAAAATGAGTTTATTTTTGAACATCCTCTTAAAAGCTGAGGAATCTGAATCATTTCACTTTTCATTGAATGAATCCAAACCCATCCAAATGTACCAATCATTTGTATTTATTATTTCTGATTCAGCAATGCTAATAATGCAAGTACATCAATAGCCAAGAATAAAAAAAGGTACAATTATTATTTCTGTCTTAAAATGTTGGTAATTGCATTGATTTATGTGCAATAACACTGCTGCTCTAAATCACATTATGATGGTCACAGCTGGACTGCATGCATATTAAAGTTGGAACAGCATTATAATAACGTTTTGCATCTATGCTACTGATATATACGTACCAATTAGGTGGTAAGTGAAGAGATACCTGCTCATTAGGAACTGATAATAAATCATTGATAAATGGGATTAATGTAGTGGAGGTACACTGGCAATCAGGGAATAGTAAGATCAAATGTTACTAATACCCTGGAACCAGCTATCCTATTTATACCACAAGTATTTAAAACGCAATTTAATTTGGTTTCAAGCCCTGCGCACTCAACCAGAAAGCCGTTCAGGTTTGTTTCTATCAAACCCATACAGTATCTGATTACCTGTAACCTAGCAACCGGCAAAGATTCTGGCTGAGTTTCCTTTTTTTCCTTTTTATTTTTAACTTTTACTTTACCAGGAGGAGAACCCTGGAAACAGCAGCAGTACAGGCTCAAAAATCATTCACAAATAAACCCAAGGGAGTGAGCAAAGGGTTTTCCCTATTAACAATAAAACACTCAATGATAGTATATCTAGTAACTCTAATAACATTCAATGCCAAGCGTTTTGAGATAAGTGAAAGGATTTCAATGTTCTTGTTCTCTTTTATCTGATACGATTCTTAGCTAATAACGTTTTATGACTATCCACCATTCGAAACTCGTCATTGAGAAAAAAGATACATCTGTGTTCCTACTGTGCAAACACACACGCACTGTAGTGTGTTTGATTCTATGTACAGCATGTTCTTCAATATAACTCCATCACACCGTCAGCATATAGATCCAGCAACAGTACTTTATTTGCCAGAATAAACTTTAAAAAAATTAAAGGCAATACATTGACACCAACAGTGTAATAAAGCTCTTGAAGTACTTGGTTAGAAAGGAAATTGTTATTCTTATTGACTGATTTGCATTTTATCTATATATATATATATATATTTCCACTTATTATTGCAGCACCAGGAATATAAAAAATCCTCGCTCAGCTGGAAAGAAATATAATTGGTGCCAATTAATGCAAAGTCAGGTTAGCACAAAAGAGATACTAAAACCTGAAATGCAATGCTCTTGGTCAACATGCATGAAAAATAACGTCGTTGGTAGGACTAGAAACACCATAAAGGAAATTGCAATGCGAAAGCACACACTTGGTAAAAAGAACCATAAAGATATTTCTTACAATAAAGAGCTCTAAAATTCACCGGGTCAAGCAGCTAGATACATTCGATACATTTTTTCCAGACATCTCAGTTCAATCGGATTCACAGCCCCTTTCATGATTGTCACATTGTTAGCATTCCCATAGAATGTGAGCTGTAATATTAGTCTTTAGGCAGTGACTTCTTATCATAATTACTGTGGAAACTCAGTGCACTTATTCCCTAGTGGTAGCAGTAAGAACCAGTCATGAATATCCTATACATCCTCCTTCATGGCTGTAAATGCAAAGCGTTGTCACTGTCATCGAAAAGTAAATCATGGGGCCCGCACCAGTGCCTGTACAAGTGAAGCATATGTACGAACAGACAGATTGCGACCTCCAGCTGTTTTCAGCATATCCCAATATTTTCTGATACTCTCAATCACTTGGTGGGAAAGAATTTCTTATACAAGTGTTAACATTGTAAAACCGTGAAGTGTGACATATGGACATAAGGGAGCCAGCCTCCACTATCTCCCTGTTGGTGGGGATATGCATCCTCAGAGTGGGATCATAAAAAGTGGTTTCATCTTAAAACCACTAAATCAGGATGTTTGCATCCTTCTCTAGCTAAAGCAGTAAAGCCACAAGTTGTCTCAACATAATGCAGTCCTTACCACAACCCACTACAATACAATTTGGCACACCTGGAAATATGCTTGAGAGAGACTGCAGAATAGGACCATCAGGACTCAATAAAAACAATACAGAGCTGCTTTGAAGAGCTGAGTTATTTTCCTCTTCAATCAATTTTCCCAGAAAGGTGGGGTGTACTCTGTGTGATTTCACATCATGGCTTATTGAAACATGCTATAAAGAGCTAAATGACAATTTATTTTAATGACATATTATATCTACATATCTACATATCACTCAAGACAGGTCTAATAAAACACTCACAATGTGCTATAGCTGAAAGGTTTGAGCTTTGAGCTTTTCCATTATAACGGTACATTGTGCTATTTGCATGGTTGGAGCCCCTTAGCTCTACAGTGGGTACTGGGGAATCTTTATTGAAAGCAGATGTGGTTCACTATACATTCCAGATACTGTACTTGGCATACAGACTAGAATTGGGCATGATTCACTGAGAGTCTTCTTCAACATGTAAAAGAAGTGTTGCAGGGTTTTCCTGTTTTACTAAATTGGCAGGCTGCCCTAACCTTTTGTTACAATAAATAAAATTAAAAGGGTAGGAGATGGTTGTAATTACTAAAACGCAATGCCATTTGAATGTTCTTTAAAAGGAACAGCAAATATAAGTAGTTTCAATCTGATGATTTTTCAAAATGGCAATTTGTGTTCTTGGTAGTTTACTAGTGTTTGAATTACTCCGGCAAGCTTTTATTAAAGGATTTGTTTTAAATAAATAATACAACATATATCTATATACATGTGTGTTAGAAACAATATTTGTGTATTGCTACAGTGTTATAATAAATGCTATAATTAATATAGAACACAATATAAGCTGGTAGTGTCATTGCAATGCAATAAACCCTTTGTTAATAACCATCAGCACCGTTAATAACATATGTATAGAAGTAACCACATTTTTATATTCAAGAAAAGGCACAGCTTGCCTCGCTTGAGAATGTAGGGTAATAGAATCTGTACCCACATGATATTATTAAAAACAATGAAAGCATGTTGCAGACTGGCTTGACTGCTTTACACTAGCAACATCAATAATCTAGCAGGTGTCGTCCCTGTGTCCTTTCCACATTTACAGTGTAATCTTGAAGACCGAATTATAAATACAGAAACGGGTCAAGCGTGTAGAAACTGTTGTACATTCATTACATTAACAATGTGGAAGAACAGTCAAAATAGTGGGCCTCTGGGTTTTTATATCATTTCAGAGCCAGATTCAGAATTCGGCTCTACCAAATGAATTTGCTGCCTTGGTGAAAGAGTTCTGGTGGCCTAATTTGTTTGTTGGCAGGAGGGTGACATGGCACCAAAATAATCCAGGAGATCTGACACATACTTTGTCTTGAGAATGATAATGTAAAAACTGCTATAACACTGAATTGATAAGGCAGAACTATGCATATCTATTTTGTATAAGTTTTAGTTTGCTACATAATACTTGTGCAAGTATCCTAGGATTATACCATTTAAATTCACTGGATAAGTCCATTATCCTTGGGAAGCCCGAAAGTAGTAAATGCTCTCATGTTTACCCTTTGACAGGCATTGACAGTAGTTACTGTCTGGACCTAAGCAGGTTTATTCCTGAGCTTGAACCCACAGAGGACTGTGTCGGATATCAAGTGCAGAGGAGCGTGACCATCTTCAAACTCACAAGGGTACCTGACAAATGAACCTGAAATTACAAGCAACTCAGGGTTATTTAGGCTCGGAGCTGTCATCATGGCATACATATATAATGACTTCCTTCTTTAAAAAGGTAGCTGTTTTCAATGGAGTATGTGTCACCAGGAGTATTCTGGCCTCCTGTAATAAGATTTCTCTTTCGAAAGGGAATGGTTTGCAAAGGAAATTAGCTGTGCATTTTCTAAAGCAGAACTATTACTATTCCAAAGCAAGTGTACTGCACATCACCTTATTAATAGTTAGCAAATGCATTGATTTAAAGAAACTGTGACCTTCACAACATTCCCACTGTCTACCAGTGCTGCCCCATGTGCACTAGAGCTCAGAGTATCCTAACAGCTGCTGCAAAACCAAAAACTGTCACAAGATATTTGATGTTTTGGTTTTGAAGGATGTTTTTTGGTACTTTTTTAAAGGTGCTATCAGGATAGCAGGACCCAGCCTTGTGATTGTTTTGATAATCTTTATGTCATGTCCGGGGACAGAAATCAATTAAACATGGTCATACTTGGGTAGCAGTTTACATTACAGAGCATGAATAACCACATAACTAAATTGTAATAACTAGGTAACTAGTACTAACAGTGCCTGTTCTCCCCTGTAATTACATGTGAACGGCCTGTGATTAATGTCTTGTTAAAGGGTGCAATTATGTGGTAATAGCATGTAATTACACCCTTATACCACCAGAAGTGTAAGAGCATGAACCATTGATAGTTATCCAGTTATAATGATGTATCAACATGGTTATGTAGTGTATGCCCCAAAATCATTAGTGTGTCATAGTGCTGATTTTGTCTAAGTAAGCAGGTAATGGCCACTTAACAAATTTGAGAATATTAGCAATGCAGCGGTACTGCAGTAATAAACAGTGCATGCAATATTACAGCAGTGAATTAGAATGTCTCTAAGAGTGATAGTGATTGAAACTAAATGTAAAATTGAAAGCATCCTGATTAAATATTATACATGATATAAATTAAAGCACCATCTCCCTAGCTCAATCAGCCTAGTCCAGTATGAGCTCCACAACCACCTCCTAAATCACGCACTGCACACAACATATATGCTATTGGAATATAACCTACCTCTATTACAGGACATACCCCCAATCTAGTAAAATAACATGCACCATGCAGCAATCCCATCTGTATAGAACCCCGGGGAGCACACTGAGGTCATGAAAATGCTCAAGTCTACAGAGGTCTACATAAGCAAAAGGTTGAGAGCAATTAAAGGGTAACAGGATCGGTTCTGCACTCCAGAAATGTGCAGCACAGATCACGCTGCCTCTCAAAGCACCGCAAGGGAATGTTTTAGAATTCTATTATAATGAGCTGCCCCAGCACAAAGTAATAGGAATGAATAAATAACAAGCGCATTAGGCATTATTTTGAGATTGCAAACTCTACACAGAATGTTTATGGTGCTAAGCTAAACTGAAATCCAGTTGAGCAGTAATTTATTTCCCCCGACATGTATAATTTTAATATATATGTAAATTGCTTTACACAACTGCAGTGTCTTACACGATTGTTATCACCGCAGTGATTCAATGAACAAATACTACTAATGAGAGAGTGGAATTAAAAGACAGTTTCTGTTATTACCAGAGTGAAATATTACTTTATTTGTGCAGTGAAAGCAATTATCTGATAGCACTTGTGTCTCTTCTTATGGAAACCAGTTAAGTCGAACTAATATAATGGTTTATTCTTACACATATTTGTAGTAATCAGTTTTTGTCTGACTGTAATTTTTTTTCCCATGATGCAGAGCATATAATATTTCATTTATGACTAAGCGCAATAGGTATAGGTACTGCAGCTAAACCATTCCTCTGTCATCTCTGTCTTGGAAAGGGAAGCGTCCGCCAAACCTCTATCAAAATAGGCCAGTCCCATACTGACTGAACTGTCTTGCTGTCAAGGATTTCAATTGCATAACAAATGAATCAGGGACAAACCCCTTCTTACAAAAGTGTTCTAAATATCCCAGGTTTTTTCTCTTTTTTTTGTCCAACCCCCTTAATACATAGTTTATTAAGGATATTCACCACCACCAGCAAATACCAGGTATTTGTGTCTATTTTAGAATGCATAATGTTGTTTTTTTTCAACGTTTTGGCTGGACAGCTGGAATTCACACAAACTGTTTTAGAATTTCAGAAAATGTAATTATAAATTGGTGATATACCAGTATTTGGAACAATACTTTAAATGACTTTGTTTTAATCAAATGTATTAATGCAAATCAGTCTATTGCTTGCTTGTACAGTTATGTCACACAAATGTACAGATGTTCTTTTCTAAGTACAGTTAATTCCCACATTACCACCTCCTGGTCCCTTTTGTATCCACCCCATAGTCATATAGGTTATAACTTACTGTTCTGATTCACCTGGTTACAGCATTCACACAGCAAATACAGGCAAGTGAGCCACTATCAATTCTGGCTCCAGGCATTTCACACAAGCCCTGAAGCAATAATAGAATCTTGTATTTCATATTTCTCGAAGGAGAATGAAGCCGGTATTGGACATAATTAAGTTTTATGTTATACATTCAATTACATAGTATTACATTCAGAAAGCTGCCATAAATATGTAAAACCTAGTTATTTCAAATATGATATTAAATAACTGGAAATTCGCTTTGGTTTGAAGTTAAGAAATATAGCGTTACACGTGTTGCTACAACTGTTTAAATGTGCCTGCCATTTTTCTTTTCATTTTCCACATCCTGACAACTTTTTACAAAGGATTCCTTTACCACAACTCTTCATCTTAGGCTTTCTTCATGCATGTAAAGTATGTTAAAGCACTGTTAATATAAATATATGTGAAGGAATGAATCTCACCAGTGAATCTTTCTTTTTTTATGCTTTAAAACTCACCTTCTCCTAGGTATTATCAGAAAAAATAAGAGCTGTATATTATTAAAAGAAAAAATGCAGTGATGCTATACAGCCTACAATGAAATGGAATTCATGTAATATAGAAGCTAACATACAGTAAAAGGCAGTCTCAAGAACTTTAAATAAATCCTAGTAATTATTACACAGAGTAATTCAGAAATGAATGTACTTTTAATGAATATGAGAGGCTTACATAACCATATATACAGCTAGGATCATATAACCAACACCTAATAAAACCTCGACTGATTTGCCCTTAGTCCAAAACTGCGTCAGCAATTTCCAGCAAAATTGTGTTCCTGAATAAATGCTGTTATTCAGATTTTTGTCACATGCTTTTGTTTAACTAGAAATTAAAACAAGGGTACTTTGCCAATTGATATTCATAGATATGTTTGCCAAACCCTTTCATAAATGCACCTAGGGAAAAACGAAATGTGCAAAGATCACTAAACAAAATTAAACGTCAACACTATGTGTTGCCATCAACTCATACCCACCTACAGTAGTTCTGTTTTGTTTTTAGAAGTGCACAGAAATTAATACAGCAAGATCTACACTGATAATTCAATGGCAGCTGTTTTTGGACAAAACACTGATTCCCCAAAGAGAAGAACAAAGCTCGCCCTGGAACAGCTGGAAAACCTGGTAACTGAAGCAGTGAAGAATGATGCCAGACTATTAAGAAAGGGTTTGGAACAAGATAAGAGCTGGTTCATGATAAAAGGAGAAGTGAACATTACTTGTAGAATGCAAATAAGCCAAATAGATGCCAAAAAAAATAAATTATCAAACTAAACATGTTTTGCAGCAACATGCCACCTATAGTATGTGTCTCATGATCGTATGATCTACTTTAATAAATGTAATAGACGCTTGCCACACATCACTGCTAACAGGATGTGCCGTACAGATTAGATATAAGTGCATCAACTTTCTGAATAATTTGTGCTTATAATTTTATAGGAGGCTGTGTGGTCCAGTGGTTAAAGAAACAGGCTTGTAACCAGGAGGTCTCTGGTTCAAATCCCACCTCAGCCACTGACTCATTTGTGTGACCCTGAGCAAGTCACTTAACCTCCTTGTGCTCCATCTTTTGGGTGATGTTGTTGTTGTAAGTGACTCTGCAGCTGATGGATAGTTCACACAGCCTAGTCTGGTATCTTGCAAAGCGCTTTGTGATGGTGGTCCACTATAAAAGGTGCTATATAAAAGTAAAGATTATCATTATACCTGGAAGTCTTCATTTTGATTTAAATATGTAACTCCATCAAGTACAGGGACAGTACGTGTTCAGTGAGGAAACTCATGCGATAGATTTTTTATTCAAGTTTAGGCTAGACAACATTACTGCATTGTACATATTTTTACACTACATTCTTTGGCCTTGCCTTTTGAAGTACCCCTGCCCATAAATTAGCTTGTAGATAAGTGTAGCAGCTGACCATAGGGGGGCAGGATAGCTGCCCTCCCCAATTAGGCAAACCCAAAAACCTGGTGGAGGCTTGGGAGAAGACGACCTCTGGAGCACAGCAGGGATGTAATAGATTGAGGTAAAATATAAATCCCTCCCATGTCAATCACTGGACATATTGTTTATCCAAAGACAAATAAGATACTAGCTATTCAACAGACGATTTGCTTATTGGAAGCGCATTAAAACGATATTTGACCTAAGGTTAAAATGAGTGCCCTGTCTGAACCATCACTTTGCTTAATTGAAGTATGTGACGTTACCCGATATAGAGAACATTAGAAATTGCCATATATATATATATATATATATATATATATATATATATATATATATATATATATATATATATATATATATTTATGACATTGATATGAGGTTTACCATCCAGCTTCACCTTGTCATCAAATACCTCCAGCAGGTTTAGCCATCTTGTATGGATCCAGTATGAGAATATGAAGCACACAACAGACCCTAATCCTTCATATGAACAGCCTAGACTATCCAGTGAATTACTGTGCCAACCTTGCTCTATCTACAGTAAGGGCCCCCCCGGCTTGTACACCCTGATTAATAAACCTACAAGAGGTGATGGAGTCCAGCAACACTCCATATCAACATTACTTGGTGCACACTCAGCTGCAATGTTTGAATTAGTGTCACTGAGGGCTGTAATGGAGGAATGGTTTCAGAGAATATATGTGGTGCTTCAGCTGCTCTCTGTATACTTCGACTACCATCGTAAAAAAGCAAGGTGCTTGAGCAAGCTTAAGCTTCTGAATTTAAAATGCTGGAAGGGAAACAGTTGATCACATTCTATGCAGAAAACAGAAGCAAGGCACTAGCTACTTGAGATATAAATAAAGGATAAAGGGAGTGGTTACAGTATAACTATAACCTATTGTAGACTAAGCAGGTGGGTTCGGAATCACTGCTTCTGCATTAAAAACCATGACATGTCACACAGGAGCTCTACATGTAGGTGTTGTACTCCTTTCAATCGCCATACTCATTACTACACAGAACATTGGGCTAGAATGATATTATCTAACAGATGGCTTTGTCACCATAATCATACATGACTAAAGTAAAAAGGACGAGCATAGTCTATTGTTAAATCAATGTAATAAGTCAGTAAGGTAATACGTCAGGTGTAGGTTGTCTCTTTTTGTATAAGAGTCATCTGAAGTGGACCACAAACTTGGCTGAGCTGACTTTTTGAACAGTGATTAATATCACTTACTGAAGACCTGTTCTAGCCCCCTGTTGTTGAGATCATACATAACCTGTATATGGAAAATGCATTTTTCCAGGGTGAAAACTGCATTTTTTTTAATCAAGAGAGGGTTGTAAATCTTTCTTTCTTTCTTACTTTCTTTCTTTCTTTCTTTCTTTCTTTCTTGATCTGTGTTTCTGTTTGCAGCAAGCTCTCGTCTATTATGAAAGCTACAAAAATAAATTGGGTCTTAACAGGCCTTCGCTCCTTTTTATATTTTGTTATATTAAAAAAGGAAACTTGTTAACAACAATTATACTGGCTGAGACTACTGAATGTTTCAGATAGCAGATGGAAGATGAGATATCAATTTCCATTCACAAGTACTTGAAGTGTGCCCATTGCTATCTATTAAACACAGTAATTGATATATAGGCAAACTGTGAAACACACACATACAAGTTTCTTCACTGTAAGTTATAGTTTATTATCAGGCTGTAACAGTTACTTAACTGCCATGATTTTACAAGAGATATTTACAACTGTACAGAGACATTTGCCAGCTGTAGGGGTCCATAAATACAGATGTCGAAGGTAATGTCTGGAAATTAAAAAAAAAAAGCTGCACTGTGTACATAGAGTGCAGCAAAGCCACATAAGCATGTACATACATTTAAACATGACAGTGTTTATCTAAGTTATCTAAACCGTAGTGGATCTTAATACTGGCACCCTCAAATGTAGAAACTTCATTTAACTGTATTTTATTGTATGTAGCAATGTTAGTATAAATCACCCCTTAGAGAAAAGACCAGCAGGATTTCAATGAAGGGGGTTAGTATTAAGCTGTACCTCTGTTTATATCATTAAAATAGACCCCCTAGCATATAGATTCACAGGCAACACAGCACATAAACTGTGACTACATCATTAACCCCTTCCCCTTGGTGTACTGACCATTGTTTGTATCAATTGAATAGATGTTAGAGGTGTCAGAGAAGTGAGAAGATAGTGTCAGGGAAACCCCTATAGAAAAACTCAGCTGCTCTAACACATCAGTCTCATTATTCTGCATGCCGGGGTCTCTCAGCCACATGTGAACTGCCAGAAGACTTTAATTCCGAGGACATTCAATATGTTTGCACAACCTGCTTGATCACAGTATTGAGCAATCTACAGTATAATACAGTGTGATACATTACAAAGCTTTTGAAATGGCATATTGCTGTGTTGCACATACCTATAAAAGGACACATCCAAATGCTAATTTTGCAGACACTTAAAAAGCGTTTTTCCAGGGTGAACACTGAATTTATTTTTTAATCAAGAGAAGGTTGTAGAAAGCCATTTGAGAACCCTGCAAACATTACAATGAATCAGTTCTTCAGGGTTTCTGTGAACCGAAAGCACCTCGCTGTTAGTGATTGCAGTGTCACAGTGCACAACATTAAATCACCATAAAAAATGTGCAACTTGGACCAAGAGCAGCAATAAAAAGCATTTGGAATACAATCCCCTAACAGACAAGAGTATATTGCATTCTAAAAGTTTGTTCTTCCAGAATGCTTCTGTAATCCACTATTCCACTATTCCCCTCTTTGTATATATATATATATATATATATATATATATATATATATATATATATATATATATATATATATATATATATATATTGTTAGCAGATTTTTATTTTGTCATGCATTTGAAAACATGCTCCTATGAAAAAAGAAAAAAAAGAAAAATAATCCACCACTATAAAGAATAAGCTCCCCAAGGCATCAGGTCGTCTATCTCTAGCTGTCAGCTAAAACAAACAGCACTGGAATCCCAAAAGACACCTTTAGCATCTCTACACTTAATTGGTATAAACTGACAAGGCTGCCTAATCTAATGCAAAAGCATCCCTGAAAGAAAAAAAAAATTCTAGAACGCTGCATTAATGATGAAAAATACAATACGGTACGATACATTACCAGATGCATAGTGCCGCTTCTTGGTCACCTGCAAAGCCAAGAGATCTTGCTGTTAATATTCCTCAGTGCTGGCTTAGTTTTCTAGTGTGAAATCTCTGGCGAATCTGAGGGCTGGAAAACCTTTTGAGTTCAGCACACTGCAAGCATCAGAATGCCTCAAAGAAAAAAAAATTACAGCAGATCACAGACAGCGAGATGAGAAAATTCTGGCTCCGGTCCAGCTCAGCACGGAACTCGCTGTAATTTAGAGACAAACTGGAATAGGAATGAAGGGAAACTTGGATTTGCAAAAGGGATTACATCACGCTTTAGTGGCTGCTCCATAATATGCAGTCTCCCTCTCATACTGCCTCATTTTGACCACTCATGATGGAATCATTCAGAGTGAAAATGCATGTCAGCACTGCTCTAGCCTGTTCTTCATGTATTAACAATTCAGATTAACTTGCTGGCTTGTTGGCTCTGTATTTCTTTTCAATTTGTTTCTTTAGAAGTGACTTAACAGCTTAATTTACCATAGATGAACAAACTATGTGTACATCTCCTTAAAAGGATTCCCTGTCCTGCATTAATATAATGCATGGTTCTGAATATATTATCACAAGATAATATGTCTCGAGAAAAAACAACTTGAGGCTGCTATTGTGTGACAGTGTTATTTTCCATATGCTAGTTTATAAATTCTGCTTCTTAAAGCATACAAAAGTGAATAACATTTAAAAACAAACAGTCACTCTCATTCCATGCAGCACAGCACAATGGAGAAGAAATAATACATTTAAAATAAAGACACTGCTCAAAGTCATTTTTCCTTCTTACTGACAAGATGAAAGTCTTTTTCAGGTACCTGGTGAAGTTCTCTTGTTTCTCCCACTGAACACAAATACAACCTTGTGAGGTTTTATATCAGCACATTTTTTTTTTTTTTTTGTCTTTGTGTTTTCATTTTCTTGCTCGTTTAAAAACATCTCCTTAAATACTTTGGTTATTGGTCTGAACCACATTGTTTCTGAGTTTTCGTTATTGTTTGGTTAAATGTCCATGTCTTTATTTTTTAATGTATGTTGTTACGAGAGTGATAAGGTTGTTGTTACAAGAGTGACAATGGCAACCAGGGAGCGTCATGGCGTAGGAACTTGTATATTATAGAATATATTTTTTTCACATACCTATGTATACACATGAAGATAACAAGGACATAGGTTTTTACAATACAGCGTATTGTTTCCATGGCAACATAGAATATAGAACAATAACTCAAACATTAATAACCAAACTAATTCACACAGCTTGTCTTGTGAATTAGTGTGATTAAGCATTATGTATCACCTTTAATGGGCTGTCACAGCTTTAAACCAATAATAACGAAGAGACTTAAGGAGACTTAGACAGCAGTCCTACAGCAATGTAAAATCTAAAGGTAAAAATATCAGATTTTTTCCGAGGGGGCGGCGCTCAATTGGCCGAAGTCGTCCGGGGGGAGGGAGGGTTAGGTCGGCCAGGGTGTCCTCGGCTCACCGCGCACCAGCGACCCCTGTAGTCTGGCCGGGCGCCTGCGGGCTTGCCTGTAAGCTGCCCAGAGCTGCGTTGTCCTCCGACGCTGTAGCTCTGAGGCGGCTGCACGGTTAGTCTGCAGAGTGTAAAGAAGCGGGCGGCTGACGGCACACGCTTCGGAGGACAGCGTGTGTTCATCTTTGCCCCTCCCGAGTCAGCGCAGGGGTGGTAGCGGTGAGCTGGGCCTAAAAATAATCGTGCATTTCAAATTGGGGAGAAAATAATAAAAACTGATTGGCAACGACTAAATTAAAAAAAAAAATCAGATTTTTGTGGGCATTAAGGTCTGCCATTTTTTTGGCAAACAGTGTAAAAGAGACTTTAAATAATATGATAGAGAGATCTGCATTACAAGCTTCCAGCATTACTGTTCAGAACTGGTACTACCGATCTCCAGAATACACACAGATACTAATTCATGATCCATTATACTGTATAGTGCATAGGAAGTACATATGCTCAATTATTTTACACAGTACAGTGGTATAAGAATGTAGCATGTACATTACACTGATTTATATCTCACATTATGTATGGAAAACTGTTAATGACATCATTAGGATTGCAGTCCTTTTTCTCATAACTGAATGATTATTTGGGAGCCTCAGTCTGGTATGAAACCGCTTATAATACACTATGTATAAATATGGAGAGAGCTTGTGTGTGTAACTGAGAAATATATGCAATGAATGTGCATCAGTGTCCATTCATGTGTATTTGTACATGGTAATTGAATAAATCTAAAATAGTATGAAAAAGTGTGCATGAAAACAATTTGTAGCAGGAAACCAAACTGGAAATGAACTGGAAATAACATAATATGCAATTTAAAATACATTAGGCAGAAATCCTGGGAGGCTCTCCACATACCCTGCCATGAATATCTGAACCTGCATGCAGAGAGAGGGAGGAGTTCTTTGATTAAGAATAAGTCTGGGAAACGGGAGTCTCAAAAACAGATGGAGTCCCCCAGTAGAACACGGCCTAATAGAACACTGCCACAGTTCTGGAATCATACAGTAAACTTAATTTACTGGAGTAACAGACGTTGTAACCTATCACAGTAATTATAGCCCAAGGCTCCAGTTTTTCAAGCTTTGCTGCAGCTGACAGATACCATGCACCGATGAAAATATTTATGTATATCTTTCATTAACACTTCTATTACAGTAAAAGCTATTGGAACAAATTAATGATTGCTGGTAATAAACAGCGGGGTGTATTCAATTCATGGAAACAGTGGTTTACCTCTATATCATAGTCATTTTAATCATTAAAATAGATTTGTTGCTATTTCTACCTAGAGAAATAAACTATAGAGACTAACTTGCACTGCTTGATGTTTGATTTCCATAACCTTGGAACCTTGATTAATTATTTAATCAGTAGTAGCATTTAGATCTGTGGTGTTTGTTTATATTTACAGACTGTTTTTCACATAATACACGTCCAACTGTACAAAGAAGAATCTATTCTTGTGTCATCCATTTTACACCTCTGTGAAAAGCCCAAAGGGAAGATCAAATATGCTATAAAAGTGCAAGAGCAATAGTCATCCCCAGTGGAATACCGTTTCTCCACTTTCACTGGGAGTTTAACCAATCTCTCTACTCATCATCCTGATAGTGCGATCTTCAAAGCGTCTCATGCTCTCATAGAGCGTTACCGGAGAACAAACACGAAGGGATCTTCAACACTACCCCTGTGTGTTTCTTTTTTTTTTATGAACCCAGTCTTTGTTGTCACAATCGCTAGTAGAAATTGTGTTGTCTTTCTCGGAAACTGTTACCGTTTCAATTCTATGTATAAACAATACATTTGACCCCATCATAAAAGGAAGCAGAAAACTGGTGCTGTTTTCTTCTTGCTTTTTATAGAATATTCATATTCAATGCAACATTGATTATTCCAAACACTACATTAACAAAATTAGTGTGACCAGAGGAGTTTGGAGAATTGAGTGTCAATGCTACAGAGGGGACATATACATTCTATATCATAAACCAAGGACTCATTAAAATGATTTTTCATTATGCATAGGCAAGTATGGTGTTCTCTTAGACCTGGAAGATGGATTGAAGTTAGTTCAGACCATTTCAATTGTTTCCAATGTAGGATCAATGACATTGCTGACTACTGTAGAAAAATTCTTATGTAAAAGAGTATGTATGCAAAATCAAAAACATGAAACCAATTAGTAACACACTCTTGATTAAGAGTGGCAGTTTCATCTTGAAATTTAAACCAAAAAAAGCACACTGAATTACATTGGAATGGGTTTCCATTACAGGGTCTAGACCGGCTCATTAATGCTGAATGTCTTTTTGAAAATACTCTAATGAAGCCGGCACATGATTAAAAAAACATTAATGTTTTATACCCATCATCAGTGAAGGCTTTTAGCCAACAAACAATCCCATTTAGCAATCTGTGAATTGGAGAGGTAGAGGTTTAGAATCCCTGAATGCATGTCTTCATAAGGAGGAACCAGACATTTCTAAAGACATTCTGTCCAATAAATAGCACATTAAATTGTCTAACTAATGATGTTTAATTTGAACTCATACAGCAAACCCTGACAGAGACACACAGCTGAAAAGCAGAGTTCCTCAGTTCTCAGGCATGCCCAGAATACAATTATTCTTCCCTCTCAGGAGCTAATTAGAGAAGAAACACTTCCTGGAAATTCCCCCATCTCTAAAGCCCACGGTGTTGCTCTTTGGAATTGGAATCTGCCACTCCAATGAGAATGAGATCTGCTAAGATGCCCTGAAGGTATATTAATTTGCAACCTTTTAAATAAAAAATTGTTAAGATGAACAATTACAATACCAGATGTGTGTAATCTGGGCCTACAAGTGCACCTTCTGAAGCTAACTCTGATGTATAACTTTTGAAATACTTATAGATACGCTATATATATATATATATATATATATATATAGCTTCTGTAATCCACTATTCCCCTCTTTGTATATATATATATATTTAACAGACTTTTATTTTGTCATGCTTTAGAAAACATGCTCCTATGAAAAAAGAAAAAAAAGAAAAATAACCCACCACTACAAAGAATAAGCTCCCCAAGGCATCAGGTTCCCAAGGCTATCTCTAGCTGTCAACTTGTTAGTAGCAGCACCAAGTAAGCGCAACCACCGCTTACGAGCAGCATTTCCCTCCTTACCATTAAAAATCCATTCGATAACAGCAATATTTACTGTATGTCGTTGTGACGTTACATCCTCAGCAGTCGCCCTTATCCATATACTGTAAAACTTCCATTAATCGCCCATGAATGCACCCAAGTGTCTCTACAGTGCGCTTATCAGTTTCTATTAGAAGGCAAATTCGTTCTCCCCTTGATCAGTCCAGCGTTTATTTCCCGCAATAAATTAATAAATTAATAAATAAATAAAAAATCTGTTTGCTTTGACGGGATCGCAACTAGAACATACAGGTGTATAAGTATCATACAAAAGAATATACATAAAAAAGAGCAAGGGAAGTAAATGTAAGGGCAGCAGTGTGGAGTAGTGGTTAGGGCTCTGGACTCTTGACCGGAGGTTTGTGGGTTCAATCCCCAGTGGGGGACACTGCTGTTGTACCCTTGAGCAAGGTACTTTACCTAGATTGCTCCAGTAAAAACCCAATTGTATAAATGGGTAATTGTATGTAAAAATAATGTGATATCTGTATAATGTGAAATAATGTATAATGTGATATCTTGTAACAATTGTAAGTCGCCCTGGATAAGGGCGTCTGCTAAGAAACAAATAATAATAAGTACTGTACAAAGCGTGCTTATTGTTTGTTATTATATAGTATCTATTTGTGTAGTTAGGCATTCTTAATGATAATAACATTTTATCTGTAAACATGTAACCTACATTTTAAAAACAGTAAAGAAAACAAATGTACCGGTAGAGGACGAGTTTAATTTATTTATAGAAATGTTACAGAAAGTGTCTTATGTACAAATATACTGTACTTGAAAAGAGTGTCGCATGTACTGTAGCTGTTTTAAGTATCTGAAAAAGCAGGCTGCCTTTGTTCAGGCGTCACTCCCCATAACAGCAACCGCCGCTTAAAAGCAACATAGCAAAGGGCACCGTTATGTTGCTACAAGGAGCGTCTACCGTGTGTGTAATATATATATATATATATATATATATATATATATATATATATATATATAGATAGATAGATAGATAGATAGATAGATAGATAGATAGATAGATAGATCATGATTATATAGAAGATGCACAGTAATTATATACCTAGCTCTATATATTTGCTCGCTTGTTCTCAGAATTGCATCATTTGCATTTTCAGTACTGCATGACTTGCCCTTCGCTGCATGACGGTTTCTTCAAAGTGTTGTTTTCTGGAAGCCCCGCTTTGGAATGAGTCGCATTAGCAGAGACAGTGATGTGTTTCGGCTTTGAACTTTTCCCTGAGCATCGGGCACTGAGAATCTCAATTGATTTTTGGATCTTCCTTTAGCCCACTGAAGTAATAATAGTCTCCATGAATTTAAAAGAGCTCAGCCAATATCGTGATAGGAAAAGGCAGAGGCACATTTATATACAGGAAATCAGCATCACTTTGATCTTCTAAAGTAGAATCATTAAATATCTACAAATAAGCTACCAGTATGTTTAAATTCAAATTTCAACCACTTTCGTTTTTTAGTTTTTTATATTATTGACCAAAAAAAATTAAGTCCATTAAAGTTGTTTTATAAAAGCATTAGCCATTTTTAAAGTATTCCTGAAGGCACTATTATTACCTAATATATAAGTGACTGTACAATCTGAAAACAAGCGCATTGCATTGCAATACATAACAGGATTGTTCAATGGTATGCAGAAAAATGAGTTTTGAATTTCTTCAAAGAAAATGGCCAAACTCTTTTTCAGCGCTCCATGAATATAATATATTTCATTAGGCTTAGGGTACTGAAAGTGAAATAAAAGGGAATTACTATGTCGTTCATAAAGTTCAATGAAACAGTATTGACAGTTATAAAACAAATCAGTTGGTATGTTCTTATGTACAACCTACATTATAGATGCAAGTGTCACAAGAGCTTCTCTACACAAGTGAGCAGCAAATAAATAATTGAAGTAGGAGTGTTTTCAAGGGATGTTTACATTCCTGCATGCTAAAAATCCAATTTCTTTCAAAGGGTGTGTATTTACTTTATGAAGCTGTAAAAAACAGCCTATGCTACTAAATTATACAGTACTACCAATATGCTATGTGACCTCTGGATCATCATAACTCATAACTCAATATATATATATATATATATATATATATATATATATATATATATTTAAAAAAAGAGGATACAAAGAAATAATTATAGAGATGGAGTTAAGAAAAGTGGATAAACTAAAAAGAGATGATCTACTAGATTATAAAAATAGAGATTAAAAGGTCAAAAGAGTCCCATTAATACTGACTTACTCTAAACTTTTGCCCAATATTTCTAAAATAGTTTGGAAACACTTGCGGATTCTACATAATTCAGAAAAATTAAAAAAAGTATTTCTTAAGGCCCCAGTTGTAGCATTCAAAAGAGAAGCTAATTTAGGTGATATTTTAGTTCACAGTACACATAAAAGAATAATTGACAAAATAGGTTCTACGAACATGTGCACTAGTAGATGTAAAGTGTGTAAATACATAGACAAAAGTAAAAATATAATTAAACATAAGAACACCACATATCCACTAAAAACTAATACCTACTGTAAAAATAGCAATGTTGTTTATGGAATAGCCTGTGAAAAATGTGATGAAATCAAATATGTTGGAGAGACTGGAACTACTTTATATAAAAGAATTCAGAACCACTTTTAATTAATTAGAAATAAAAAAAATGAATGAACCAATAGTACAGCACTTCACCAGTCAGGGACATGACATAAATGATGTAAAGTTTGTAGTATTAGAACAGCTCAAATTAGACAATGCGACATATAGAAGAATAAAAGAAAGTAAATGGATAAATAGACTGAACACGATTATGTCAACGGGACTCAACAGAAAAGAATGAACTACTTAACTTCAATAAATATATAACATTTAAATAAATAAACAAAATTCATTCAAAAGTTGTGCATGCTGATGCGCTAGGGAAGCCAAATCTAGACTGATCCTCAGAGCCAGCATTGCATGATATAATAAAAATATAAGTTTATATAAAGTAGTGTTAATTAGAATTAATACAGATTCAAAGATAGAAGTAAAACTGATGTCACAATATATAGAACACCATTACATCATGGATTTGAATGTAAACAATAACAAGTAGTTGTCATGCCGTCAAAAACCTATAAATACCTCCAATGTTTTGATTCAAACACAGGCTCCCTTGAGAAAGATATGTACAACATATCGAAACGTTGGGCAGCTGGCTCTTTGAGCTAAAATATATATATCTGGCTCTTTGAGCTAATATATATATATATATATATATATATATATATATATATATATATATATATATATATATTGCCGCGTGCCCTGTGTGATGCGCCTGCCTGTTAACCTATTTTGCTAAAATATTATAATGGTGATGGTCACCGAATTGTAAATATTAAGGATTCGCTGTTTGACTAGGGTTGCCAACCGTTCTGGTTTTGCCTGGATTGTTCTCTTTTTTAGGTAACTGTCTTACAGATTTCCCAGGACATTAAATGTCAACGTATATGATTTATTTATTTATTTTTGTACGAAATTACTCTGGTGTCCCGGTTTTTTTGTGAGTCAGAGGTGGGAACCCTATGTTTGACTGTAGCTTTAGGATCATTGTTTGTATAAATGTTTCTCTGAATGGATTAGATGTTATTACTGCTCCTATTTTATGTGTAAATAGTTGTTATTTCTAATTAACTAGCATTCACTCATATGAAACTCGTGTGTTTATAACTACCGTATGCATGCTACATAAACTATTGTTGCGATCTTGATTAACGCAGGCAGACGCATCACATAGGGTGAGGCAATCCACACACAGGCGGAGGGCGGGCGCGAACCCGGGACCTCTCGCACTACAGCATAGCGCCGATACCGCTGTACAAAGGAGCCGGCTCCTTTGCAAGGAGTGTATATCGGGCTTATGTGTGGGATTGGCTGGAGAGAGGGTTCACAGGTGGTGGATTTGTTGTTTTTCTTGATTTATAGCTATTGAATGTTTGAAATACATTTGTTAATCGGATTCTTAGAAAAAGATGGAATAAAATGGTTAGGCCTAAATAATACTTTAATGTGTGTATATATCTCCCCTGCCAAAACAAAATGCATTACAAAATAGATACATAATCATATATCTTAAAAATAATGTAACACATTCTCCAAGGTTGTTGTTATTGTATTATTCATGTTTTTATATAACAATATTGTGCAATACAATGCATGCTAGAATGATGTTGCATGCACGTGGCGGATCCACATGCAGGTAATTCAAACAAGCGAATCGTCTCTTAAGCAACCCATTTATGCATTCTATTGCGTATCTGGTTTTAGCATGGGCACTGTTGAAATGCACCTGCGCTGCTGTGAAGGTGCTGGCAAAAGGTGTAATCAGCCTCTGTAAAAGTGGATAAGCACTTTACAGAGCGTTTAAAAGGGACCAATAACAAAGTACACAGAAAAAGAACTTGGAACTACAAACACAAGTCAAAAAGGAAGTTAGAAAAGCCAAGAGAGAGATAGAAATGAACATTGCTAAGGGGACTAAAACCAATTCCAAAAAGTTTTTCCAATATTATAACAGCAAGAGAACATTCAAAGTGGAGGTTAAATGTCTAAGAGATACAAATGGCAAAATCAGACACGAAGAGAAAAAAATAGCAAATGTATTAAATTATTAAGCTTTTACAAAGGATGATACGGACAACATGCCCCACATGTCAACCTGTTCCTATCCAGTATTAAATAACTTTAGCATAACATAGGCAGAAGTGTTAAAGGGACTAGGAGCTCTAAAAATAAACAAATCCCCTGGGCCGGATGAGATCCTCCCAATAGTACTCAAAGAAATTAAGTTATTTACAAACTGCTAACCAAGATCATGCAACAGTCTCTTGACATAGGGGATGTACCGACACACTGTAGAATTGCAAAAGTAATACTGATCCACAAAAAGGGAGACAAAACCGAACCTGGTAAATACAGACCAATAAGACTGACTTCTATTATATGTAAACTTATGGAAACTATAATAAGATCCAAAATGGAAAATTACATATATGGTAACAGTATCCTGGGAGACAGTCAGCGTGGTTTTAGGAAAGGGAGATCGTGTCTAGCTAACCTGCTTGATTTTTTTGAGGATGCAACATCGACAATGGATAATTGCAAAGCATATGACATGGTTTATTTAGATTTCCAGAAAGCTTTTGACAGTCCTGCATAAAAGATAAATTCTCAAACTGAATGCAGTAGGGATTCAAGGAAATGCATGCACATGGATTAGGGAGTCGTTAACATGTAGAAAACAGAAAGTACTGATTAGAGGAGAAACCTCAAAATGGAGCGAGGCAACCAGTGGAGTACCACAGGGATCAGTATTAGGTCCTCTGCTATTCCTAATCTACATTAATGATTTAGATTCTGATATAGTAAGCAAACTTGTTAAATTTGCAGATGACACAAAAATAGGAGGAGTGGCAAACACCAATGCAGCAGCAAAGGTCATCCAAAATGATCTAGACAGCATTCAGAACTGGGCAGACACATGGCAAATGACATTTAATAGAGAAAAGTGTAAGGTACTGCACGCACGCAATAAAAATGTGCATTATAAATACCATATGGGAGATACTGAAATTGAAGAAGGAATCTATGAAAAAGACCTAGGAGTTTATGTTGACTCAGGAATGTCTTCATCTAGACAATGTGGGGAAGCTATAAAAAAAGGCCAACAAGATGTTTGGATATATAGTGAAAAGTGTTGAATTTAAATCAAGGGAAGTAATGTTAAAACTTTACAATGCATTAGTAAGACCTCATCTAGAATACTGTGTTCAGTTCTGGTCACCTCGCTACAAAAAGGACATTGCTGCTCTAGAAAGAGTACAAAGAAGAGCGACCAGAATTATTCCGTGTTTAAAAGGCATGTCATATGCTGACAGGCTAAAATAATTGAATCTATTCAGTCTTGAACAAAGAAGACTACGCAGCGATCTGATTCAAGCATTCAAAATTCTAAAAGGTATTGACAATGCCAGAGTGTATTTATTTTATTTATTTACTTATTTACTTATTTGTTTGTTTGTTTAATCTTACAACCAAGTAAATTTGTGCACTCATAGGGTACTCCTATTATTTTCCCCCTTTAGCTGGATTGTGAATAAAGAAGCACACCTTGATAAAAACGGATTTCGTAATTGTGATTATTTCTGATCTGGATAAATGTAATCCAACACTGTCTTTTTCTGAAAAACGGGATAAAAATTATCCCGATAAAAATAATCTGCATCATGAAAAGCAGGATTACAAAATCTGGATTAATTTTGTCTGGATTAAAACTTTAGAAAAACCGGCCCCAGGATATACAGTACTTCTTCCCTGAACCATCTCATCTTCACTCTGCCCTTGAGGAGTCCCCAGGGAAATGGACAAGTCATAAGTATATGAAATCTAACTTGGTGTCACTTTTTAATGAGCACTGTGGTGAAAACAGGTCGAATGAGAAGATTGATTGTTGGTTTACATTACTAAAGAAGTGCCTGCCTTCACCTATCGGTAAAATGATGGAATTACCCCTAGTGTTGATATATTACCCTAAAGTGCATTACAGTAAATTCAATTACACAGGGCTGTGAGAAAAAAAAAAAAAAAAATGATGGGGACACAGTAGACAAAGATCCATTTAGAAATAGGTTTCTTAGCTTTATTAAAATGCATGAAAATCTCTTAATGAGTATAGATAGGTCTCAGATGTGCACAGAAGTTTATGAAGATCAGTGGTATGACGTTATGACGTCGAACTCAGATTAAAACAACCAGTGATTGCTGAATTGTCTTCATCATTCTTAGGACAGAGGATTCCTGCCTGATAATAACGCTGCTTTGTACTCTTTAGATTACAGTACACATTTTAATTAGATCTCAGCATGTTAAACAAGTATGTATGTAATCAAATGACTAATGCCCAAACACAAGATTTTGTTTCAATCCAGAATGTCAATTTAAAGGTGAATGCTCAGTAGATTGGTGTGCATAGATTTTAAGAAGAAAATGGCCAAGCATTCTATTAATATTCTATCAATATGGCATTTCTAGATAGTAGTGTATATAACAAATCCCATTTTAATATTCTGCATGTTTTCAAAATTGTTCATGTTTTTTAAATGAAACCAAGACACTATGAAGGGATAATCACTTGTTTGAGAAAGGTGTAATAACATTCAAGAGGATTTTGAACCAAGGCACACCCATGCATTCATCATGTTCTACAAGAGAGATGACAGAATCCAATAACACAACCTTCTCTTGATGATCTTTAAGAAACCACTGAGCCAGTTTTAAATTAGATCACAGAGGTAGAGGTAATTGAACTGCAATGATTTAACAAATGCTACTGAAATTGGTAACACGTGTTTCTACAAATAATGACTCCCTTTACAAGAGAACAGCACCCAGTCAGTTAATTACGAAGGGAAATGTTGAGCATTGACATACAACCTGTCACCGTATATCAAATATAAAACCATGCTGCAACTGTGAGTCCTATTCCTACAACCCTTTCTAAAACAGTGGAAATGTGTAATGGACTGCAAACTTGAAAACTAAATTTCCTTAATCAAAATGGACATTACAGAAAATCCTTAAACAGTCCTTGAAGCTTTGTAATGTTATCCCTGTATCCTCAGTAGGGTCAGTTTCCTCCTGGGAAACAGGAGTATATATACTAGGTTTCCATCAAAGAAATTCCTGCAAGCTCAAAGTAACTTCTAGAACAGACTGTGACTGCTTCTGTGTGGAAAGACTCTTCCTTGACTTCCATCTGACAGGCTCTGTTGAGCTGCTCAGTAAACTCGTCTTCACATTGAGTAATAATTAAGACGGGCATTTGTACCCTCCGTGTACAGGTGAATAATTTAAATCTACTTATCTCTACTGGTTGCTACAATCATTAACTTCAAGATGAATGTGTCGATTTCTGTTCCCCTGTCTCCCCTTTCTGTGCTATATCAACAAGAAGACAAATCGAAATAAAGACACACAGCAGCTGCACTCTGTACAGAAGACACTTCCAGAAAAACTGACAGTCATCTGAGCACATGCAATAGCAGCCACCAAATTATCATCGACTAAAACATCAAACCATTCATATATTAGCTAAACTGCATCAGCCAGCGAAGAGACTGGGTATGTGTGGATAGTTCAGACAGGTTGTCTATTTCATTTGTATTGAAAAAATGTATTAATCCATTCAGGGGTTTACTGACTGGTATGAGAAGAGACTGCTTAGTTCACATACTGTAGCTGTAAAGGGTTTTGCCCTGTAACTACTGCACCATTAACTGCTACAGCAGTGAACCCAGAAAGACAGGGTTAATAGAGTTATCCATAGACAATATCATACCATATAATCTTTTTCATGTATGCATGTCCTTAAGGACCCTTTTACCCTGTGTGATATGCCTTTTAAATATTTTCCATCTGTTTATATGTTGGTATTTTACCTAAAACTGCTGTATGAGTTTATCAAAAAGACAACATCCCTCAAACACACTTACAGAGGGCATATTCCTGCCGAATCCATTTATCCTCATGGAGGTGTGAGGTTTGCTGAATGAGGAACGCTGGTTCTGTTTAGGGGGATTTGTACACCCGACCTGGCAGTTCTTACGGTACAACACAGCTCGCCATGCCCTTTGAATGCTGAAAAAAAAAATTTAAAAAAAGTTTTACATAGTATGTATACTGCCATATATATTACATGAATATAGCTTTCTAAACAGAAGGGCATCTTTCATGTTCTGCATATGAAATTGACCAAAATGACCCTAAAAACAAATTAAATACATATATACCTTCATTTATGTATTTTTTTATTTTTAAAATGATATTTAAATGATTTATGGTTATCAGATTATAACTACACATGTTTAACAGATGATATTAACCTTGAAATAAATAAATACCAGATGAAGACGTATGGCCATTTCCAGTTTATCTATATATTTATAAGCACCTATTTTATCTGCTTGCATTGCGTGTCTTTTTTTGTGTGTTGTTCATTCAAGTTAAATAACTGCACATGTCCTGACCAGCTATTCAGTTATTGTGACATCTAGACAGCTCTGATCCACAGCGACTCCATTTGATTGTAATCTTTCCTGACACCAAGTTTCTTATATTCTCTTCAGTCACCTCTGCAGCAAGTCCCTGCATATTTCTTTCTTTGTTCAAATTCAGTCTACATGCGATCTATACATTTAACAGTTAAATACCTGTGGTATTTCTAACAATATTTTATTCTTTGTCTGCCTTATAGACAGCAGTTGTTTTAGCAATTACAGAATGACACCCAATAAACTAAATGTCAATTTTCCACTACTAAAATAGGCATGCAAGGGATTTTCACTGTCCTGACACTTATTTTAAATATTAATTATCATCAATAATACTCACATGATAACTTTATTTTCCCAGAACTGCAGTTCTGTAATGCAGTTGTCTTCAGCTTTCTTTGAAAGATGGTGTCTGCAAAGTTAAGGTATGATAAAATAAAAAGTAAAAAACTGAAGCTGTCATTACACCTCGGACCCATATAAAAATTAATTTTACTCATCCTCTCAACTTATTGGGCAGAAATTTGATAAACTTGAAAGGTTTGTACAATGTGGCATGGCTATCCTAGGAAAAAACAACTAAGAGGTAAAAATGACTTCCCAATTAAAATGGTTATACTGACACTATAATTAAAGTTTTGTTTGTGTTCTATAATGAATAGCACATAATGCTAACACTTGACAGCACTGTTTTTTTTATTTGAATGTACACTTGCAAATTATTATTACCTCTCCATCAAGACTCCTTTGTCTTCGCTCCTGTTAAGCGATTTTCTGTGCCTCTTTCCTTCTTCCTGCACACAAAAAAAGCACTCAGGTTAATCAAACAGATTCAAGCAACAACCCAACTACATACGCTTTAAACTGAGTCTTTTATTCTCCTTCTCAGAAACCAGGCACTGTGGATTACAAACGTGTCAGTGTCTTAGGTTTGGTTCAGGAGGGCACATGGTGAATCCCTTGCTGTTGTTGACTTAACAGAGACGGAGCTTCAGAGTGAGTAATTTGGAGCATGCTGTCCGTGAGAGGAATCTTATTTGGTTATATTAAAAAAAAAAAAAAAAAAACTCTATAGGTAAGAAAGTAGGCAGCTCAGCTCTTTCACACAGCCTGGAAGGACATGTAAGCAGCCAGTGGTATAAGCTTGCATGGAGACCCAGCATGCACTTTAGCAACACAGCTGGAAGCGCTACTCACCGTTTATACCCTGAGCAACAAGGGGAAAAGGCTCAGAATTATGGTTATGAAAAGGGTAAGCAAGGGTAATAGACTGGAAACCGAGAAAAATAAAGAAAAATCAGATAAATGTAAAACCCAAAACCACTTTCTTCAGCGTCACACAAACAAGCAGCTTCTTTCACAATATGAGCATTCCAACAGGGTTAAATATCCTCCTTCAATGCTTTACCATCCTACAACCTGCCAACAGAACTGTTTGACGTTAAGGCATGTATGCTAATATTAAATTAAAGGCTGTCTTTGCAAAAGATGGAGCACAGTGGCTACACGCCACAGATCCCACAATTGCTTACACACATGCACACACTTCCTCCGCCTCCCTTTTAAAAATAAATATTCTACTGGTGTCAAGCATGCTATGACATATTTGAGACATCTGCCAATTAAACTAGAAGGATGATCCTTTCAGCTAGAAGCCAGCCAGATGTGTTGCAGTGTATCATGACATTCGCACGCCTGGGTTAGACAGCAGCCATCTCCAGTGTTTGCGACATGAGAATGATTAAGATTCACAGCGAACTCCCTGGTGCATGTCTATCCTTAAACCAAGGACCTTAAGGGGAAATAAACAGAGAGAATCTGAAGAAGGATATCATCAGGGTCAAGCAAGAACTATGGACACAAGAACTACGTCCTCATCTTGGCGTTATCTCTTTATACCGTCTTCAGCCTTTGACTTGCTGTAAGTGTGGTCAGCTCAAACAGGTGTACTCTACAATGATCAACAACCACAACCTTATATTTTGTACCCTAAATACCACCCCACCCTTTAGCTCAATACAGAAGGTTGAGTACAGCACAAATTGTAAGCAAGAGAAAACACTTTTAGATGGCTGCCTGTCCAGATGACTATTGATTTCCAATTTCCTATTAATTAATGTGCCTCCACATGATGAGGTGTTTCACTGATGCCATTTCAGATTTCCTCCATCTAATGCAGCTGCCGTGGTTTACCCATGCAAGAAAAAAGAAACTGTCCCTTTAGCATGCAAAGATCATTATATGCACTGTCCAAACAAAATCAGGCAATTAAATGTGACGACGCTTTTGCACACCACATCATTTACTGTTTTCAAGAGCGCTTGATTTAATGATGTCTCATTGCTGCAATATGCTGTTTTGCATCTGTTTGTTTTTTTAAGCAGTGTTATTAGTGTGTTAAGATGATTCACTGGGCTCTAATTGCAGTATTCATCTTCTTAAATGAAATATTAGGCATCGTGTTGAAGATGACTGAATTCAAACCAAATACTCCTGCAGTGTGTTGAGGCATTTTAAAAATTGCACTCTATAAACAGTAGCCATTACCAATACTACAGTTAAACTTGATTTTATAGTCAGATGCAATTAAAGTATTTGGGGATTTCTGTGCGGTATTGTACTTTGCTGTGAATTTCTTTTAAATAATACGTTTAAAACCAGATGTTTTTATGTTGGCAAGCAGTAAAAGGTAACTAGATCAGACAGTGATATTTTGCTTGTGATTTTAATGAAACATCTTGCCAATTACTTTCCATGCCATTCATTTTGAAAGCTGCATACCAGGAATGAAAAGGCTCAGACCTGCTCAGGTATGTTTCTTCAGGCAGTACGATTTAATAGCTACCTGCTTGCCAGGAAAATCTGTATACTGAATTTCAAGAACTTTTTTTAACAGCTTAAAGGCTACAGATGTTGGCGATGTTAATGATATAGATACATTATTGTCATTCTATTCTAGTACTAAATGAACTCCATGGCACATCAGGTGCAATGGACAATTGTGAGGAAAAGCCATTACCTTGTCCTTCAAGGCCCAATTATATTATAGTGACCTGTTATAATAATGTAATGTTCCTGTTACTCATGTTAATTAACATACAGAACCAGATAATGAAAATAAACTTTAAAAAAATGTATGATGTCATGTCAAAAATATAATGGAGCGACAGTGATTAAGATTCAGATGTTCATTTAGCAATACCATCATTTCAATGATATGAAGATTGAAATGTAATAATACATGTCAAGTAACCATGTTAAGTAAAGATAGATGGTGGCTATATCAAGGCTTACCACTTTTTGGTTCCACTGAAAAAGTATTAACACATTTTCTGGCTTGTGGTTCAGTTTTAAACATATTTAAATTTTGACAATGAAGGGCAAACTACATTATTGCAGTATAATAGAAATAGAAAGTGCAAAGTATTGAATCTTGAAGGCTTCTTATTATCCTCACACAATGACCACTGCACTGTAGGTATAGACTTTGAGTGAACAGATTACAGTCGTGGAATAGAATACCATAATACTCAGCGTTCAATTGTAAAATGTCATAACACATTCGGTTCATTAGAACTGGTGTGATGGTCAGCCAGATCCCATTAAGGACAATTCTGTAATGCGGAAATCAATCATTGTTATTACAACAAATCATGATCGCAATTGTTCTTTGAGCTCTGCTCTGCAACTATGGTGCAAAAAGACACTAAAGTTTGTATTCTTGTTATGTGTGTGTGGTGTGTTTCCATATATTAGACCAGGAAGATGAAAATGATAAGATGCATTTATTCTGGATGGGAGTTAATGGTTGATACATGATCTTATTCAACTATCTTGCACTTTAGCAGGAGCAGACAACTTGAAAATGAATTCTCCCCCAAGGTGAAACAAAGGGCATCGCACACTCACTGCAATGTAATAGCTATCTCTGACGAGAAAAGTAAGGGAGCCAGTTATGGAATTTTCAACAAGAAAAGGACAAATGTGTCTATTCACAATAAAGATGTGCATTTATCTCATAAGAGACTTATTAAAATGCAATTTCTGCAAGATTAACCACAGATAAGATGTAAAGAAAAGGAGATAACAACGTGGTCTCATGAAAAAACATAAAATCCCTTGGTAAAGCAATTAATATGACTTGATCCTAATGGTGAATACCATCATAGGCAGTAGAAGAAAGTGATCATACTTAACATTCTTTCCCCCGGAATAATTGCCTACAGAGACCATATTACTTCATTGGTAATAAAACATAAATGCGTAGATTGCACTGTAGATTTAACAGCTAACATAATATCATCTAAACTCAACACATGTTTCTGTCAGACAGCTTTATATTTGTTTATTTTGTATTTTATTTTATTTTAATGTATCCATAAAATGGCCACCATAATCTAATCAGCATATGTTTATATGAAGGGTAATCCCTCAATAAAACTGGAGATAAATCCATTCAGGTGTCTTGGAGCCATCATGGTATTGAGACTTCACTGAAGACGTGACAGAAAGTATATAAAAAAGGAAGCTGGAATTTTTACTGTATGGTAATATAATTAAAATGTGATAAATTAGCTTGATGTATTGTCAAACAGCAATTAGCAGCTGAAAGCATGTCAGATAAACATACACAACTGCTTTCTACAGCACTAATGAGCTTTTTTTTATTAGCTAAGAAGCAGTTTTCAAGACTACTTATTAGCCCAATAAAGCAGATAGGCTTCACGGTCTCAGCACTTAATAACTTATTTAATTAGTACAACACAGATTGCCAAACGAGTCTGATAAATTCAATAAATGTGATCATTATTCCCTGGCTTGTGTAATTAAAATGCTTAGGGCAAGTTCTCACATTAATGTGCAATGGATTATCTACTAGTACTGATAATGTTTTAAAATCCAACCAGAACTGAGCAATCCAAAACTGCTTGAATAAGTAGCTAAAATATGTATAAGGCAAGTTACTCTAAGAAGCATTACCACAGTCAAAAGATTAATTTGAGGGCTACTTGTATATATATATATAAGCCCAAGTGCTAAATGGAGCCCATTGGTGTACATCTGAATAAAACAAGATGCAAAGGTGTTAATCAAATTAGTGCTTTAAAAATAAAGCTTTGGGCCCTTTGACATTTAGTTTCGTAGAAGTGGCTTGATGATTGATGAGTGAAACGCAACCTGAATCCACAGGTTAAGAGCATCAAGAGCTTCCAAATGATACCTTCTACAGAAAGGATATACTTTCTATGATCTAATCATTTCAGATACACTATTGGTTTAATTTTCTATAGAACCCAGTTCGCCAGAAATGAATTTCAGCTCAATTGTGGAGGTGTGTGGGGAAGACAAATGCCACGCAGGCCAGGTAATCAAACCTGCCTATAATATGACAAACTCTGATGCAGCACGGAGATTGTGTAAGTTAAACTGTAATGAAAACGTCAACCACACTCCAAAGAATCTGCAGTGATCCACATCAGAAACATCTACACTATTGACCCTTTTTCTCTCCAGTCAGATAAACTGGCACACACTACTACCTTCTGCACAATATGGCTTTATTGAATACTGGAAGCACCTCATAGCTTGATAGTAACTTAAAGGGTTTCATCCAAAAAGGTCCACATTAGATGTACTGAGAAAAGAAATGAGCATGTAAACGTATGTATTCAAATGAATGGTGCTAGCTTGTCATTCACACTTTACACATATGGCAGAAATCTTAAAGCATACAGTAGCTGTAATTCTGAAAGTGCCTTGAGATTTCTTTTGTTTTTTTTTTTGTTAATTTGACGCAAATGTTGTTGTGTTGCTGCACATAAAGCAACGGTGAGGTTACTGCTGTTCGCTTGAAAATCAATCTGTGTCAGGTGTCAAAACACACATCCCAAAATACATTGTAGGAGAAACTGGCTGCAAATTCATAATGTGAAAACTTAATGTTTTTAATTTGTTTTCTAGATACCACAGTTATTAAAACTACAGTTTCAATTCAAGTGGAAATCCATAGGAATAAAAAGTGTTTTACTGGAGTTTCTTTGAATTTGCTACCAATGTTTAAATGTATTATTAACTTTCATCAATTAATCAATTGTTGCAGGCTGGAATAATTGAGTTTTGACCTCACAATGTCACATTTACTGTTTGGTTGTCACTGTCTCTCAATCACATTCTGTCTTAACCAAATGGAATATAGGCTATATATAGAAATATATTAAATAATAGTTACATTGTTTGGTTTTTCAGTGTCTTCCTCTATTTTATAAATGACACTGAGTGTCAAATTATTTCCTGCAATATCGTTTGCCATACATTAACTTTGCTTATTGACACTGCCTTATGTGAAAGATAATATCTAAATTACTGGTTTTGACATTTCAATTTGAATACAGTAAATGATCATTACGTAATGTGACTTTCTCATCAGCATGCTGATGGATACCGATATATGGTTGCTTAGCAACCCTGAAATTGCTAATTTCTCCAGTTTTTCCCTCTATGACATAAAATACAAATTCAAGTCACAATAACAGAAGCCATTCCCTACTAGAATAATGACAGGAAAACAATATTTTTAAGAGCTTATACATTTTTTTCCAGAAGAGGCGAAAAAGCAGACATTGTCAGTCTACAGATAGAAATGGAATGTCAATTTAATGAGCCCTATAATTAATCAAATCAACATTTTAAAACTTTTAAATAATTCATGACTTGTAGCTTTGTGAACATGGCCAAATGTTTCAGTTAACAAGTCAATAATGGCATATTAGTATTCACAATGCAATATTCTTTAAGTATTGGCTTCTCAGCTGATGACAGAATTGTGGACCAATCGTATATTTCCTGTTGATTTTCTGTTCAGTAGCAGCAAATTGAACCTTCATTAAGGTGTCCTATATATTAGCTGCACAACGCCGTTACATTTGAGCTGGTTTTGGCATTGGGATTTTACCAAGCGTGCAAGTAAATACCACATAAAACCTCCCTGCTTGTCATAATTGGCAATGTTCACCGAGAAGCCCATGTTTGAATTATAGTCCGGTTCGCCTGCTGAGAGCTTTGGCAAGGTAATATATATTGTGTCTAATAGAAAGACTTGCCGAGGGGAAGCAGATCGAAGAAAAACACATGCGTTTCTTCAAGGCCCTGTCGGGAGTATGATGAATACTGAGAAAGTGTGACAACCCTGGAAAATAAATAAATAAATAAATAAAAATCAGCCTTGACTGAATGCTGAGGCACAAACTAGGGACCATGTCACATTGATTTATAATGAATATAGAGTGCTGCTAACGTGTTGATAAGTGTCTTAAAACGTGTGCTGAGCTTGAGAATTAGATGGTGGAATTATTATTATTATTATTATTATTATTATTATTAGTAGTAGTAGTAGTAGTCGTAGTAGTAGTAGTCGTAGTCGTAGTAGTAGTAGTAGTAGTCGTAGTAGTAGTATATATAAATAAACAGAATGCAAATATCTTTAAACGTTTACTAGGCCTATAAGAGTAAAAAACTACATGCAAGCTATTCACATTTCTACAACTTCGTAACATCGTATCCTATAGACGGATATGTGGCAGCAGTGTGGAGTAGTGGTTAGGGCTGTGGACTCTTGACCAGAGCAAGGTACTTTACCTAGATTGCTCCAGTAAAAACCCAACTGTATAAATGGGTAATTGTATGTGAAATAATGTATAATGTGATATCTTGTAACAATTGTAAGTCGCCCTGGATAAGGGCGTCTGCTAAGAAATAAATAATAATAATATTTCTGGAATAGTTTTTTGTTGGTTAGCTCAATAAAAAAAATAATAAAAAAAACGTTTACCCTACGGGAAATAAAAATAAATAAATAAATAAATTAATTAAAAAAAAGAGCCGCGAAGGAGAACGCTAACGTGTTGGGTATTTACAGAACAAAAGCGAAAAGGGCACTCGGTAAAGCCTGGATGAAAAATGAAACCCATTTCATATGTCAAACCAGCTGAATAGATTTTTAATGAAATCTTTTCAGACGCTGCTAGCACTGCTGCAAACATAATGCACCTGGGACACGAACAGGGCATTCAATATAAAAACAAAAGAGCAAAACGAGACTTTTTTTTTTTAGATTATAAAGGTAATTATAAAAACATCTAGAGAAACAAACCTCCAGCTAGCAGCAGAGCGTTTTACGTCCCTAGTGGTTCTGAAACGGACAGCGCTTCTCCAAAACCTATATAACAAAATGTTTCTGCTAACGGTCGGCATTATATATTTTTTTCCCGCTCTTGTCAGGCCATTACAGTTTTGTCTTATACCCAATACAACTGGTCCAGTCGAGCATTTTGTCTGGAATGTTTTAAAGTCAAGGAAAAAAATGAATGCTTATGTCACTATGCTAATTGTATCTTTAATTACCTGCAGTGCTTGTGTTTGAAGATTTTAAAAGAGAACTGATGATCAAGAACGTTGTTGCTTTCCGCACTTTTCTACTTCTAGGTATCATTTGCAATGTCTTTTTAATAACTTGTAACTAATGCATGTCGCAAAATGCACTGCATTGCCTAACCGTAAAACAAAACAAAATGTGAAACCAACATCAGAAATTGAGATTTTTGTGCAATGATATAATATATACTCTATGAGTTACTTTCTTCCAGCCCTGGTGTCATTGCAATACATAAACTACAGTATATGCAAGTTCTTAGTCAAATAACTACGTTTTACAATTACTTATGAGCGTCATATTTAATGCTGCATTATGAATTCCAGAAAATCCACTTTCAAATCTAAAACACTCCTGTGCAGCTTTGACTCGACTGCTTTTAAAGCTGTAGTACTTTTACTATCAATCTTACCGAGCATGCTATACATCAATCCATTTTTCTCATTCTTCAAAATAAACCCACATGTGAAACCTTTTTAGTAGAGCCCCAACATTCGTTCTTAAATCTGTCTTTAAAATACCTGCTAAGGTATATACATACTACTGCACTTCAGCCAGAGAACGCATTTTCAGAGAATGTACTTGTATGGGGATAATTCCCACTCATTTTGCATAGCGCGTCACTAGTTATGTGTCTTACTTTGATTTAATTTGCCCAGCCCCTAACAATTTCGATAAATCGAACGATCCATTTACCTGATTGATGTAAAGAGTAAGGAGTGTTTTCTCGCAAGTCCCCATTAAGAAGCGGTGTGCAGGCTATTGCCAGTCCCTTGATAAACAGCCCTATATGCACAAACAAAGTTGACAGTATTAATCTTAGGATCTACACAAAGATACATGTTGAACACATTGAGTAAACACGAAATGAATCATTGACAAATTACGCGGGTTTGAAGAGAAGACCAAAAAAAAAAGACAATAATTCACGCTTTAAATAGCATAACATTGTTGCTACATTAAGAAAATACGTATACAATACCCCACGGTTATTCTTGCTTAATAAAATGAGTATTAGCGTTTGTTTCATGCCCGCATACTGACCGATAATGAGTCTTTTTCAGCATCCCATAAGTGAGTGTGGGATTCGTAAATACAAATGGAATCTCTGCCTGCAGCCTTCACTTTGAAAATGTTCTCTTGGCCAATGAGATGTTTAGGTCTTGCATGATTTATACTGTTGGTCGCCCAGGACCAGAGTCGTTTAGACCAGTAATCAACATCAATCACTGGTCCTTATTCCTGCATTTTGAGGTCCGAGTGGAATGAAGTTCATCCGAGGACAAAATAGCAGTGAATGACTGCCACTTGTTAGTCAACAGCGGCTCCCAGAAATGTTGACACTTATTACAAATGTTTGTGATACGAAGGTGATTCAACAACATTAAGTAACATTTTTCATTATAATGTGTGGAGCTATGCGACGAGATTGCGCCTAGAGACGTAATTTAAAGAAGAATAAATCTGCCAGCCTCTGAAGAAAACGGTTACCACAGGTTTCTAGATGATATTATTTTCTTTGCTGTTTTGCAGTTTAAGAGGGGAATGCAGCGTTATAAGAAAACTTGAAACATGTATTTGCTTATGTGATGATTAGAGGCAATATTATGATTTTAAACTACTGTCCCAAGCATTCTAATATTGTAGTATTCCCACATGTATATATTACTTTGGAACCCTTACATGCATCTAGCTTATCCCAAAACTAAAACCACATGCAGTTTCACGAAACAGTAATGTCACTGCACCACACGTCTGTTGAATAAAGTCAACTTAAAATAGATGTGGCAAAACGGTACCGACACTACATTGCCAGAGTGCTGACACCTAACAGAATTGTACGGCAATATCGGCGAAACAGTGACGGCAGAAAAAAAAGGCTTGGGGCTGCAGCAGAATAATCTTATTTTTGCATTCTGACTGCAGTAATGACTTTCAACACTTTTCATATCTTCTTAACATTTTACCCCGATTTGGCTGTTAAACGCATATTCCATCATAGTTTATTCTAATATTATTAAGGTGGTGTTTTAATTATGCTCTACTGTTGTGTGTAGTTAAATTGAATAGAGGTTGATTTGCAATTTGATTGGTTTCCACACAGCTTTTTGTAGTTATGTGATCCCATTGAAGTGTTTTGAAACAAGTATTGTTTTTAGCGCAGCTTAGCAGCTGTTAACCATGCAAAGAGTGGGTGCAACCTAACAGCGCTCTGGAAGACGCCAACTACTAGACAGGTCTGTACCCCTACCCCCACCGTTCCTGCTCCCACTACTACTGTACTTATCTGTCTCACCTGTCCTGCTGTGACTGTCTCTCACATCCCTGTTATTCTGTCCTCTCGCTCCCATCCTCTCCGCCGCTGCTCCCCTAACCCCTCTAACCTCATACCTCTGCCCCTCCCCCACTCTCTCCCCTCCCGCACTCTCTCTGGTGCCCTCTGGAACTGTCACTCTTCCGCTAACAAAGCTGATTTCATCTCTGCCTTTGTCTCCCACCTCTCTCTCTCTCTCTCAATTTCCTTGCTCTCACTGAAACCTGGTTCTCTCCTGATAACACTGTAACTCCTGCTGCCCTGTCCTCTCTACGCCCTGTCCCATACTCCGCATCTCACTGGATGAGGAGGTGGGACAGGTCTTCTCTCCCTCCTTACTCTTGTCTGTCATCTCTGACCTCTCCTCACTCTCTGTCAACACCTTTGAATTTCACGCCATCAAACTAACCTCTCCCTGTCAATTCCTGCTAATTATACTGTACCATCCCCCTGCATCTCTCACTCACTTTCTCGATGAACTCGACTATCTCCTCTCCTCCCTCCCCTCTCTGTCTACCCCAACAGTCCTGTTGGGTGATTTCAATATCCAACTCTCCAACCCCACCCACTCTGCAGGATTCCTTCCTCTCCTTCACTCCTTCAACTTCTCTCTCTCTCTCCATTCCCTCCTACCCACAAAGCTGGTCGTCAACTGGAGCTCACCTTCTCCAGGGACTGCTGCCCCTCCACCCTCTGTCACCCCTCTGGACCTCTCTGATCACTATTTAATCTTTTTTTCTATCTCTCCCCTCTCTCCCTACTCCACCTACCCCCACTGTCGCCTCCTGCCGTAACCTCCGCTCTTTCACCCCCTCTGTCCTTGCCTCCACCGCTGTCTCTCACCTCCCTCCTATTGAGTCCTTCTTCCAACTCTCTATAAACTCTGCTACCTCCACCCTCTTCTCCTCCCACACCTCTTCCTTCATCTCCCTCTGTCTCCTCCCCTCCCCAACCCTGGTTCTCCTCTGTGCTCTGCTCAGCAAGAACCAAACTGCGCTGTGCTGAAAAGAAATGGAAGAGAACCAAACTCCCACCTCTGCTAAACGCTCCTATTTCCAATCTATTATCCAATCCTCCATTAACAACCCCCAGAAACTATTCTCTACCTCCTCCTCCCTCCTCTATCTCCACTAATGACTTTACCTCTTTCTTCTCCTCTAAAATCTCTGATATCTGCAAACTCTTTAACACTCTTTGCATTGTCGTTTTACACGTTTTTATTATTATTATTATTATTATTATTATTATTATTATTATGATGATGATGTTGGAGTATCATCTGTATAAATGAAATTCTACAGCAGAAAGACATTGTCAATACAAAATCTGTTTTCCCTGTTGGGTATAAAAAATGAAAAAGCAGAGCCAGGGACACGCCCCCTTCAAAAAGCAGAGCCAGGGACACGCCCCCTACAAAAAGGAGAGCCAGGTTCAAGCTCCCTTCGAATCGCAAATGCTAACATAAAAATATTTTATAAGTAAAGTTAAGGCAAGAGAAAGGCAGGCAAAAAACAAGGACGTCTATCGACTTAATTTATTACAGGTAAATACATGACCAACAAAATAATTAGATACCGTTCTGTATCAATGGTGGCTGGTGACTTCTCACAAGCAGCACAATTACAACCCCGTTGTTTCATCTAATCAATCTGCCATGCAACAAAAGGCACTTCCTTTATTTATGTATTGCTTTATTCTAGCACAGTAAAGGAAATGGATGAAATCAGGTCATTCTGTATGGGGTTTGACATCCTAGTATACGGTTCCTTATTTCCTTGTGAGCAGCAAGTAATCTTTCTGTAAATTCCATGTCCTGCTGAATTTTGCATTACTTTTGTTAAGTGAATTCATTTTATTGATAGTCCTGGAAGTACAGGGTGATTAGAATGTAAGCTTACCACATGAGATATGGTGCGTTGATGTGGTAAACTTACTTTTTAATCACCCAGTATATTATATTTATGATAAAACAGTTTAGTAATTTTGATATAGTAATACAAATTTTTGTCTTTTGCTTTACAAATGCTGCAGTGGTTGAAGTACTGTTCGGGGAGTTTTTAGGGTTATGTGATGATGTTGCAGTAATTTGCTTTATTTGATTAGGTTTTTATTTTTTTGGAAAGCTTCCCTCATACTGGCTACTGAAAAAGGGGGTATGTGTACTTTCTGTCTTTCAAGTCATTTTACGTGCCGGTAAACAAGACTCAACACAAGCACGTCAATCCTTAAACTTGAAAACGTACTATTTCTTCCTGGTGTCACTTCACTTTTTGTACTGAAGATTACATGGTTTGATTTCAGCTACAGCATTAGCGGAAGTTTAAACTACACTACAGGAAGTGACTTGGAACCAGGAAGCCGCTTGGAATTTTTAGTGATATACTAATTTTGCGTTTATCACTTTGTACGCTTGTTTCTTTTGCCAGGTTACACATGAAAACAAGTCTCAGTGCAGTGCTCCAGATGAATCAAATGAAACATGATTCTGTGTACCACGCTTATTTTTTTATTTGAACATAGCCCATTTTGTACTTTAAATGCACAGCACTATGCATAGAACAAGCTTGTATTACCATGTTTTATTTAATGTGATCACAGACAATATAAAACAAAAAAACAAACACATGCACACCATTACCCTATTCACACTACCTACATACATGACAATCCCAGTATTGTGTATTATTTAGGCAGTGTGAAAAAGGTAAAGGTTTCTTCTGGACTTGAATTCATACCTTCCATTGCAATTATATTAGATACCCAGGTATGACAAGGTAAATGGTACTTAAGCAGATTTTACGCATAGTTGCAACTATTTTCAGAATCCTCCAGTTCCAGCTGCATAGAAATGTGCATTATGTGCAAAAGCCAAATACTTTACATTCTCATCTGCTCTCCAAGAGTACAAAATATAACTTAATAAAAATCTTAAAAAAAACCTAGATGTGAACACTTTTTAAAGCTTTACTTCAAAAATACACCATAGCCCTCATTGCATTAGTGTAACCCATACGTATACAGCAGGCTTGAAGTAAAACAATGTACCTGACCTAATGTATTGGCCATGTTTCCTAAGACAGCATTCAAGATATTATTCTGTATTACTTTATATGTATCTATTTTTTATCATGTCCAGCAACAAACACTTAAAGAGCATCAAATTGTTAAATTGAGGCAAAAAAGTATTTTGTTTTAAAATAATTTTAACCTTTATCCATTTATTTCATACAGAAAAAATTAATAGCACTTCATCAAAAGGTGTGTGTGTGTGTGTGTGTGTCATATCAGCTGAATCAGTAATTGAATTACTTCTTCCAAAAGTAGTTTCTTTGGATACTGGTTATATTGCTAACAACAATAAAGTTCAGTTTTATAATAAAAGTACATATCTTCTGGCGCTTCCTATATGCATCTGAAACAGCTGGCATGATTACAACACTGCTAAGGTTTGGTAGTGTAGGTACAAATACAAAAATATTAGCACTAACTCCTGATCAACAGTATGCATAACAAGGAAATCACATTGTTTGAAGGTGTTGAAGGTTTGAATGCAAGTCGTATAATTCCGGGCATTATAAGCAGACAATGTACCAGGCTTCTATTTTAGGACACTTCTGAATGCAAGTGAAGACAGGTGGCTGCAATAATGGTCTGGAAGCTGCAGACAAAAAACAAAAAGGTCACAATGATGACACACACACATACATACATACATACATATATATATATATATATATAGGGACACATTGTGGAAAATCAAAAGCTGGAAAAAATGTACATTGATATCTACCAAATGCTAATACTGTGTCGTGAAACCAGAAAGTTTGTTAAAAAAAGGTTCTATCTTACATTACTTAACCCTTTCCTATTCATCCAGCATTTGTGTAAAATAGAACTGAGAACTGAACGCATCAGTCATTTCCTCCGTACTGTACCTGTGCCCCAAGTCTAGAAAGGTAGCGATTTCTTAATCCAAACGCAGACATTGGTCTCAGCTGAGCCAGATCCTCTCTATTCTGCTGCAGGAGACGTTCCCTTTGCTCAGCTCTGAAACGATATTGGCAGGGTTATTAACAATGTTAGGGTGTATACTGTATTTACTTCATCATGACTAAGTATTCAAAATATTGCATGCAAATTAACCAAACCTGTTGCTTCTGTCCGACAACCAGAGGTCGAAACAAATAAATAATTTGGTTACATCGTAAATAAACAAGACAAAAGGACGTTTTTGATTCAATTTGATTTTATTTGTCATTAGTTGCCAGGCACACCCGTTTTAGAAACACAGAAGTAAAGTTTCAGAATATCGGCAGACACTATAAACTCTTTCGTGAGTCAATTCCTTGATTACATGTGTTAGATTTAACATTACTACAGCTGTGATAAAACTCATCATATTTTGTCAGAACAATTTACAATCTGAAAGAAGATTATTTAAGTGCTTATGTATAAGTGTGACTGCCCGGCAGTCCATACATTTAAAAAAAAGTGTTTTACGACAACCCCAGAATGCTTTTAACAAAGTTAACCAGTAAAGCTGGTTTTCTGTATCTTTTTGCCCAATAAATATCCGATCTATAAAAGAGTTTACTGACTTGCCAGTATTCAAATAAAAAAATTAAAAACAGAAGGAAAACTAAAACAATGGTTAAGACTTCAATGAGCGCCACTAGTTTTGAGAATTTCATTCTCCTATTATAAAAAAAAAAATCATGCCCCTATAAAAGTAAAGAACGCACATAAAAAGGAAGACATACCCAAGCTAAAATGTACTTATCACAAAACACATTTCTGAACACAGTGCTCATGTATCATCAACTTGAAGAGAGAACTATACAGAAATGCTGTAAAGTTAATCTAAACAGATTAAAAGCAAGTTCGTTTTGGAAACGAATCATATCAGTAGCTTTGTGTTAATGTCCAGGATGGAAGAAAAACAACAAAAAAAGGATTCTTCAGGTTGATGTATTGGTGACCAGTGGATTTCTACTTCAGGATGAAGGATGCTATTCAAAATCCTTATCTGCAAGACATTATTATAGTGAAAGTTATTCTGGAAAAAAAGTGAAGTGGTTTCTAGAAAGCCTGCACTTTAAAAACCAAACAAGACCACCAAGGAGCTCTATCTCTTAATCCTGCCTTGCTCCCAGCTGCCCAGCAGAACCAGACAATTACTTTGGACTCTCAATCATGAGATATACAGCAGTGCTATAACCAAATCTTAAAAATCAGAGGCAATTCATTTAGGGAGCTTCATTCTACTCTTCCAGATCATGCATTTCACTTCAAAACCCTTGAATAACAGAATTTCTTTAGTATAGTGGTAAGGATTACAATACTAATCTAAACCAAAAATAGGTATATCAAAAATTTGAAAAAAATAAAATGTGCAATACTGCAATGCAGGCTTTACATTGCCATGTATGTTGGGTTCATCCGAATGTCTAGATCTTACTCCATTTTCTTACTCTGTATCTGAAATCTGTTGAAGTTGTCCTCTCTTCTTTGCTGACAAATTGAGGTCCCCTCCTAGGATCAAAAATAGGTTTAACATGTTTAATTCTTCCCTGTTTATTTTGGGGGTACAGAAGCCCACAATATGAAGGTGTTATTTTAATGTTTTACCTCTCAGAAGATCCACAAAATACAGCATAACCACAGCTATCAACGCCACTAAAAAGATAAAACGTCAAACAGAAGCCATCAATACCAACCAATATTTCAAACGTACTAAGCTTGTTGCAGGTCCCTTTTACACCCCCAGATAAATATTAATAATGCAAATGCAAAGGCGATGGATTGTTCATACTTACAGCACACACATGCACTGAAGAAGACCTCAAGGAACAAGTAACCACGATTGTCCAATATGTAACCAGAAGCTATAGAAATCAGTGCAAGACCCAAATTTTGTATTGACTGCATGCTAAAAAAAACAAATAAAAAACACAACACAACAATAAACATACCGGTAAATGGATGAAGTAACAATTCTACTTGTAACCAAATGCCAAGGTAACCAAGGTAACCAAGGTCAGTTCAGATAAATATGTGTCTAACTCAATATCATACAAAGCATGGCCTGAACCCATAACAGTTACATTCACGGTATCACAATGCAGTTGCAACTTTTTTTCCTGCTATGTGGATAAAATATACCTGAGTTCTAGCTCAGGTGAACTACTTACAAGCCATAGGCTGTTCCCAGCTGATGTTCTGGAACTACAAAAGCCACCATTGGCCAGAGCGCACAGGCAAGCAAGGAGTAGGAAAGTCCAAGTAAGCTCTGGGGATAAGCAAAAAAAGAAAAGAAAAGAAAACATACTGTGATAGTATAAATGTAGGCTCATTGGCTTGTCATTTTATTACATTAAATTCAACAACTAATGGGTTGCACAGAAAACACTAATTAAATACAGAGAAACAGTTCACCTATGGCACCAACTAAGTTTTAATTTACCATTGCAATCCAAGGGTTCCAGAAGGTAAATGCCAACATCATGTGGGCTGCAAGAGTGGTTATAACCGCACACATAACCCAGATGATATTCTTCCCAATTCTATCCACCATGAATCCCAGAACAGGCGACGCCGGAGCCGAGATAATATACACAACACTAAAGGGAAGGAAAGGGGGGTGCGGGGGACAAAAGTGTAACACACCATTTGCTTAACCAATATTTAACAGAGACAAATTAGCTTGTACACATGGAATCCTAAAGCAAATCAATCTTTCAGTGAGAAAGCTGCAGTTTTAAATTGCATTCAGGGTGAACAATCCCAGAGATAAAGGCATTCATTATTACAGTTACTATTAAAATCATGTGAGCTTTAGAAGAAATGTATGGTTAAAAGCCTGACTGCACCTTTTTCAAAAGTAAGTCCTGTACCATTTATGACTGTCACTACATTTAAAATAAACGTCAAGTAATCAAGAAAACTCTTTGGCAAAGGGCTTCACAAGATCTACAGTATATAACTTCACCTCCTGTAACGGAACTAATATCCAAGTTTACACCGTTTATCTAAACAGTTATCGGTTCACACTCTCTTGCCCAGTATCTTTAAACTATCATTACTGTACCTGTTAATTGCTCTGGCTTGTTCTGCAGAGAAGCTGAACTTTTCAATGAAGAAAACCCTTAAAAAAAAAAAAAAAGTTTAAAAACGTAAAACGCAATTGGATATTATAACACTTAAGTTTTCACTTTCCAGATGATAACTCTGATTGGAACGTTTTTGGATTGCCAGTGTGAAGGTCAATTTCTACACGTGCCTGCTGCCCGTTTATGAACATCCACTTAGTGACAAAGAATTTGACAGAACTGAAGCGCTTATTATTCACAAAAGTAAAACACTTGCTTAACCAGGGTGGCTTTCAAAATGGACATTAAAATGGGCATTCGTTGCCAGAAAAGCCTATTAAAGTCAACCAAGAGTAGTAATCCATCAACTTCATTAATACCACACATTAGTTTGCGTAATACACAAGTAGTTGGTTTTTATTGCAATGCTCTGTTAAATATACTTATTTTTATTTGTTTTTTACTTACTGTCCAAGTCCAATGAATGGAAAAACTGCCACATAATAGCAAACACAGATAATGAATATCAGCCAGAGGGATATTGAGAAATCCTTCACGTCCGTCAGCTTTATCACTTCACCTACAGACAAGAGAGAGACATTCAAAATAAAAGAAAGACCAATACAAAATGAAAGCCCTTACATTAGTGTTAGATAACAGATCCCTTAATAATACCGCTCATGTCTCCGGCACTGTATGCACCCCCAATATGCATTCACTTGTTTTGCCTGGCCCTGACCCCCACTTCCCTTCCTTATTGGACATCACTTCCCTATCTGAGAACTTCAGATCCCATCAACCCTTTCAGCAGGATTGTTCGATCCACCGAGATGCCACATCTTGCTATCAGGGATGTCCTGATAGAGGATTTGAAGCCTCACTAAAACGCTGCTGTTGGTTTTAGGTTTACTATGCTAGGAACCAGCAATAAAATGACTATAAAGTGAGCTTTTATTTGGACCTACCCATTCCGGATAGGCCAGTTTCGTTAACTAGATAGGAGATTTAAATTGAAATCGTCACATTAAACTACACACCCACACACAACTCACCAGTCTTTCCCTGTTCTTTGTTTAGAATCTTCTCTGCTCTTTTGTCTAGGTATCCAAGTACCAACGCACAGATTAAAGAAAAAATACATGTTGCACAACCTTAAAAAAAAAAGAAAAGGAATTTTACATGTACTTTTTTTTTTTTTTAAGTGTATTCTAGAATGAACTAGATAATATTACCATAATGTGTCAACACACATCATGTACAGTACTACAATTATCAAATGTGAAACTTGGCCAGCATGCAGGTTTGCACACAACAGTGCTATTGTAATGAATACTTTTAACAGCTGCATGTACAAAACTGTTTTGTTTGGAAATTGGACACATTAGTATCTGAATGTGGTTGCTGCCCTAAGAAATAAAAGCACACTGAATACACCCACCAATCAGCAGGGTTATACCAAGTGTTGTGTGGCCTGGAGAGCCTACCAAGCCTTTTACACTGGAGTAGATCCACCCCATGATATTCATGTTTACTGTGCTGCCCTATGGGTAAAATAAAGCATAGACATTACATTGGTGTATCATATGAACAACAATTCTATAATACAATTGAACCCCTTGAACATCAAAGCATGGTGCTTAAAAAACATCTAGGAAACAGCTGTGTGTGGCCACTGTACATACTGGAATTAGTAAAAGACCTGCTGGCAGCTGTACGATGAGCACCAGCATGCTGACCCCCCCCCCCCCCCCCCCCCCCCCCCCAAGTCAGCCATGCTAGGGGCAATGTCTGGGCTTCATACTGAATTTGATGACAGCTTTTCAGTGACCTAAAAAGTGTACCACTCACTTAAGCACAGGCATAGATATTACATACATATTGTAAACTTGAACTATTTGCTTTTCAGGCATTATTCCAGTTATATTTCACCTTACTTGCATCCAAAAAGGGTTGGTTAATAAAATACTGAAGCAACTCATTACACTTACCAGTCTGGCCATACTAAGCTGCAGACCGAACACCAGGTTCAGTTCTTTCCCTTTAAACCAACTGACAGCATATGTGTTTTGTGCAACAGCAAGGGATTCCCCACCTATCCTGTACCAAACACATTAAAACAACTGCTTAACAGACTGTACAAAAAAAAAAGTCCTGTCCCCTGTGAGGCAGGGTAATGTGAAGGGCATATCATTTATATGACGAGAATGGAAAAGTAGTGACCGAGAGAATCGTAGAATACGGTGCATTAAATATGAAGACAATAACAGACAAACTAAATATTGCACTTACAAACAAGAACTTTGAGCTTATATATGGAAAATGTCATCTTACCCAAACACAAATCTCCCAAGTTCCATCAACCAAAAGGCACCAAAAAAAGCACCAGCAGCGAATATTACCTACAGAAGCAAAATATTTCAGGATTAATGAATACTTCAAGAAGAAATGAGAATTCTAAAAGTCATGCTTTTCTACTGAAGGGTTGGATTTGGTTAAATCTAACAAGGTTGGTTTTTAAAGTATTTTAAACAGAAAATGAACAACTGGACTTTTAACTGACTGTACATCAATCAATCCTAAAACAATTCTTGTGAAAAAGTGAGAGAGAAATATATAACTAATAGTATGTATTACTAGGAATATTGTATGGATAGAAAAACACACACACTTACCTGTCCAACACAGACAAACAGGCTGAAAATGACTGTTCCCAACCTACAGAAAAAAAGCATTTTGATGTTTGTCTATGTGTACCTGTGAGTATTGCTGGGTTATTTAGAACAGAGTAAACATATTGCAATTGTAATTTCAGTAGGCAATTCTGATGTAATTGTAAATATAATTGACCTCAGGTCTGATACTGAAACCTTCAAAATATACTGAAAAAAAAATCTCTTTCATGGAATGGTTTCATAATCCTGAAAAACAAGAGGGGATGGTTCATGAAATGAATACATGAAGTCATGGTTTGAACAGGTAATGTCAGAACACAGATATATAGCAGCCAATGCAAACACCCAACCACCCTGCCAGTATTTCCAGGTTTGATTGCCATTTCATATCAGTGTTACAAATACTCCAAGCTTAGATGCAAACAATGCTTTTGGTCACCAGGAACGGGGCAGCTTACAAACGCACAATGTGTTCTTATGTGGGGGAAGGGATTGAAGAGATACAGGAAGGGGTTATTTTTGTACGTATTCTTATGGCTTAATATAATACACTGTTATATTAGAAGTAAATACTAAAGACTTAACGTCTTTGTGCGACATGTTTTATTCTCTGTCACCTTCAGGAACATAAACCTTGAAATCTTACATGTTTATTCTTCAAGGCACTTTGGAATTACTAAAGATTCAAGACTTTCAATGGCTTTCTTTTAGCTGCTTACCGTATACCAAAAACACGATCCAGCAAGAACCCTCCAAGGAAGCAAAGTACAACATTTGGCCAGGAATACCATGCATATAACTGCATGAACATGTACGTATTCAGATCCATATCCTGTCAAAAAATACAATAATAATATTAACCATACTATGCTACATTATTACAGAGGTCTATGGAATCCAGCATTGTCAGTCTCAGTGCAAGCATATCAATGTAGAGACAACTAGCAGCAGAATTGTGAGTGTGGACTCCAGTTCTGAACTTTTTTTTCCTTTAAATTCCAAGTTAATGGTACAATCTGAGTGCTTAAGAGACCTTGATTAATATTATTTAGCTGTCTGGTTCTTGTTTGTTAAATTGAACAGGTGTATTTACAAGGTCATGATTAAACACTTAAAATATGCTGCTATATATATTAGTATTTGTGCAGCCTAAATTAAACACACACAATCTTTCTGTATATGTGTCTAAAATATGAGAACACCCTGCAATGTAACTGCTCTATGTTTTTTAAAGCTTTAGTAACCTAAGTCCAGATAACTGTTTTCTGCACTTTTCCTAATTTGACCAGGGTTGCACACCTCTTTTTAAACATTGCAGGGATTATCCGAAGACCAGACTCATCCAAACAAAAAGAAACATCACAGACCCAGGTAACCTGCTTGCTTGTCTTCATTATTATTATTATTATTTGTTTATTTAGCAGACGCCTTTATCCAAGGCGACTTACAGAGACTAGGGTGTGTGAACTATGCATCAGCAGAGTCACTTACAATTACGTCTCACCCGAAAGACGGAGCACAAGGAGGTTAAGTGACTTGCTCAGGATCACACAATGAGTCAGTGGCTGAGGTGGGATTTGAACCAGGGACCTCCTAGTTACAAAACCCTTTCTTTAACCACTGGACCACACAGCCTCTAATATTAAACTCACTTACTGTATTTACCGTCGGGCTATGTGTTGACATACCACATTGATTATTATTCACAATTCTGTTATCGAGCTGGCGTTCGACACAGGGTTTGGCAATGTGCCGCGTCCATGTCCTGATAAGGTCTGTTGATTCTCATCTTGGTGACAGAGACCTGTATTAACTGTCACACTTAATGGAAAAGCTGAGCCCAGGTACTGCGTAAAGCCAGTCACAACATAAATCATTAGAATCCACTAGCTCTAGAGAATTTAATTTGAATTCAATTGCATAATTTACTTTACCTACACAAAGAGAACAAACTAGTAGAGTTTAATTAATCTTCTGATTTTAAACGGTTTCTATTATTATTCTGTCACATGCTGGTTTACCTGCACTATCTGAGTCTGTAGGGCTGCTGGATTGTCATAGCAGAAGTAGCTACCTAAAAAAAAAAAAAAAAAAAAAAGACACACCAAGTAATTCTTATGTTCACCATTCCTGGAGCGTTACATAGTTTTATACAGAAACACACTAACTAAAGAGACATTACCCTGGTACACTAAGAGCCCTATTGTAATAATTGGTAGTAACACAGTATCTAATGTAAAATCCACTGCAACACTCATCACAAAAAATAATTCCCGGAGATGCTATAAAACATGTGATATTTTAAAGGCTAGGTTAGTTGCACTGTCTTGATTGTGCTTTGGGAATGCCTCGTACCATCTTCATACATGCACACATTCTTGCATAGATCACATCTCCCGGTTTCACCATACAGATTGTGAAGACACTGTTATCATGGTTTGTAAATCTGACTGATCGTACTACGATGGCAGTTCACTATTGTAGCTGCATTACTGTATCCATGCTGCAAAAGGCAGGGTTAAACAGGAATAACTTGTGAACAGCCTTAAGCATTTGGATCAGAGTTAATCTACAGTGATTATTTATGCAAGTTACACTTCTTTAATAATTCAGCCTCATAGTGTAACGCTGTGCCGATTGTACTGCAGGAGATTAGAGGCATTAGGACTGCTAATGTTTATGCCTTGAAGGAGACATCTGTTGGTATGGCATAGGAGACTTAATAGTACAAAACTTTTTTATTATTATTATTTAAATTGCCTCAATGATCTATTTTAGTTTGTCAATATTTTGGAACTCTCTTTGTTAAAAATGTAACACTCCCTATAGCAAAGCCAGTCAGCAGTCACAAGCCAGTCACCGACACATTCCAATATTGAACTTGAACTTGATCTAACCTCAAATAAAGCTGTTGGTTTGCATAGGGCATACATTCACTCGTATGGTTATTATTATCAAGTATTATTTTTTTTATTGTATTTTATAAAATACTTTCTACGCTGTTTAAAAGTATGAGGAAACGTTCTATTGTTAATGCGTTAAATAATGTAGTGCCCAATCAGACGTGACTTACCGAACCCTAAAAAACACATGAATATCAACACGACAATTCTGTGAAGCAGTCTGCTGGGGTCACAGCACGCCGACAGCTGTTTCTCTGAACTACTGCCGTATTTGCTACTTGAAGGGGAAGGCTCTGAATCATCTTCTCCCTGCACCAAACCTCTACGCTCCTCTCGATCCGCCATCTTCTGCCTCTCGAATAAACCACCAACTCGCAGTCATATGATCTTCTGAGTCAGGTTGGGCGGTCAGCTGATTTATGTATTTGGTGGTGTACGACATAACTTAGAGCGGTGTTAGTGATTTGTTATTCAAATATTTTATGTTATACCGTTTTTTTTTTATTTTTTTTTTTTTTTATTTTAATAACATATAACAGCAAGCAGTTGTCATATTTTTTGGGGGGTCTGTGTCTGCTTGTTAATTCTTGTAGTTTGGGGTTGCTTGCAGTTCCGCTTCCCTGAAGTGATTCGTAGCAACAGTTGTTACTGTATTAGCGATGTGATGACTGTGCGGAAAAATACAGTGTGGTGTAAAATGTACTAACCTCGATGTGCATTATCAGCAATATTTTACTGCAGAGGGTGGCTTTTCACTGCCAAGAAAATGTCTGATTCCTGTGGTGGAAACAGGTATCACAGAGGCTCATCATTGTGTATCAATGGAAGATTGTTTATTCTCTATTCTCTCTCAAGTAGTATGACATCATAAAATGATCACCACCAAAATATTGAACTTGTGATTAGTTTTATATCGCTAACTTATGACTGTAACAGTGGTAGCCTTACCGTTTAAACGGAAACGTCTGCAGAAGATAGAGGTTTTTATTTTTTATTTATTTTTTACTTAAATAGTATTAACTGTACTTGTCTACCGCAGTAGTTTCCCAGGACAATACTGTAGGTAACATGAACTAATGCACTAGCATGAACTAGTAATTCAGTCAGCATTTATGGGATATAGCAGTGGCATAAATGTCTTTTAATACACCCACAACTCGTTCTATCTGAGTCATCTGTCAAAGAATGTAATCTCGGGATGACAAACAAGCCTGTCATCCAGCCACCAGGAGCACTGTGTAATCATGTTGTACCTCATTAATTCAGACTAAATATAATGCTTTTGCCAGGGAAGGAGGTTGTATTTCATTATATTAATCAGTGCCTGGGGCGACACATAACCGTAAATCATAGGAAGATTATATTAGCATGCAGTAAATTACAGAGTCATTTATAAGTTTTTAACCTATTTAAATCAGAAAATTGCGTAAATAGCCATTTTATTTATTTAATTCTTATTTGTACTTACTGGGTCTTTTTTAAATGGTGTAATGCTCGGGATCTTTACACCTATTATATCTATATTTGTATTGCATTTAGTGGCGTTATTTATTTGTTTAGCTTAATAGACCCCTTAGGTGTTCATGTTTAATGTTAGAATGAATAATATATATCAACAGGCCATCAGTACTGAATGTTTAATGTCAATTCACTTACTGTGGCTTTTAAAGACACCCTGCTTTATTATTGGCACCGTTCATCTGTTTTGGTCAGTAATGGATTAAGTTCAGTTTTCACATTTGATAAAGGTATTGCGTATATTCAGCTTTCATCCAGATATATAATCTAATCACTACAAATTAAGCTTTTTTTTTGTCGTTGTAAATAATGTGTGTAAATTGTATGCTACCTTGTATGATATAGGAAACCTTTCTTTAATTTTGAATCTTTCTTTCTATTACCTGCCTTGACAGAGAAATAAAAAGCAACCCATGGTGCCTGACGTGTTACACGGTGTTCTGTGAGTTCCACCTCTATATGCTTAAAACCTAAGCATGTCTAACAATGTAGTAGTCCGTGCTACTTGACTTGAGCTCTTTTGATGTTAATTATTCTAAATCTTTTTTTAAAAAACAAGTATTCACTACCCACTCCTGGTTATACTTTGTATATCCAAAACCCTGTGGTCTTTTAAAAGATCAGGATTGCAATACATTTATACTATGAGTACCACACTGAACTAGTTTGGTTGTATTGTGTTCTTCCTCTGTGGTAACCTGTTTACTGAAGCAGACAGGATGTCCATATGAACAAGGTGGCTGGATCCCAGTGGATAAATAGAAAATATAATAATACTCCAATTTCACAGCTGCCAAACCTCTGTGTTTTGTGTGCATAGTCAAAGTGACAAAGCTGTTCCCAGAACAATTATTGTACTGTAAGCCTACGCAAACACAGACCTTTTCAGTCCTGTAGTTCACACATGCTGCAAACCACATAACGAGTTTCACCCATAAGAATGCACACTTTATTGACAGTATATGCTGTTCAAATGCAGTCAGCTATGCACCTAAATAGTAGGAGGTTCAGTAAATTGAACAGCAGTCCATAAAATGTGCATTATTATCCAAATGCCAGCAGTATGGGGCATAGTTAGCATATATCTTTTGTGTTTGACTGTGCTGTGTAACAGATTCATTTCTACAGTTCATTCATCTCTTGGCTATTGTTGAAGATTCTTAGTGTTGACCAGGTGAAAAAAGGGAAGCCATCAATAAGCACAGTATAGAACCTTAGTGTACCACAGAATGGTTGCATGGGTCCCCCGCCCTTTAGTGGACTGTTTGCAAATAAAAAATACATGTGGCAAGTTTTCTGATTTGTTAGATATTATACATAATAACACAGTATTTGAATCATCTACATGTTTGATTTGTGTTAGTAATGTATATTAAAAAAAAACATTGCACTCTGAAAAGTATGCAACCAATAAGGCTAATTTTACCCAGTGTTCAGAACAGACTTTACAAGCCCTAGTGACATTTCTGAAACAATGGACCACTTGGGCCCCTCAAGCCCTGTGTGGTCTTTAAGTGCTTTGCACAACTTGTCTGACTAAGAATAATTGGACTACTGTGTTTGTGATTTGTATAGATGGATTTTTTTTTTCTTTTAAATATATAGCCCTGTTCAATTAACAGTAATGTAAGCATCTGTAACAATGAACTGCCAATTTACTAAATGTGACAATGTAACACGATAGCCAGGCTGGAGCCTGGATTGAATCTCCCCTTGTAATGATATTACACCAGTTAAAGCACCTGTGTAGTCTGTAGTTTCCCTCTGCGGTGTATTAAATAACTCAATACAGTAAAATAAATGAAGGTCCTGAGGACTGGTATAAAGCATGAATACATTAAGGTGTGTTTTTCGTGTGAGATAATACAGAGGGTGAAGCCACTATCATTCTCCTAGGGCTGAAGCCCAGCAGTAGTATTGTATTAACTGTCTACAATAGCCACCACCCTTCACAAGGATGGCCTCTGTCAAAAGACATTAAAAACTGCAGAATACAATTCCACTTTACCCTTACCCTCTTACACATGCTAGAAATACAGTATGTGTATTTCTTTTTTTTTTTTTTTTTTTTTTAACATGGTACCCAACAGAAAAACAGGAAACGTGGTGTTGGGATAAGATACAGCTCTCCAAACTTCTTAAATTGCATTATGGCCTGTTAATGAACAACTGAACATTTGTGATTGAGTGTTATTTTGTTGATGAAAAAGCATGAAAAAACGATTTGAATTTTTTTTTAATATATTTTTTTTAATTCATAATAATCACTCCCACGCAGTAGCACAGAATCTCTACATATTCTTGTGTAAGGCTCATTATGTCAGTACAATGGTCAGTAGTTTTAAAAAAAAATCCTCTGCTTTCTTTCATACTGCTTTAATTGACACTGCTTGGGGAAGACAAAAAGAACCAATGGTCAAACTGATGCACCCTAACCTATTTGGTTTGTTCTGGAATGCTTTTGTAATGCAGAGATCATTTTAATAATATTAATAGTGCAAGAGCTCAGATTTTCAGTGTTGGACATTTGTACAAACTATTCAAAACCCTTACAGGGGTACTACGTCTTTAAACAGGACAGCCAGATCCACATTTTCCACAAGCTGACAACATTTGAGTAGTTGCCAACTTTCTTGTTTTATTTTAATAATGTAAAATATCCCGTAAAACTAAAGTGATTGAAAGAGAGACACACTTCCAGTGCTGTCAAACATTTCAGATTCCCTTTGAAATGTTAAACCAGTCAAAAGATAGTCCACATTCAAACTAGAGCTTACAAACTACTTATTCTCAATTTGTACAGTAATACCTCTTAGGAAATGTGACAGAATGCTTTCTGAATGCAGACATTTGCATCACATGTTGATGTTAATACTGTTGGAAAGAAAAGCAAAAAGTTACAGCAAAGTATTTGCCAAAGTCACTGAACTGCTTATTCCTAAAGTAACTGGAGAAAAAAGTAAACAGGAAAGATCAGACATCTGGACACAAACCTTGGCTCCAACTCAAGAGCAACAGGAAGCTACACTTCTCACAAAATATTAATAAAACAAATGAAGCCAAGAGCCCATGCCAGTCCTGGAAAACGTTACATACAGACAGAAAAGCACAGCTGAGCAGCCAGCAGTAAAAGTATTTTATATACAAGTTTTAATTAAAGAGGAGATCTGGAACTCGTCAGCTTTCCTTATCTTCACTCCCAAGTCTGGGAAGAATCTGGAGCTCTGACGCAAGTTACTTTAGATTCTACAAAAGGCACAGGATTCTTGTGCTGCGATCGCTTCTGCTGCTGTTGCAACAGTCTCCATTCCAAAGATGCGTTGGACTCTGTGGATTGTACTGGGCTTGTTCCCCCTTGTCGATGGACACCCCACGCTCAAAACTGACCAGAACTCACTAGAGACAGCAGATGCAGCTCTTAACCACCAGAATGGGTCCTTGAATAGTGTCCTTCATTTGGATGATACGGAGAAAGCAGCTCTGGAGGTAAGGAACCAGTCTTTAAAGCAACTTTAGATATGGGAGGGGAGGGGGGATGGACAACACAAAACTAACTTGAGAGAGTCTTTAGATTGTTCAAAGCTAGAAGTTACTTTATATATTGCACAGTGTACATTACCAGCATTCCTACTATTTATTTTTTTAAAGCCTGTATTTTGTGACAGTTTTGCGGGAAATCTCTTTTTCTGAAGTCAAAGAAAATAAATTCCATTACAGCACTCACACTTTTTATCCATGATTTCCATTGCTGCTTGAAGTTGCTTTCCAAATGTTTCTCTGAGGCTTTATAAAAAAAGATCTTTATAAGTAACCGTTTCTAAAAACATCACAGTCATTGACTGTGAATCCAGTTCAGAGTATTTTATTTTTATCCGGTTCAGTGTGAAGTGAATATAAATCCGTAGGTTTAGGTCTTGGCTTTGCCTTTCTTAGCAGGGAGCTGACCTGTAGATTCCAGATATTTGTTGATGAGTTCTTCTTGTGTGCTGGGAAGGCATGGCTGATATCTACTATAATCCATTGTGTATTCACCTTTACCCTAAAACAAATAAAACAAACACCTTAAGTATGGACTTGGCCACAATCCTGAATATTTGTAAACGACGCAAAAACAAGACTCCCGTTGCACAGCAATTTGATCACTGTATGTTTTATCATGAGCTGCTTAATTACATATTAGGTAACAAAAGTTAACAGGTGTATCTAATAAGGCTGTTACGCAATGGAAGTCTTATTTCCATCTCTATATAAAAGAGAAAACTGAAATAAATAAATAAATGAATGAATAATCACCATTTTTTCTTAATCTTGAATGACTTGTATCACATACCTCTGTGTTTGATCTTAATTCAGTGGCATACCCAAACATATCATTCAATGGAACCTGAAAGACGGACAAGAACAGTTACTTTAACCCTATTCAAAATACTGTACATCACATCCAACATAGGGTATCTCTCTCCGGCCTCAAATTACTGCACATTTGCTTTCTTAGCCTGTCATTAAAATCCTGGGTACATAATTATTCACATTAGAGTAGTGTTTTTTTATTTTTGTAATCTATTTTTGTTTATTCAAACAAAGTAACTGCCTCATCACAACCTGCCACTGTACCTGCTGTTAATGTATAGATATGAATGCATGTTGCTCATTATTATTATACGTACATCAGCATACAGTGTGAAGTAACCCTCTGCTCCATCCTGCCCACTGATGACGCCATGGCGACGGTTGATTCCGGCAATCACAGCTCCCTGGAACTCGTTCGGAGCCACTACCTCCACTGACATGATGGGCTCCAAAACACTCACTGTGGCCTTCTCCATAGCTAGGGCAAGAACACCCATCACGTCACAATGTTAACTCACAATTAGGGATTCAATTAGATATTGGCTTGTTTTGTATTTAAATGTTTTTTTTTAGATTAAATGGCGAGAAAAGACCTACCCTGTTTCAGAGCGCCCTCTCCAGCTCTGATGAAGGAGATTTCATTGGAGTCCACCATGTGGTGAGCCCCATCCTCCAGGATAAAGCGTACCCCAGAGATCTTGTGCCCGGTCAGAGGCCCTTTCTCACAGGCTTCACGGAAACCCTGCAGACAGCGAAGGTGGCAGCTCAGAACCCTATTGTTTACCAAGAGGGCATGTGGAGTTAGAGAATTCAACTTGTTATATGTGGTCTATGGGGTCAAAAAGTTAAGAGGTCTACTTGGTAGATGGTCACTGAGCATTTTATTTCCTCTACATTTCAATGGCTATCCAATTCTGGCCATCCTTTCCCACAAAGATCAGTTGGCATAACACGGTATAGGGACGGTTCTTTACCCTTTCGATTGCAGGCACAAACTGCTTTGGTATATTTGTACCAATTGTCTGGTCTACAAATTCCACTTTTGTGTAGCTCTCGGCATCCAGAGGTTCCAGCACCCCAACGACTTTGCCATACTGCCCTGAACCGCCCGACTGCTTCTTGTGTGTGAAATCAAATCTGAAATTGACAAAGACATACTTCACACCTTGGGTTTACGAATAGAAAACACGAGTAGGTCACTAGGATTCTATTTTCTAATGTATACAACAGAATACTACCATTATTGGGGGCAGTCTATTCGATCACCCCAACTTTTGAGTACACTCGTACTCTGCAATTATCCATTTAATTTATAAAACACAGATGAGGGATGTCTTGAAATACAAAAAAAAAAAAAAAAAAAAAGTTTAAACGAAGACTTTTTCAATGTTGAAATGAGGGAAAATAAGAGGTAGTTGTAGTTTTCCACATTCACAGTCAGAAGCCTCTAGAAAAGGGTGTCTGTTTCTTTAAGGAAGCAGGCATTTTGGATTTTTTCTCTTTGGCAGAGTTCCCACAGAAACAGGAAGCTGCATACTGCAATGCAATTAAAAGCAACACTGTACGTGACACTGCCAAGGCTTGCTGGTAAACTGACAAGTGGAGATTTCACAAAGAAGGATTTGAAATCTGGAGATGCAGTAATTCTATGCAGGTTCCTTCAACTGCTTGTAGTGCTTTGCGCAACACACTCTTAGATCAATATAGAGGAGTGGAGTGCAAAGTCCATGTGTAACTTGACACACCCAGTACTGAGGAAAGCACAATTAGTTGTCTTCTTTTTGCTTCCCAGACAACTCGGGACGATCCAGCTTTTCCAATGAAGGAACTGAATACATCCCATTATCCTGCTACCCGGGCAGCGAAGGTGGCACAGCACTATCTGAATTACCACCATGGAAGCCCTTCTAAATGGTTCATGGTCCATGCCGTTAAAAAGGCCAGCTCAGAGGTAAGAGCAGATGTTTTCATGTAAATTACTGTGCAATATGTTACTGTTTAACTTCTCTCTCTCTCTCTCTTTTTTTTGAAAGAATGTTTTTATTTTATATTTATTACATTGTTCAAATATATTCCTTAAAAAATAATGGCAGAATATATTTTTAAATGGTATTGGATTATTTCATGATTTCTTTGTAACTTGTAAATACTGTAGAAACAAACGTTATTATGCTTACTAGGTTTTTTATTCTCTTTTTGACATATTTACATGCCAATTGTATTTTACCCATTCATTTACATGCTATTTGGTATTTTACCCATTCATTTTCAGGACATTCCTGAAGTCGGAAAAAAGTACCATATACAATTTTCAGTGCAAGAACAAGCCACAAAAGTAAGCAAGTTTGTTATCATACGTTGATAGGGAACTTCACAAAACTCCTTCCGTTTGCAAATGCTGACTCTGTTTGTGTCTGAATTGACAAGAAAGTTTAACACAAACTTAAAATGATTTCCGTTTAATTTCGATGGAATATATGATATGGTTAGCCGCTGTAACCCTTAACGTAATTCAAGCACTTCAAATCCTTCACCCACTCTTGTGGTCTGTAAAGTCATCAGAACCCCAAAGATGCCTGTGCCACTTGTTATATTCTATATACAAAGCATATGGTTTGGTCAAACATAATCTATTTCATATCATTTCTGTGTTATTTGGGGTTTTATTAATTGTGTTCAACAAGGTGCCTCTATGCAACAACTGGCATGATAACAATAATTCTGTTTGCTGCTGTGATTTCAGAAAAGGGCAGGGTTAACATTTTTTTCTCAATAAATGTTGTCAGGAAATTGTAGGAAACTGCACTGCAGAAATACTTTTCCGACAAACTGAAGTGCAAAGCGCTCCAGAGGTTAACTGCACGTGTGATGATCTCCTGAAGATAAAGACATCAGATGCTGACCATGCTTTATACCATCACATAAAACACCAGCCTGAACCGATGGCCGGCATGGACATACCAGGTAAACTTCGGCGATGTGTGGAGTCTTTACTTTGAGACTGTAGTGCTGATTGGCTGTGCAATAAATGCATATATATCACATTTTTGGTTTGTTATGATGTTCTTTAAGTCAGCAATGTATATACAATATCCACACTCGTTAACCAGGATACTTTTGGTTTCTTAAGACAGTCAAGGAAATATCCCTAAAGAAATGGAGCCCCTTTGGTATCTTGGGGGAATTGGAGCCAGCTTTATAATGTGGCAACAGTCCAATGAATCAACGCTTTACAATATGGCACATGTACACAGTGTAAAACAGCTGGTAAGTTCAAAAGTGCATGCATACAGAAGTGTATACTATACCCTTTCACTGCATTTTCTTTTTATTAACTTACAATACTTTATTCATAATAGTTTCCAGCACTGACTTATGTATGTTACGGATCACACTTGGAAAGGCCATCATTGTTACAATACATTCTTAACTGCTGGGCTTCTAATTACAGAACTCCGAGAATGACCTGCTTGCCTTTGAATATGTAGTCCTGCTCCATGACATGGTATCGCAGGTAAAGAAACTTATATATTTTAATTTGAACATAAAACTGCAAACAAAAAGTATATTACTACTACTATTTATTTTTCTTACAGGAAATTATCCACTGGCACATGCAGGTTGCTTGGAATCCTACACAAGGAGTGAAAGTTACACAGTGCCACTTACTGCCCAAAGGTACAATGAAGCAACCATCGGCAGAAAAACACAAGATCTAGTTCAGCCAGCAGTTCAATCCTCCACCTGCTTACAGCAAGAAGCAACATCGGCTGAAATAGTCATATAACCACGCGTCAAGGAGTGTCACTTGTCACATTATCTTTCTAGTTAATTATATCTCTGAGAAAAGAATACAACGCTCTTCTACTATCCTTAGATTTAGTCCAATGTGTGAAAGTAAAGGGAACAGTGATTAAAACAGAAGCTGTACTCGCATTAAAGTTTTGTTAAAACACATTGCGGTTTTAATATTGTGCTTTGTTTCTACACTGTGTTCTTGCCCGCCTTCTCACGCCCCATGACAATAGTAATATTGAAGGGGTAGTGTACTTACGGTTCAGGGGCACCAATCGATTCTCTGAAGGCTACTTTAGGCTTTCCCATGACACAAGCGCAGTTGTATTCTCTTTCCATTCTCTAAAGGCAACAATGGAAACATGTTTATAACTTTACATCAATGTGGACAAACAGAGAGAGAGACATTTCATACTTTCACATCCTCTCCATGGAGGACAAGGTTTGCAGCAATTTAGGGTCAGGGCTTTAAATCGATAAACGTATAAAGGTTATTTTTTCCATCCGAGTTGATACTGGCAACACTCCTCTAGTTCGAATAAAGAGTGTTCTCTTATTCTGCCATCATCATAATTAGGTACAAAATCTATTATTGCTGAACTACCATATAATATTATACAAACACATTACAGCTGGTTTTATTAGTCAGGGTCTGTTAACCCAGCAGTATGAGCTCCAGTGCAAAAGCAATGTTTACTATTGGTTATGAAATATGAAACTTTGCAAGCCTAATACATACATGCGAGTCTGTCTCGCACAATGTTTTGTCCCAGGCTTACCTGGGCGTAGATTTCTAGATGCAGCTCTCCCATTCCTGATATGATGGTTTCTTTACTCTCAGTATCGTAGTGGACTCTGAATGTAGGGTCTTCTCTTGTAAAGCGGTTAATTCCTTTGGAAAATTTATCCAAGTCATTCTAAAAATAAATAAATTCAAGTTTAGACTGGTATTCTCATGCTTTCCTAGACATTGTTAGCATCTTTGACTGTTTACATTCTATATCCATTTCTAGTGCACTAGTACAGTTTTACCAATTCTGCTGTCTTTCTTTTAGCAATATACAGTACTGAGGTAAAATCAGTCTGAATAAAAACAGGAGGATGAAAGTCACCTTGTTGGCAGGTTTCATAGCTACTGATATAACTGGATCCGGGACATGAATCGACTCCTACAAGAAAACAAGATTGAGAATTTTGTAAATGCAGCATAGTTCTGGTAAAACACCAGCGTTTACTCGTAGAGAGGATTAGAGAACCTCTTTCTCCCAAGAAGCAAACCCCTACTCACCATGGAGAGATTGGCACTGCTCCGTGCTGTAAAGGTATCCCCACTGGCACAGTCGATTCCGAACAAGGCACAGATATCCCCAGCATACACTTCTTCTACATCCTGGAACAGAAACGGAACGAGTGAACTACAGAACAGGTCAAGCTCATTGGAAACATTATAGCTAGCAGTGCATTATACTGCATACACTGCCTTAACCAGCATTCAAATAACTGCTTAAACTCATCATGCGATTGTAAGTCGCCCTGGATAAGGGCGTCTGCTAATAAATAAATAATAATAATAATAATAATAATAATAATAATAATAATAATAGACAGGTGCTCCATTAGCAGGCCTTGTTATTCACAGTATGGAATTTGAGAACATCTGTTCTGTTAAAATATATTTATTCAGAGTCAAGGAAACAACTGGGTGTCTGTCAGCAAAATAATGTTTCCAGAATTTAGTATACAGAAGTGAGAGGGGCATCTGGCAATCTCAGCATTCGAACCAGAGACACATTAATAAGAGACACATCTCTTAAAAACAGCTGGAAGAGCCACTGTCCAAGGGGAGTCCTAACAGTTCAGTTAAACACAGAAGAGCTGTCATTCTTTACTGCAGACACGGAAGTGCTCGTTAGCTCCTACCCTGTCATTCCCCATCTCTTACCACCAGCTGATCTGCGTGAAGCCGGACCAGGCGCTGCACTCGGACCCTCTTCCCAGTCCTGGTGTTGTAGATATATTCACTCTTCTTCAGAGCTCCCTGATAGACTCGCACATACGTGAGCTGCCCAAACCGGCCAGCCTTGCAGGAGGGGACAAAATATGGTTCGCTTCAGTTGAGAAGAAAAGATTAAAAATAAAAATAAAAAAAAGTATTTTTTGTGCAATTTCAACACAGATCCTACAAATGTGTCAATCAGGCCTAAGGGAGCTCATTTGTGGCTACAGACACCAACTGGTGGATATCTGTTGCTACTACACACAGGGAAGGGAAAATACCATGGTTCATATCATGTACGGTGGACAATGTTTCAAGCACTTAATCTGAAAAGAAATGAATACCTCAAAAATGCTTGGACTACTCATAATGTGGTTCTTCATCTGAATACTTAGTTAAACAGTGCCTTAAACAGTTAATTGGTTTAAATAAGACATTATTACGGACAGTGTTGCTAATAAATTAACTCCCAATACATCTTTTGTTTTGCTTAAATGAACACCAATATGTATGATACACATGTGTACCCTTTTCCATTACAACTGAAAAACTAGCATGTTCATTCTTACTAGGTTTCAAAGGCTAAACAGACAAAATGTTGACTGTTTACCTATATTTCTTTTCAGATTGTCACTGTGGACTTAAACAAAGTTTATTCCTTCAGAATGTGATGGACCTACCTCCAATTTAAAAGCCAAGCCCACAAAAGGCTGAGTCTCATCTCTTGTGGGGTCCATTAAAATTTTAGTGACCTCGTTTGATTCACTGCAGAAAACATTACAAAAGAAATGTGGTTTAAGAAGCTAGCTAATGAGTCCAACTAACAAGACATTCAAGATCTTTGTATGCATCAAAGCTAGGGGCACATACAGTAGAAGAAAGTAATCCCTAAGACATGAGCAAGCAGACAATGCCCTACTTTATACAAGAAACAAGGCAGACGACTCTGCTGCACCAGGCATAAGGAAAATGAGTTCCCCTTAGAAAAATGATATAAGTCGCTGTGAGCCATTATCATCATACAAGACAGATGTGATATTCTGAAAAGCTATACATCCTGGCGCAAAAGGCTGTCTGCGCTGCATCATTAAATCAATATCATAATGAAGCTGAAGCACTGACCCGATGCATGTGGACTTCGCCACTCAGTATCACACATCTAAACCTATACATACAGTGGTAGAGGAAAAGTGTTGCCATGGTCTTACATTTAGCAGTGAACCTTGTTAAATATTCCACATTCTCGTATTTTAAATGATTGTTAAGATCATTGTCTTTGGAAGAGGGAAGCGACACGGGAAGTTACGCAGGAGGGATAACAAACTGGAGCGAAACATATAGTAAGAGAGCTTACCCCTGGTTTTCAATTGCAAAGTTCTGGACTTCTGTTGGGTTGGGCAGGTAATCCAAGGCAGCATCCAGCAGGGGTTGAACTCCTTTGTTTTTCAAAGCACTTCCTACGAGCACAGGGGTGAAGCAGCGCTGCACAGTAGCTCTCCTGATTGCAGCCTAGAGGGGGAAAAGAAAAAAAAAAACAATTACATTTTTAATTAAGCATGTCTAAATTTCTAACCACCTCTCCTCGTGTGATATGCAAGTGAAAAAAAAAAAGGAATTGAACTTGAAAAGTAGTAAAACACCAAAAAAAAAAAAAAAAAAGCAAACCAAACAACTTAAATAGTCACCTTTAAGTCTGCAACTGTGGGGACCTTTTCATCCAGAAACATCTCTCCCAGCTGCTCGTCTGCATTGGCGACACACTCCACCAGCTCCTGACGCCTGTCTGCGGTTTCAGATCTGAACTCGGCTGGGATTTCATCATATCTAATGTTCTGACTGTGGGAGGTGGAAAGGAATCGATGGTTAAATGCCTCTGAAGACTGCTTTCGAGATGTCTGGTTGCACTACTCTGTGAAAATGTTCTTGGTTCCATGACGATGTACTCCAATTGGCTTTGCTCGAAACATAAAACTACAAGAATATAGTAGATAAAATGCAACATCAAGTAGATTCTTTAACAGAGATTAAACTTCCCCTTTCTTTATGAGCAACTACTCCTAGTATATTACATTATTTAGGAGTACTGAAGCAGAGAAGCACAACATGTATCCACTTAAGATATATTTCTTGCATACCCAAATGGCCCGTCAAAGTACATGGTTCGTTCTTCAATGAGATCTATAATTCCTTTTAAATTCCCCTCAAGACCAATGGGTATTTGAAGAAAGGCAGCATTGTGGTTCAATTTGGTTCTGTGATAAACGAAAGAAAAAAAAGCAAGAATGAAACAACCTTTCTAATGGTTACAGCACTGACAGGTCAGTATTTAAAATAAGTACCTCAGTGTGTACCTCAAAGTACTAAACCTCATTGTGAAAGCAAACCAAAGAATCTGTCTATGATATAAATGTGGAAGACTGCCCTCCTGTGGTAGTTTTCTGCAATTTATGGATCAGAAGCCAGTAATAAACTAGTTTCAAAGAACACAACCCTCTCTTAAAAGCAGAAACAGCCACATATTCTTACGTTTATATAATCAAACTATCAAGAACAGTAGTTTTCAAGGCAAGCACTGGATTGATGTGCGTACAGTAGTTACCTCATCTGTTGCAAAGCTCTGGTCGGATTAGCGCCCAGTCTGTCTAGCTTATTAATAAACGTCAAGCAGGGGACATTGTAGCGCTTCATCTGTCGGTTTACTGTCATGGTCTGACACTGCACTCCTCCGACCGCACACAGCACCAGCACGGCTCCGTCTAGCACTCTCAGGGACCTCTCCACCTCAATAGTGAAATCGACGTGACCTGCAGCACACACACACACCATTAAGAAGGGTACATTATATATATATCTCAATTAATCACAGATAAGTGGAGTTATTCTTTGGAGATCTTTTTTTACGCACGTTAATCGCACTCCTCTGTTTTGACCCTCTTAGCATACAGTAATGAATTCCCTGCGGCACCATCTAAATAATATACTTGAGCGCATGCAACACAATGAGTGCAGTCACTATTTACATGGAAAGTTAGCCATATAAGTGCATTATGGAGCAAAGTACTAAGAGTATAATACTACAATAGTATTTACAATTAAAGACAATATAACTGTTACTCAATTAATGCTTTATTTTAGACAATTTGAAGTTATTAATAAGAGAATACTTTTTTTTTTTTTTTTAAACGGCAATGAAAAACATCAGTAAAGGATCCCCTTTTGAAAGAAAATACAGTATCATTTGAAATGCATTAAGGTGAGTAATAAGCTGATTCCATTGTGGTTTAGCTGGTTCAAACAATTTAACAGCCAACGCTGGAGTTTTTCTGTAGCATTCTGTGTAAATAAATATAAAACTATAAAGAATGGGCAACAATATTAATCCAGAAATAGGACAACAGGTTTTTTTATGCTGGGTTGTTTTTTGGATAATAATAATAATAATAATAATAATAATAATAATAATAATAATAATATGACAATACAATACAAATTTCACTTGTATAGTGCCCTTCATACAGGAATTCCAGGGCGCTTGACAAAATAAATATAAAAAATCCTGTGTCTAATATATAAACCATCTACAAATAAACGATAAACAGACCCAAACAAATACGTTTTCAAACACGATTTAAATGATATGAATCGGGAGCAAGTTCCATAGACGAGGGGCATTATAACTAAATGGCCTGGCTCAGAGTTTTTAGGGATTGTCAGAAGATTAGCATTTTCCGATCTCAGGGAACAACCAGGGACATATGGGGTCAGCAGATCTTGAAGATAAGGTTCAAGACCATGTAAGGCCTTATAGGCAATAAGAACTTTAAAATAATAATAATAATAATAATAATAATAATAATAATAATAAAACAACCTTGAATGAGATGGATGCAGTAACTGTATCAATTAAATATGCAATTAAAACCAAGATCAACATTTTTAATTGCTTGACAGCCCTAATTATTTGTATTTGTTTTATTTAGACAATATAAACATGTGCAAAATGTAGAACACCATTTTTGCTCAAATAGACATCCCTCACATGACTGCTAAATGTGCTATGCCAATTCCAGCCCCACCCCCCATACACCACAGATACATTCTGGTCTTATTTTCTTTGAGCTGTTCACTCACTTCAAGGTTCTCTCTACACATGTGATAGTAGCAGTAATGCAGTATATTGCTGTACCTGGTGTATCGATGATGTTAATGTTGGTTCCTTTCCACATGGTGTAAGTAGCAGCAGACTGGATTGTGATGCCTCGTTGACGTTCAAGTTCCATTGAATCCATTATGGCCCCAACCCCATCTTTTCCCTTTACCTGGGCATGACGGAGAGATACACACAGGAGGATCACAAAAGAGCTTCACTGAATTGAAACAATGCAGAATAAGGTGGCTGTCCCATACACACAAATAACACCACTCCTAAATGAACTTGCCAAAGCACTCTGGTTTTTTGGATTGTGTTTTAGAGAGGGCAGGAACAGTGTAAGCATTAATTAAAAGCAAGCTGTATACACACCACTCTCTAATCCAGGAGTTGATGGATTAACCCAGTACCTGGCTATCCTGGACTCCCAGGCAATGGTGTATTCAAAAGGACATGCAAGTTGTATATTACATTTAAACAACAACAACACTACCTCATGCATTTGTGCTATTCTGCCGGTGTAGTAGAGAACCCGCTCTGTGAGTGTGGTTTTCCCCGAGTCGATGTGAGCCGAGATTCCGATATTTCTGATTAGCTCGTTGGGTATGATGCCCGAAGAACAAGCTCTGCAGCAGTTTATCAACACCTGGAAGAACCACATTAAAAAAACAGTTTATTTTATATTCAAAAGCAATGGAATTCCTGGTACAGCACTGAATAAGTATTGTTTTCTATTGTACAACAATAGGTTATATAACTGACAGGGAAACGCTACAGATTTAAAGGGGTCATTATTAAAGCAAACTTCATCATTTAAATCGGTTACCTTCCTTAAAGTTAAAGGGCAAGTGCTTTTCAGATGCCGTCGGCCCAGAAGGAGTCCCGCTTTCAGCACATGCATTTTAGCAATGTTTTTTTTTTTTTTTTTTTTTAATCTGAAATTGCCTGAAATCTGAAATTGTAAAAATGAAAATGTTTCAGACACAACTCCCCCAATGGACGTCAGTGTGAATGTCACGCCGGTTCCTTGTACAAAAAACACATCCGGGTTGTAAAAGGCCACAACAGTAAAGACAACACGCACTTCCTTTGAAGGGATAGATAGGAATCCCTGGGAAAGAGGACTAGCGTACTAATCCTATAGCGCCCTCTTCCAAGCGGAGGATAACATATTGAATGCTACTGTATAAACACGTGTTTCTATTAAATAATAAATACATAAATACAATTAAACCTCTGAACAATACCATTGCGGTAGATGAGTTTATTTTATTTGTTACTTTACTGTACAGTGCTTTGATATAGTTCTGTATAAAAAAAGCGCTATAAAATGCAAATAAATTGGATTATTGGTTGTTTCACAAAAATAAATACTTTTGATACATGTAAACTGCATAAGAAACACATATATGACTAGAATCAAAATATGTGCCTAATTTACAAATCTTCTTAGTCCAAATGGTACTAGCACAAATAAAAAAAGGAACTAATGGGACTGAAATATCAGTTTTCATAACAAAACTTTCTATTTCAGTTATCAAATCCTGCTATTTTTTTAAAACGCAGGTAAAGTAGGTTTTGAGACTTAATCGGAATAGCTTTTTTATTTCCAGTGAGGAAATGATCTTAAACAGCAAATGCGGTAACTTTGGTGCCACCTGCTGGTGAAAGATGGGAACTCGGCTTCCCTGAGGGAGGCTGCATAATGAGACTTCGTAATACTCCATGGTGTCTTGTACATTTCAGTGTGTCTCTGTACCAAAACTTAACGGAGTTTCATGATTATATTCCTACAATAACAAATAAATACCAAGTGCCATTGGCTTAAATTGTATACTTTTCCTTTTTGAGTTGAAATTGCCTCTACATTTAAGTAATAGTAAAACAAATAATGAAAAAAGAGGGTGTAATGCAGGAACTGTGATAGGACCCATTGGTCTTTAATCCACACCCAAATAAATAAAAAGATACATATACATACATAAAGAAATAACAAGTATAGAGTTTTCAGAAAGAACAGGTTTATTAAAGATCACAGGTTTATTTGTTCAAATCGGTGCCCTTAAAATCAGTCCTTTCAGTGGAGTGGGATTCCAGCATCTTCATTTACTATCAATGAACCCACACTTTAAAAACAAAATGAAGCATGAAAGAAACTGAACATGAAAATGAGTGTAGAAATATGTTACTTCAGCGGCACAACTTGACAGAAACGCATGTGATGCAATTTTCCACCTGAAATAAAAGAAAAAAATATATATATGTTTGGTACGTTCCGTTACTCAGTTCTAGGAATTACGTAAAACAAAGACATGTTTAATTAACAATTCTGTTATATGCTATAGATTGTCCAAACACCTTATAGTACTTACTGTATCCGGTTACTGTAGTATTTTGGCAATGGTAGAGGATTTGTTTACTTGTGTATATGGATAGAAACCTGAAAGATGGCCAGTAACACAAACATTTACATCCTGTTGTTGCGTTAAGTCAGTTGTTTTGGAACCTGTTGATAATTTACAACAAACATGTGACTGTTTCTACTCCTTCTGCATCAAACATCAGTCTGGTAACAGTTATTGCAGTTATTTATCAACAGTATTAATTGTTAAATAAAAAAGTCTAATTAAGAACAAAGTAAATGAAAGTGAACAAGTAATATATATTAAACACACTACAGAGATGATCTACAGCAGGTTGTTATATTTTTTTTTTAAAAGGGTAAAATTACTGTAACCGTACTTTGTGGGTCATATTCAGTAGAAGATACGAATGTGTAAGTCCAAAAGGATATTTCATATGTCAAAGTATTATCCCATCAAAGAACATCTCATTTTCTTCTGCAATTTGGATCATACAGAATGCAAGTTTCAGTAAGACTGTGTGTACAAATGCATCAATGCAGCTTTTCTTATTGGTATGACTAAAGTAATATCAAGCATGCCCACTCTTGATAGTGTTCATGTAACTTACTAAATTGAACACATTTATAACTGGAAACAGCCCTACACCAGTTAAACAAAATAGAGTAATACGCAGTAATTATATATTATTGAAAATCAAAGATTACAGTCTTACACGTTCTTATCTGCTATTGAAGTGAGCCATATGAGAACAAATTTAGATATTTTGTATCTAGCAAGACCAATCTTAAAAAAACTAATAACACAGGTATCATGCTGTACACATTTTGTAAAGTGCATTACCTTACGAATCGATTTGAAAAAGACAAAATTATCGTTCTAGCTGTTGATTTGAAGGTAGAAAAATAGACGTTCAAAAGTCAGTAAACTAGAAGATTGATCTAGACAATGCACACCAACACTTAAAACCAAGTACGACTGGTCTCGGATAAACGATGAAGCACTAGAATGTGTTGCCTGATTTTATTATTTTATTGATGGTTGTTTTTCAATCCCGATCCTTTCACACTCAGTTCTTTAAAATGTATTTTTTTCACTTCTTCGGGAGCCTTCGGGGGATGCTTCTCTCTGTAACAATAAATAAATAATACATCTATGTAATGATCCAAACAGCATCAGATCTAAGGGTTTGTTCAGCTGTTATTTGCAATCTAAATTTCACTCAGAGCGTCTTTACTGGATGCGCCACTCGGGAGCCCCCAAGAACTACCTATTTTACTAGCACGTCCAGGTTTCAGTTGTATTTGGAGGCTTGTGTGAAGAGTCTATGTGGTTTTGTTTCTTGCTTAAGAATATAAAGTGTTCTCAATGGACGGTTTATTTTTGATTATTACCTTCCAATTTACAATTAGGAAATCAGTTGCTGATTGCACCTCTAAACTAAATGAAAAAACAAAGCGAATACCCTGCTCCTATAGGAGACCAGTTAACATTTTACTGTAAATCTACCAGTACAGACTTGCAGGATGTACCGTATTATTTTACCCAATGTAACATACAGCAAAGTTAATAAAGCATGCATCATGACTGATTCATTATTACATGTACTGGATTTGCTCTCATATTATTGTTAGTATTACCTTCTTGCTGCATCATCAGGTTTGGCTATCGCTGCGCAGTGGACAGTTCTATGTTTAGGTGCCTCCAAGTGGGACAGGGGCACAGATGGCTTGAATTTTGAAACTCCCCTTTGCCACTCTTCCTCAAATGACTGGGCTTCAGCTGTTTCGGAAGAGAGTATACATTACAACTGGGGGCGAAATTGCTTTGCAAGTTTCAGTGTTCCTCCACGGTAAGAGTTACAGCCACCTGCTTGGTTGTTCATTTCAGTTTGCTTTTGTTTAGTACTCACAGCATACAGTATTCCAGCCCCGGGTGTGTGTGTGTGTGTGTTGCTGTGCGTGCGTGCGCCTGTGCGGACAGCACAGCTATCTGATACAAGTGATTGAGAAGTGTCACTCGACAGGTGCTACTGAAATTGTTTTTAAAATAACGGCATGCTTGTGACACACAAGGTAATGTACATATGTGTTAACGGTCACAAGACTTGTTACTATAAAAAAAATAAATAAACAATTTCACAGGGGAAAAAAGGTCATGTAAAAAAAAAAAAAAATAAAAGCATACTTTCTTCCAAGTTGAGAAATTCTTCATTCCTTTCCTGATCGCCAGTCTTCTTGTTTTGAGACTGCGCGATGACATGCGCACGGTCATGGATGTGATGCCCAATAGCCATCTTCTCTATCCCGCTCTCAGAATCCTTCAGTGACCGTCTAGTCTCTTTGATCTGTAGACAAAAATGAGATTGGGTTCAGTTTAGTTTAAAACTGGGACGGGCCGCATGACATCTTTCACTGAACTATTACTCAGTACTGAAACAAAATGGTCGAACAATCAATGACAATCTCTTTGTAATCCATGGTCTCAACAAGATAAACAGTGGCAGATTTCAAATACATATTAATCCACCTGGTGGCTTTTTTTCCCTTCAAATATAATCATCAGCAACACACCTAACATGGAGAGATCCAAACCATTTTTTATTTTTCAAAGACAAAAAGCTAAATGCTGTGCAATTATACGTTGGGTTGTTTCGCTGAGAAAAAATATTGGCATATTTGTGTGGGAGAGACACCAACAACTTTCATCTGTGCTCACCTTGTTATCAATGACTTCTTAGTTCAGTAAAATCAAATGCATCTTAAATACTTGCAATGGGTACATGTCAAACACACTCCCCTCATTATGAAAATCCATTTTAAATCCATCATTAGAACAGTAACACATTTAGAACAGTAACCATTTAAAACCACGAAAGGTCGTGATAAATTAGAATCATTTAAACTGTGACTAATGTGAATTTCCTGGCTATAACTTCTGCTGAGCAGAGCAATGCCAGGTGATATTTTTAGCTGTGTGCTGCCAGTCAATAAAAAACATATTCCTAGCATCTCTCTGTAAATAGAGTGTTAACGATATATCACAACAATATAACTCTTTATATCGGTTACAGTAAAGGGGAACACACAGATATTTTTTTCCCCACTGACATCTTCTTTTGGGAAGGGAACAAAACAAACTACTTTCCTTAGCAACAGGACAGAACGATATACATGACCTGAAAAAAGAAACAAGCACCAGGGGTCACAAATGGAGCTTAGATAAAAGGGGCATTCAGAACAGAAAATAGGAGGCACTTTTTTTAAACAGAGAATTGTGAGGGTATGGAACCAACTCCCCAGTAATGTTTTTGAAGCGGACACCCTGGGATCATTCAAGAAGCTGCTTGATGAGATTCTGGGATCAATAAGCTACTAACAACCAAATGAGCAAGATGGGCTGAATGGCCTCCTCTCGTTTGTAAACTTTCTTATGTTCTTAAGTAGGTGGTGATGTTCTTTGTGTGAGGACAAGTAACTGTTAGGATTTCAAACTGATAGGCTTTTGAATGCTAAGCTACCACTTAACACTTCTGCTGAGAGTTATTAATAGAAACCCTTTGATAATTTACCAATGGGTTACTGCACAATGCAGTATAAATACAAGCAATACAAGACAAGGCCAGACGGGGTAACCCTAAAAACAACCTGTACTGTAACGTTTTCCATAGACTATACTGATCAGCAGAAAAACAAAATACATCAAATAAAAGGGTTTACTCCTCCTTACCATTATATGTTTAAATAGTGATTACCTTACTGATTGGGTAAAACGGTTCACCTTTGTAATTGCTCCAAGTATAATGGTGATCCTATTTAAAATAATTTCAATAAAACGGCATTGTCACTTACCCCTCCGGGAACCCTGCGAGTTTGACTTGAAGCCTGGAAAACCTTTGCATGTTCGTCCCCGACCTTTGAGTACATCATCACTGAAGACGAGGAGAACGAGTGTGCGTTGGAGTCCAGAGAGAAGTTATCCTGGCATACACAGAAACAAACATTCCTTATGAAATACATATATTTTGTTTTGTATGTTTGCTATTGTAAACCCACAAAGCCTAAAAGGTGATTTGCACATACTGTAATGCATATTAGCTGTGATATACGCTTTTTAATAATACATATTCAGAATATGCGAACAGTGACCCTTCCCATTAAAGAGACTGCCACTGTGCTGGTCCAGAATTTAAGGTTTAAAAACATTTTGCATAAAAACATGACACATCAGTTTTTCTGGTAGACACTTGCCTTTGAAATATAATAATGTATGAGTCTGACTTTCATTTTTCAGAACTGTGCTTCCCCCGTTATTGCTGTCCTCAGAGCTACTTCTCAATATCTCATAATATTAAATAAACTAAATTTAAATCCTTGAATGCATATGCATAGGGTTTCATTTTAACACTGGATACCAGATTTCAAAGTTCATTAAGGGACACTTCGATAGGACCAATCCCTGCACCTGGTGCTATATCCCTATCTATGCTAAACAGGACTATGCACGAGTAATTATAGCCTAAACATAATGTCAAATTCGAATCTAGAGCTATTCCCATTCCTTGTATCCTTTTTTGGGTTTATTGGGATACTTACAATGTTTCTGTGCATGTCTCTCATCATGTTCCTCATGTTTGCCATCATGCTGTCCACCATGCTGAAAGGACTCCTTCCATCTGGAGCCTATTGAGAAGGGAGTATTCACAAAGACAATTACTTATGCAGTTGTATCTAAATGTCTTAACATGGGTCAATTCTCAAAGAACAGGGCTGTTTTAGGGACTAGGGACTGGTCCCTGAAGATGCTAAAGGGAAGAACGCTGATAAAGGTACTGAAGACCCTGGTGACTTTGACCATGTTCTTATTAAAGCAGCTAGCTCTCTCCACCCAGTACAAGGTCTCTTTGTAAAGGAACAAATCAGGCTATATATGTGAAGCTGTCTGCTCAAAGTAAGGCAATGAAGTTGAAGCTATACACACATGCAATACACACACACGTATCTGTACGTACTGTTAATTAATATCACGCCCATCACATACACATTTCACGCTTTACAGACAGTGCAGATAGTTAACAGCTTTCAAAGCAACTACAGTTGATGTTAGTGAAATGCTAAAATGGGTAGAAAAAGAAAAACGGTATAAACTGTAAAGTGAATTCCATGTGTAGATGGCAATGGCAGCATCAATCTGTTTAAATTCTGAAAAAATTCCACCGCACCGACTTTCCAACTCCGAGCCGTGCCGCTTATGGCAGCCTCAGTGTCCCGCCTGGCTCGGCTGATGTGGAGAGAGTATTTTCTAAATTCGGCTACATGCAAGACTGAAGGAGAACGAGCCTCGGAAAAGACACTTTAAAAAAACTGCAGCAAGCCTACGCTACGCAGGACTTTTGAAATTTACACTGAAGCCCCTTTTAATAAAGCGTCTGGCAGGGCTTCTTAAGGCTGGTAAATGTATTTAAATGTATCATTGTAACGGATGTAGATTCTGTAAAATAATTTGGCCTAATTAGTTTATGAAAATGTTTATAGGCTAAATTGTTTTAAAAGTCACCAACAGTAAACTGTTGATTAAAAAGAAAAGTCTGATTTTTATTGGGGGATTAGAGATAATGGTTTCAAACACTTCGAGGTGGCGTACAGTGTTTTGAGTTGCAGTTGTACCACACTGCACTCCGTTTGTCACCACAGCATTAAACTGCTTTTACGTTCAATACTTTCCTCCATTTGTTGTTCTCCCTTCTGCCAAAATCAACCCTGATATTTACCCAAAAAATGTGGGGTAAATTATTCACCGATTTTCACCCGTTTTGTGTGTGTGTGTAATAAACACCGATAAATTCCCGGGGAATTTAAAGAAAAATAAAAACCCGAAAAACAAAGGGTCTTATGTATAAAGTAAAAAAAAACATTTTGAAGTAAAAAAGAATAACTGAAATGATGTCCAAACTACACACTCTCACCACTGATGTGTGTGTGATGCTGGGGATTACTGAAGGATTTAGCAATGAAATAAGATATATATTCTTGGAATTATTTAGGGATCTGATAGGATAAGCCACTTCAAACCACCGAGTCAGCAGTTTCAAAGGTCGTGCCAAAGTAAAACTTTCAGAGCCAACGGATGTGTCTATGAACTAATAAATCCCTCGAGGCAATTTATATTTCTGCATGGGTCATATTTTTAGATTTGGTTCAAAGTGCACTTTCCACTGCAAGGATGGTATGATATCGAACAGGTTATTTTAAGTGTGTCACAGTACATACAGCTGTGGTGATGGATCACCCATGCTTATTATTTATTAACAGCTATTTTGGTTGATGAGCTGCTTATTCAAACTAGATGCTGTACAGTTCCTTATTAAAGATTTTAATTACCTGCTAGACAGAACAGGCTTATCTCCTCATGCTTTAGAACAGATGCAATACTATTTTAGCACATAAGACTGATGTGCAAGTTGATGCCTTTTTGAAGCACTGCAAGAGGCTACAGGTGGGTGTTCTATGACAGACTACTTGCATTGCTTTATAAGGGAGGTCTGAGTGTATAGAATGGACTCACATGGTCTCTGCTCCTTCATCGCTAATCACGTGTCTGCAGATTGCTGAGAGCACACACAGGAGACTGGGACTGCAGTGACACCAGTGGCATTCCAGCTCTGCTTTTGCTCAGCCTGTAACACTGAGTACACTGACCCCAGTCCTTTTGCGTATGGTTCTTGATGTGGGTTCAGCTGCTCTTTGTGTGTTTTTACTAGTTATGCAAATAAAATTCAATTTTAGGTAATAAACTTCAGATTATACACACTATTGCTGCCAGTGGCAGTATTCAAGTTCAGTTTGCCCAGCAGAATCTCCTAGGACTACAGGCAGTGAATACAGCATACACAGTCGACAAACTGGAGAGTATGCTAAGAGAAGTCCCACAGAACATGATTGCTAAATACAAGACGCACATCAAATATCAATGGGCTGGTTCCCAGATGTCACACAGTAGCTCACTCCATAGAAGCACAGCTTTTTGGAATAACAGCGATACCTGATTTATAAAGGCCGCTGATGGGTCACCACACTGGGTGAAGCATGTGTACCCTTTCATTGACCTCATGTCCATGTGGATAAGTGAGGTTGGTAGGGTCGCATTCACAAACTATTTGGTTGTTTTATTGTACAAAGCAGGTGACAGTTGGAGCTTGACACACTATCTATACTATCTATCTATCTATCCTAAAGTCCTGTATGTTCTGGAGTTCAACTGTTAGGGACGTATTGTGTTGTAAAACAATTCCAATTTAATAGGTATCATGTATCACACCATAAGTAACTCTAGAAGCAGCCAGCTGAGACACTGAAGACAAACACTATGTAAACAGGGCAGCGATTAAAAACTTGGCATTTGAATATACACCAACCCGGTAACCGGATTCTTGACAAAGTTTAGTTTTGTAGAAAAAAAAATTAAAATAAAAACTTCCCCCTTGAAGTCACATACTTCATTTTCTCCATAAAACAAAGTAAATATGTAGGCATGCACAAAGCTTATTGATTGTAAATGATTGGTAAAATAATAACAGTAAAACTGTCAAGTCTTTTACAGCTCAAGGAAGCGATGTGGTGTAGTTACATTCAATTTTGGATGTTTTATTGCTAGACACTTGAGACCTGCTAGGTTTTATATATTGCATGTTGACACAAGGCTCTCAGCTTGCTTCTGCGAAAAGAAAAAAAAAAAGTCATCGCTCTATGTACAAGCTGGCATTTGATGAAAGCAATTACTGGGGATAAATATAACCCTTAGAGAGGAGTCGGTTCAACACCTGACAGTTAAAACAGAATGCAAAAACTATGCTTAGCAGTTCTTGCTTTTCAAAGCAGAGCCAGCTGGTCATCGTAAGACCCTCCGCTGTAAGGTGTCCTCCGGCCAATCAACAATGAACCCCACTTTAATAAGGGTTACAAAGAGTTTTATTTCATTTTCAGATACAAAGCCTTGCTTTTCTGCTCAGTACGCAGAAGCATTGGTGGAATATTTATGTGAGGCTAATTTTAGGCTACTCATGAAGTCTTAACAAAACTATAAAATCACTTTTCACAGTAAACACACTTACAACTACCAAATTCAAATCCAGTATTAAAAAAATAAATATACTTGATATAATAAAGTTAATTCTTTTGTAACGTGTAATACTGTAAAACCTGTCAATGTAAAAATGATAAGGTATACTGCAAAACAATGCAGCCCTCCAGTGCTATAAATAAACCCAGTTAAAGATAACTTTGTCATCTTGGATTAGGGGATGGATGTTCAGCAGCAACCTTCTGTGACCCCTGGATGACATCCTTTTGTGATCATGAAGTCTCATATCATTGCGCTATTGAGTTACAGAGCATGTCAATTATTCACCATGTTTTCTTTTCTTCTATGACCCACAGCTACCCAGGATCACATAACACTATTTTCATGCAGACAGAAAGTGCAGATGTTAGGCAACTAACTTAGCTTACACCGGGTTCAATGTAAAACAAATATTGATTTTCCAACTACAGTAATTGGAGAGCTGGATCTTGCAAGTTAAGTCTACCAGTTCAGCTAAAAGGAAGATGACAGTTTTGTTTCATTTTAAACGACTTGGCATGGGAAGCCTCGGCTTCTTGTAAGTGGAATACTGAAAAACTTGTCAAAAGAAATGTGACGTGTGATGATACAATCTGCCTTTCCTTTAAACAAATCTGCCTCAAGGCTTGTGTTCTGAATTGGTTTTAATCCTAGTTTTGATTGACAGGCCAGGATATGAAAAACTCCTTGAGATGCGGCTCTGTGTTCCTGGACTCTCATGCAATGAACTGACAGTAACTTTACCTCTCGACTGCCTTGGCCAGGACAGGGAATATGAATCACAGGTCATTTTTTCCTTTCAGTAAGTTGGCTGTATGATGATCACAAACTTAAGTCACATCCCGACTGGAAGCTAGTAATAGCAACTACAGTTAAAAGTTCGCTGAATGTGAATTACAAAGAATTCAGCTTTTTGTCTGTTTTATTTTAATTTTTCTGACTAATATTATTATTAGTGTTCAGCTAATCAAGTTGAGAGTGTATGTTTTGCAGAGTGTATGTTTTGCACTCTTTGTATGACAGATCTGAATTGCTTGTATGAGAAACACTTTCAGCTTGATTAGAGGTAGCCACCAAACAATTACAAACATACAAAAAGCCTGTGGCATCTTCAGCCTCACCTGTCTAAGGAAGGATCCATGTTATCATGCAGGTTGTAACATTGTACTCGGACTCTATACAACAGCAGTCCCTAAGCTTATGACGTCAGTTTATGAAGGGGGAGAATGTAAAAAAAAAAAAAAAAAAACAGCCATGGGCGTAACATACTGTTCTGCTCAAACAGGCATTGCAATTGTGGTCAACAAAAGTGTAGCAGGTTTAACAATAGTTTAAATCTTTGCTGCATTTTAAGTAACTGCTGTTATTCTTTTATTTTACCCTGCGCCCTGATCAATTTCTCATGATAATTATCAAGTTACTGAGGGGAAAAAAATGGCATGTCATTAAAGATAAATATTCCATAATTCCTCATTAATCTTTCCATGTTTGGAAAATGAAAAGCCCATACCCTGTGATCCTCTCTCAGTGCCATGTTGGAATCGGAGGACCCACGCTGATCTCTCGCTCTTTCTCTTCCATCGGTGATACTCAGAAAGGGATCTCTTCCAAAGGGGTCAGAGAAGCTCCTCATCATCTGATGGTGCGCCCGGAAAGGATCTCTAAAAAAAGAAATGAATAAATACACCAACATGTTCTTCATATTGTACAGTCTGGCACAACATGAGTAGGGTGATTCTACACCAACAGGATTAATATATAGAATTAAAATAGCCTATCTACAGAACTAAATTACTGGCAAACAAATGTACTCAACGTTGCCCATACTCATTAAAAAAAAAAAAAAAAAAGATGAGAACCCTGGCACAGTATATCATGGTGAATGTGTAGTAATTTACCATGGAGTTTGGATGAGTGAGCTGAAGAACAGTTATGCCAAATTCAGCACACCATTTTTTCTTTGTACATGGCTTTATTTTTCATTAAAAAAACACTATGCGGCCTCCCTTCCTTCCTTCAGGCTCAAGCACAGCTTCATCAGTCATAGATAGGAAACTCTACTTGACATTTGCTTGCAGAATCTAACATGGGGGAGTTTTAAAATAAACACAGTAGTCTGACGATACAGTTATAACTTAGCAATGTTAGCATGTACTTATTTCTAATAGAGAAGGCTACTTTTAACAAATCCACTGTAATCCAAGGTTAGAAAGCTCACTTGCATATAAAAGTCTTGCTGTATGGTGAACAGAACAGTTAAATATAGATTATGAAAGTGTACTTTTATGTCTCTATGCAACTGTTTTTCAACAGTGCAACTATATGCAGTTTGCTTACTATATCGTTTCTGCTTTGGTCAGCATGGTCATGCTTGTTGGTTTGAAATCAGGACATAATTTACTGTAATTAAGGATGTAATGGATTGGTCCATTTCTGGTTTTACTATGAGTTTAGCAAGACACCTGAGCTTGTTACCTTCACACTATGGTTAATGAAGCTCATAGTAAAACCTACAACAGGTGAACTGCTATGCAATAGGAGTCTTATTTCCATAACATAATAGTGATCTCCACTGCAGGCTACTTAAAAGCTAGACACCCAGCAACTACAATGTTTGTCAGCTGCATTTTTTAAAAAGAATGCATGACTGTGATGAAGAGGGTTCCAACTGTGATTTTCAGATTTCAGAAGCAATACCGTTACTTTTTATCTAAATTGTATTTAAATTATATAAAAAATAACACGAAGTCATTTAAAAAACTGACATTTTGCAGCTCAAACTACAGTACCATAGTGTCCAAACCATCGTCTATTTTATATAAAAATAAATAAATAAATAAATAAATAAAAATAAAAAACAAGGATCTCGTGATAATGGATTATCAATCATATTAGCTGTAATATGGCATGTATTTGTGTTGACAGAATAAAATACAACCACTAAAGAATGCAGGCAATGTTTATATATGAAGGATGTAACGGCTCGCAACACTACACTCGCATCAACATCAAACCTCACCGATGCTGCCACCTTTTCAAATTTTAAAGTCGTCAGATCGGCCTCAGAAAGTCGCTATTTTAAAGCAAAAGTCGCCAAACAATCATTGTACACAGACACACCAACAACTACACCGTAATGCCGCGGTGTGTCCTAAATCTATAAGTACCGAAATGCTATTGGACGGGGACAGGGAGGACTCAATTTCACAGATCAGCACATGAAAAATTGCTCCCTCGCCCTGGACTAAATTTCATACGTTGAAAAAGGGTTTCACGCTCAGTTTCACACTTAAAGTAGGTTTGAAACGTCTAGGTGATATGGTTGCGAATATCGCATGAATATCGAACTTCACACCGACTTTACCACCGGCGACACCATGTTGTTGGTTTGTTTAGAACCAACGAGGTTCGTGGTTGATAAGCTCATTGCTAAGCAAATGACGCATTGACTTTCCTTGCCTATTCAAATTGGGCGGGGCATTATTGGAGTTCATTTTAATTACCATGACAATGATACTAACATGATGTTGTTAATACAGGATAATCTAAACGTTTTGATTATTTTATGTCTCTGAAATTCTCCAATGACTGTCCTGGAAATCGCTAGATTTTACAAAAATTGTCGACAAGTCAGTGCTTAAAGTCGCTAGCTCACACCCACTGCCAAATTAGGACAGGAACTGCACGCAGGCAAAGAAGAATAACTTGCAAAAAGCAAAAAAAAAAAAAAAAAAAAAAAGTCTGCTTTTCTAACTATTCTATGGTTGTGCGCTGCAGCACACATATATGGACAGCTGAAGCAAGAAAAACGTCATTTGGAACTACATTTGAAAGCGATTCTTGCTATTTGTTATCAGTATAAGAATAAGGGATTTCAGAGATAAATGCATACATTTACTTACGCAAAGAACGGGTCTTCATCAAATTCCCTATGAAAACTGCTAAACATTTCTGAGTTTTATAGGCAAAAGACAAAGGTAATAAAACTCAAAACCCCAGCCTCAGGTTAACACAGACGTAACTTCTAAGCTCTCCTTTTGACCAAAATGTTCCTGCGTCCTTGTCGCTAGCTTGGCACTACACTTCAGCCTCGCAGCATTTGAGGTACACTGCTGCCCTCTGGACAAAGAGCACGTGACTTGTTTCTAGCTCTCCCATAAGTCAGTCTTCCAGAGAAGCATGCGGGGATATGCTGGAGCGGCGGTGCTTTCAGTTTACAGCCGGTGCCATGGCAACGTGCTTCTTACCACAAGCAGTGTCATTGTGCTTCGAATGTTCTGGAACACTAGAAAGATTGTGTTCTCCACATATTTGAGATGGCGAGTTAGAACCCAGTGGCCCAGCTAGCAATAGCGTTAGACAATATATACGGGTGGTTAAATGTGACTGACAGTGATGTTTGTATTTTTGAGCTTTGTTAATAGACACCTGAAGGTTAAACTGTGGAGAGTGCATTTATACACGTGCTTTCAGGGGCTGCTGCTGTGCATCCCATACCCATGCATTTCAAATTGCTGGTTATGAATCCAGATATCACATTGTGAAAGATTTAAAAACTAATATTACTTGACAGAAACCTGCATTTTAGCACAAGTTCAGTATCAAAGCATGTGTACCTACAAGGGCTCCTCATTTAACTTTTAGTTATTTAAAATATAACTACTCAGGGTTTCCTGGTGTCAAATGTTTGTTCAATACATTAATACACAAGGCATCTTTAAGAACTGTTCTACAATGTTCCTGCTAATCCTCTTTTTTTTTTGCTGAGGATCAACAGGGTGTATTTATGAGCTTACCTGCCCTGCCCCAACAGCTGTTACTCATTACTAGGCTCTGAAGTCAAATCTCATTTACATGAGATTGTTTAAAAATAGCATATGCTCATTAATTGTCTCTTACACCAATGAATATACTAAAACACCTAACAAAAACAAACACACACTTTTTTTTTTGTCCATGCTGATTGTTTAAGATTAATATGAAATCTATCAGTAAGATTTTGCAGGACTCATTTTACATGCTCTGAATTCTGTAAGCCCTGCTGTACAAAAGCCTCTGCAGGCTCTATTTATATGTACATGGCTATAAAAAGATGCACTTTTTAGGATGTTTGGAACATGCTGAGGTGTAGACAGATAGGAAGTCGAGGGTTGGTCCAAGGAGAATATAAAATAGAAGCAGGCAATTAGAGTAGAGCTGTATTAAATGTCTTTATATAAGAGATGAGAAAGTAACATGTTCCAGACATGTTCTACACAAACATGAATGCAGAAAAACGTTTAGCGGGCAAGCAAGAGGATGTTTTTTTTTTTTTTTTTTTTTCCTGTTGCAAATTAAATAGTTAATAATAAATCTTAATCTTCATACACTAGCCAAAAAAATGAGTAGTGGTTTAATAACCGTAAAAAACACAGCTAATCCCAGTATCCAGCCTAGTATTCTGTATGCCATCATGAGTAAGAAACACAGCCTCCATTCTGTCTTTTCATTGGTGTTTCAGCTTTACTATTGTGGGTGAGTAGCACTTTACTTCACTCTGCTTAGTGACATCTGACCCTGGGGCTCCAGCCAGCAAATGCAACCCTGCCTTCCAATGACAGGATAAATGGGTTTCTCCACACTTGTAGATGTTTTTCCAGGACAGTATTTTTGGAAAGCAGACATGTTTTTCAAAGCCATAAGTGACCCCTGAAATACACAGGGTTTGGTGACATTTTGTGTGCTTGCAAATCAGTGAGCTGCATTCACCCTGCTCTTTCCAAACCCCATCACCCTGGACGACCCATATAATAATCATACAGCTGCTTCAACCAGATATGAACGTTTACAGCAGGCTAATCATTTACCAGTTGCATTTCGAATACACAAACATCCTTCAATTGAAGCATGCATTGATAATATAGTACTACAAAAGAAAAAAAAGATATATTTTGTCGTCTCTGGTGTTTTCAATTATTCTGAACTTGCACGGGTTAAGCCTGTGTATTGGACCAGGTCCAGAATCTAGTGTTTCTTCTTTATATAATAAAGTGTATAAATACATTCCATACTGCACGACCAACAAAACAGCAGATGGGCACAAGAATTAAAAAGACACAATATTTCTAAAAATTGAATTTATTTTTTTTTGGTTACAGTTTACATTGAAGATACCAAAACTCATCTGAGCAACAGCAAGCAAATATGAAAAACATTTGTTATGATCAAATCATTGCATCCTAGTTTAAGCATTAATATGCAGCTGTTCACGGCACAGGGCTTCCCATCAGCCTCTCCTGGCGAAGAGTGATCAATCTGTGAAGCCACTTCTCCTCCGCTTCTGCCTTGTCAATAAATAACTGAAACAAGAAAATGCAAACAAGGTAACAGCACCGTGAAATCTGGTGAAGCACACACGATTACTGTCTTCCCACTTGAACGTGCAGTGCACAGAATAATAATACACATTCAAATGAGCACAACACATGGTTCTGTTCTTATAACTACATTCACATTCTTAGAACATTAGTCTCAACACTCTTTAGACTACAACATATGAAATTCATACTGCTTGTGAATTCTAGATTTCAGTTGGAAGACAAAAGTGCAGAAGCTGATAAAATGTGGGAGTTGCTTATAAAATTATGCATGTTCTTAAGGTCACTAGCATGAATTCAAATGATTGAAAATCAAGAACTACAGTAAATACAGTATTAGTTGTTTTTTTCCCCCCCTAAAACACAGCATAACATGTGGCCCTTGTGGTTAAAGAGTGTATTTTGATGTTATCCACACATCTAATAACTAAAGCTGTGCTCCAGATATGAAGACAATATCTCAAAATGTGTGGTCTCTATTATTTGGATACCCTACAGGGCACATTTTTATCACAGTATTTATATAAATGCACAAATATAAAGTTTCAGTCTCAGGTTTTCTCTGAGATATGGGGTTATAAACACACAGGGATGCTTAATAAATGAAGCATACAGCATCCAGTGTATACTGTGTTCTCCAGCATGTGTTAAACCTCACACTAGATAAGAAAAGTGACTACACAAGGCATTGAGAGGATCACACTGAAGTGCTATTGGCACAAAGTTCAGCAAAGAATAATGCATACCTTTTCAAAGTTGTACTTTTAATATTTAAAGCAAGGATATCATTTTAGTTAAATAAATAAATAAATAAATAAATAAATAAAGCAACTTTTTACTACTGTTTATAACTGGTATCGGGTTTTATAAACAGGTTTTATACTCCTGTGATTTTATATTTCTTTTAAAAACATATTGAAAACATTTGTAAATGTGGTTTTATAAAAAGGTACCAGTTCATTACATTTGGGTATTAATTGAGAATCTCAATAACTAAACCAAACAAAATTCATTCTGATCCTTCAAATAAAATTTTGGGTTCATACTTAACAGTGGGTTTTATGTCAATATTTAGTAAGTTTGAATATCAATTGGGATTATCAATTAATACCCAAGTGTAATGAATATTTATCCTTGAAAATATTTCAAATTAAAATAAATAAATAAATAAATATTGCCACTGGTTGCAAAACTGTTTTTTTTTTTTTTTTATTCAATATAAACAATGCTTGCTTAATATATTATATTATTATTCATAATTCTTCTTCCCCTCCCTTAAAATATTGCTCACATACATCACACTGTCTGTCTAATACACATTAGTCACAGGTAACGAAATTCTGTGCATCTGTAAGATGAATTGTTTTGCACACTTTCTGACTTCTGTGTCGTAACATTAAAATGTCCATTCTGCTTAGTTCCAATTTTGAATTAATTGAGAATGACAAGTTATCTGTCTATGTATTATTTTATTTTTTTAATCAGACTAACTTCTAGAGAGGAGTTAAAATTTCTTATAATTTAGCAATACTGAATCTGGCTTCATTTTATTTGATCGAAACCACACTGGAAATCTTAATATTAGATTTATATTTTCAGATACAATTCAAGTGACTGTGCATTGGTAGTTTTAAAACATATGCCATTAATTCAAGTGCTTAAAATGTTGCAAAATATGTTATAAAGTGCCAGATTAATTTGGAAGCATCAACTGTTAGGCTCATCTATGCAATCATTACAAGGACTAGAAAAATTGTGTTATTTTCAGTGCTCCCAGTTCCCAGAGGTAAATCCAGCATCTGATTAACTCACATTGGGGTGGGCCAGCGAGTCATTCTCCTGGTACTGGATAGCTGTAGGGATACTGGGGAGCTCCTGTTCATCATCACAGGTAGACAACACTGGGCATGCTAGGTCCTGCCCGCTTTCTGTAGATTCGGTTGACTATAGAAATGAAGAATAGAAAATAATACATTAAAACCAGCCATGGGACAAGTACCTTGAGATAGGTCAAGAAAGTAGCAATACATGTACTTTTGTTTTATTTCCCAGCGTTCATTTCTAATTAAATTGCATCACAGGACTGCACCTAAAGCAACAGATTCATTCCTGACAATTAGTCAACGTGCCAGCACGGGGGGTTAAAAAAATAAAAAGGTTGGGAAAAAATAAATCTATTGGTTCCATACCATTTGTCCAGCAG